>NW_008237239.1:6313704-6441500 GCF_000691975.1 Corvus brachyrhynchos | reverse complement strand
TTCTCAACAAGGCCTGGCCTTGCCCGACGGCTCCCAGAGAAGGCACTCGCTGCTGCTCCAGGGAGGGATGCCACAGGTGCAGAGTGGTGCAGGCTCCCCTGACCTATGGCCTAGGGCAGTTTGCTCTTCACGTGATGGGAAATGAAGTACCAAGAGGCTTCATGCTGCCACACAGCTCCTTCCACATACCAGGACTGGCTTTGCAGCATTAAGGGATCCAAGACCCCAGGGCCTTGGCTAGAACACTTCATCAAGGCAAAGCATCACTCAAGCTGTGACACATTTTGCAAAGAATAGCTTAATAATAAATTTTAATAGAGTCACGTGCTCTGATTATTTGTGCTTTGATTATTATGCCCCTCCTCTCCTACTCTGCTGAGTTGTGCCTATTTTATTTTCAATAAGGATGCTTGACGAAGATGAATTAAAACCTGTAATACTTAATTTAGCACAGAATAAAATATTTAGTGTGTTAGTTCATATTCTGATGTGCTAGACAAAATTTTCTCACACCTAACAAAATTAAGGGTCAGTCAAACAGCAAGAATCTGTCAGGTCTGACTCTGGCTGTAATGATCTGTGGTTTTACCAGGATCGCTTTCACTAAGGAGAATCTCAGTAAGTCTTTTTCTTGGTGAAATCACATTGCAATGTACCTTTGGGACAGTAGATTCATCTAGTTAATGAGACGTATTTCCAATGCACATGTAGGATTGAGGTGGAAGGGTGCTGGGTTTTTTTGTTTCATTTTGCTTTTCTACAAAGCCTACACAGAAAAAATTCTTTTCCTTTTGGGTTTTCTCACAGTTAGTTCAGGGCCCTGGAAATGGTTTTATCTTTCATTAACCAGCGGGTCATCCCTATTATCTCAGATGGAACATACTGTCCCATTTACAGCACCTCCTCTGAATATATTTTCTGTGTTTCCACATTTTCCTTTTACTAAAAGAACACACTGTAGAAAAACAGAAAAAATTAAATTTGGGTTGAAAAGTCTTTTATTAAAAGAAAGAAATACTATGGCAGAAGAAGCAGGTCATCCCATAAGATTCATTTGCTAAATTTTGATGTATGCCTCAGCAGGGTGGCATGAGTCTAATTGGATTTGAAAATTGTGTGAATCTCCTGTAATAAAAGCCATATTTTCCAGGGCAGCTACAGGAAAACATTATTCCTATTGGGTCTTAGATTTAAGGGACAGCAGAATGAAAGAATGAATAACAAGCGTTCTACTAAATACCCTTCCACATGACTGTGGAATGCCATGCAACTTCAAATCACAGCTCCAAAAAACAGGATTTATATTAGGTTTAAGTTGTCTCCTACCAACAACCTCACATTGATAGAATACTCGGGGGGAAGCTTTAAGGAAGATTAGCAAAATAATCCTTTCATGCTGGGAGTTGCATTTCTTCACTTAAATGGCCATTGCAAGCAATGAAAACGCAGGCAAAACTGCCAGTAAAAGAAGATATCCACAGAAGACTGAATCTGAGTGTTTTCTGGAGTCAGCTTCTTTCTGTTAATGGACAGCTATCACACACATTTCACTCTTTCAGTGAAAATGTATGATCTATATTATAACAGCATCTGTTAATGAAGTCTCACCAACACAGATAATATTTTGTTGATGTAACCTGCTATTTAATTTTTTTTTTTTTGGCTGGCGAAAAATGATATGAAGTTTAGCATTTAGATTTTTAATTTATTTCCTGTTTAAATACATTTAGAAGCATACAAAGGAATTGCACATGTACTGTCTAAATCTTGTGAGGGACAAAGGTTTTCTCACAGCACTCAATAAAGCTGAGCTTTTTCCTAACCCCACCTGCAATGACAGATCAAGGAGAATTTTGTTCTTAAAAAAGACTGCCTCCAGATACATTTCTTTCTTTAAAGGACAATGTATGGCTAAGAGTTGAGGAGTACCTCTACAGTCAAGTGTGAAAACAGCAGCATTTGACCTGGCAACAGTGCTGAATAGAAATACACATTCTCTTTAAAAGATACTCTGCACAAGTAGTTTTAGATGAAAATCACTGGGTTGAGTTTGGGTTTTTTTTTGGTCTTTTTTATTTTTCCTTATTCCTGACAGAATAAACCAGGAATAACTCCATTTTCTTGTCTAACATTTCACTGTTTTATTTCTGGTTCAGCATCCTCCTTTAGGCACAAAGACTCATGAATAAAGTAGCTGACCTCCTGAGGTAGCCATAGGTGATATTGCTATTACCCACTCATATTTTATAGCAGCCTTTCTAAGAAATCAGCCACAGAGCAAAGGAGGCAGAACATTGCCCTGCCTAGGATGTGACACAGCACACTCAGCGTGGACCTTAAGTCTTTGTGAGAAGTTCTGGGAAAAGACCTTGGGACCCTCAGAGTCTGTCAATAGGCCTTATGTGATACAAAGTAGTGGGGTTTCACCAAAACAAAGTGAGGGAATAAAAACTTGTTTAATTTGCTTCCTACACAAGACATTTTTAATCCTAGGCTGAAGGGCTGCACCACAGAATTTCCACTGCAGATGAGAGATTTTCTTTTCTGGTTAAATGCGGATCCCTAGATGCCCACAGTGAGACCTTTTCTAAGTAAAAAGTGATCATTTATGGGGAATTTGGGCATCACCTCAGCAGAAGTCCAATTGACCAGATAAGATGCAACAGGGGAAAAGCAAGCCACTTCCCTCTCTTTCTAAGCAGCCAAAATCAAAAAGGAGAAAAAAGAACAGTAATAGCAGAGCAGGGACATGACTATGATCTAATCCTGCTCTTATCCTGAGGTAAGTTACTTGACTGCAGTGTACTTTCATGCAGGTCAATATTTGGATGGAATGAAGCCAGATGGATTTACATCAGTACCTGCCTTCACAGTTACTATGAGACACGGTCCCCGAGTTCCAGAGCGGTTCAAGCTCTGCTTTGTCACAGGGGTAGAGAGGAGGCAGATGCCATCTCCATGTCCCTGTGTGACACAAGCCAGTGAATTTACAACCTTTTTTCTCTGCTATGGAGAGTTGTACTCATTGAGCAAAGACTCTGAGTTTGATGGTTGCATCCATTGTACTCCTCACCAAACACAATCTCCACTGGTACCACAACATTAACCTCGAGTGCTTTCAGGGGTTGTTGGTTTCTTCAGCCAATGCCAGCAATTAAGGCACTGGGCATTAGAGCAGTTTGAATCACCTCCCCAAATGCTGCCTCTGCCAGTCATGAAATCCCCTTGGCAATCCCTGCAGATATATTAGCACATAGTTAGGCCAGTGTCTCAAAGGCAATTATATTTGCTATTGAGAAAAATCTCTGCAAAGTTCTCCCATCCTCCAATACTCCCCACGTTCTAGGGATGGGAAGTATTACCAGGATCTCATAGCAGGCAGCACCAGCCTCCAGCACCTCTTCTTTTTGCTGGCCCAGATACTGCCTTTTACTGTCAGTGAACTTGGAAACTGCACCTCTGACGATTAATTACTAACCAATATGACAGTTCTCAGTCAGATGTCAGCAATGATGCCTTTTCGGTTAAATAAAAGCTACACGCCACAGAGATTTTTCAGATGCTGATAGATTTAAATAGCAAAACAGTTTAAGGCAAGATAGCCAGTTTTCCAGCTGACTAACTCCAAGTAATAAAAAATCAAAATTGTATTAACTGTACTTTGCTTTTTTTTCCCATCACTTAAACCCTCTTAAAAATGCGTATGTAAAAAGATACCTCCTGTAATAGCCACTCTAGGTGAGTGCATGGAAAGCATTAAAAAAAATGTCCTCATGTACTGCAGAATATTGCTCTTAACCTACCTATATATTAAACTTCTAATAGAGACAAGGTGAAATTATTCTCTTGGTAGACATGAATTGTGGTACAAAAAAGTGTTTTGGTTTTTTTTTTAACTGATTAGGAGGAGTCCTGAGTTCATAATCCCAAAAATAGCCAGTGATCTCTAATTAGTAATTTGAGCTCATCAATAATTATATTATCTCCAGCCTACAGTAAACTGAACCTTCCTAGTTTCAGTTTTTTCCCTTTAAAGCATGCATTCTTTATTTGTGTTGTGTCAATTTAGAAAAAGCTTCAACCCCTTCTTCTCATACGGGATAAAGAAAAAGGTATGTTTTATTTTACATGTGTGTAAAATAACTTTTTTCCCCCCCATCTTTATGATGACTTTTGTATAGTTCTGGAAAACAATTCTGCACCTGTCCTGGAAAATCAACTGTATAAATAAAATACTGTTGCACACGGAATTAAAGAAATAAGGAGATGCAAAGTGAGAAACAGCACCAGTTTACAGATAAGGGAAATGAGGAATGTTGGTTTTGAGACCCAGACCTCTCTGAGTTATTAATATATCTAATTCCCTAAATAAAAATCTAGGCCTATGTTCAGGCTGACACAGGATGGCACCAGAAATTGCAGTCAAATCTAGAAAACTCCATCCAATTAGTGACTCACTGACATGACACTCCTTTCATTTTCGATGCTGATAGAATTTTTATAGATAATTTTCATGAAGGTGTAAACTAGCTTTCTAAAATTACACATAGCTGAATAAAACTTACATATGTAAATATTAAAATTTCAGAATAACTAATACAATAGAAAGCAGGAAAGGTTCAATAATTGATAGGAAAATATAACTAAAAACAAACAAAAAGCATGGGAATGCTATGCTGAGATTCCTCATAGGAGATGATGAGACAGTATTTTGATCTCACATACCAAGTGTGATTTTTTAATTATCTGCAAATAAAAAAATTTATAGGACTTTTCAGATAAAATTATTTGGAGAAAAGTCAGATATTATTGTTTCAATAATGCCCACCTGAGGTATTTTTACAACTTCTTGTAATGGATGTATTCTGTACCACACCCTTCCTAGTTTTTGAAACTTTTTAAATTGTGCAAAGCATCCTAATTTGCACAATTCATACTTAGCTATATTACTTATTTCTGCTATCTTTTCCTCTTCACATTAGATGATAACATGAACTATTGCTATCTTCTTTAAGCTTTCTACTGATTTAGTACGTCTGCTCCTACGGCCCTTCAAACCACAGATTTTGGAGTCTGCTTGACGATAAGACAAGCCTCAGGCCAAGATGAATTTGCCCAGCATTGCTTGTCCATTGCTTTCACCAGACACTTCATTAGCATTATAGAAAGAAAGAATACATTTTCAAGGAAATCACAAGGATATTTGATGATTCATCTGACAGAATATATTTAAAATAATGTTCAAAGGAAAAGGCGGTGGAAAGACATTGTACAAATTGCCGTTATTCTTCCTCTGTTGGACCCTATACTGAAAGCAACTCAGAAGTAGGTCTTGCATCAAAAATAAGGAAGAAGTGACAAAAGCCAAACATATCTGAAGCAGGTGATTATAATTAGGAAATTTCCCAGTTTTGATTTGCTACATTATATTGGAAGGCAGAATAAACTACAGCCTAATTCCAGGCATTTAAACACTATCATCCAAAACAGTCACTGTATAAGGAAAAAGAAAGGGAGTCCCATGGGTTTGGAGGGTCCATGAGTCAGGAGTCAAGCACAGGTAAGGGCAGTGACTGAGCTGATGGGGTGAACAGAGTCCATGGGTTATACTTAACATTTATTGTCTGAGGTTAAAAATTGCAGTTTTGCCAAGGAGACATAAGACCTCCTGTTATTGTTACTTATATGTTATCATCACTGGGACTGCTTATGATGCTGCACCATCTCAATCTCACCAGCCCTGGTCTAGAAATTGCACAGCTTCTCAAACACAATAAAGGCTCATCAGTTGCTCCTTGGCCAAATTCAGCAATGCATGTGGTGTGTTCCTCACTAGCTGCCATTCTGTGGTGCAAGACAAGCAGTGCTGCTAATGTGAAAGAGGCAGAATAAAATATACAAAACCTTCAACATTTACCAGAAGGTAATAAATAAACATCATTGCATTTAATTAAATTTTCTGAATGAGAAATTAGCTCCTATATACAAAAGGTTTGCATTCAGCCAATATGTATTTCCATTCTACTATCCCATGTCCCATTCTCTGTGACATCCTTATGTTTTCTTTCACTGATCTGTTCTGTCATTCAGCCAAGATCAGGTTCAAAATCTTTTCCTTGCCATTAGTAATGACCCTTTGCATACCCTGGGAAATCATCTTTTTATATAAAAAATGCTTCACTAGAGCCTTTGCTGTCAGTAAGGTTGAAGGGACATCTCTAGCACCTAATAAACACAGAATAGATTTAGCAAGGAGGTTCAGAAAAGTAAAAAAAAAAAGCAGATGAAAAAGCAGTACAGCATTAAAAAAGAGAGCCTTGAGACTCAGAAGATTAGAGGATTACTTCTATCTTGGAAGCTTTTGAGATGAGGTGTCCAGGTAACCTATGCACCACTGGCATGTTTAACTTCCCCAGTACAACTGTATTTTTCTGGCATTTTTGCAAGATAGAGTAGTTAACTGAATCAGTCATGATGGCATTCAAATAATGAGCCCTCTATCAATGAGGCTGGAATAAATTCCAGAGTGAGGATAGTCCACTACAATTTAATGAAATGTTATTTTACTGCAATCCGGTTCACATTTTTATAATCTGCCTACGAGTTCTAGCACTTATAAATTTTCTTTTTTACCTACAAAATGTTATTTAGAGTATAAATATTCTCCCCTAGGAAACAACCTGTACTGTCCAACACTTTTGGGATTAGTTGTGATAGCCTGTATTAAAGTGCTACAAATTTCCATCTACACCACATATTAGAAACAATGACACAAATTATTATAACATAATGTAATTACTATAATATATTTGCTCAGGCGTGTTATTTTTCACTTGCCCAACTAAGTGTCTGTTGATACATCAGAACTCTTCTATATTTAAATAATGAAGGAAATCTGGTAAAACCCTTATTGTACCACTGTATTATGTATTTTGACATTTTCTTTTCATTCGTTATTAATATTGTTCTTCATGCCATCCCATTTTCTTATTGTTACTTCCAGTAGCACAAAATATCTGGAATTTTAGCTAAACACCTCGTTGAATGAGCTGATAAGTTAATGGATGCAACTTTGTAGAGTCACAACCTGACAGGTAGGAGACCTCTTCAGGTGCATTTTGATAGGGAAGTATCCTGGCAAAATAATGGTTTTTCCCATTTACTTCGTGCCTTTCAATGAAATAGTCTATCTGCACCTACAGAAAAATGCTTTTATCAGCACATTTCACATCTGCTCTGCACGTTGGCAGCACGGCTGTATCAGTGTGAGCTTGCAGCACAACCTGTCCCCTTCCCAGCCATGGAGTTCAAGGGCAGGCTGCAGTGCCTGTGTAAGCTGGCCCTAAGAGAACACCGACTAAAATTTCTTCAAAGTCAGGGACTACAGAAAGGGTAACAAGGAAACTTGGTGCAAATTGATCCATTTCAAAGTGAAATTTTGCATTTTGAAGTTTTCAGAGAGAGTTAACCACCACTAAACAGACCAAACCCTTGAAGGCACTGCCCACACGTGCTGCAAGCATCATCCAGGAAGTATTGAACACCTCCAGCTGCAGAAGGAAGGGACATCCTGCAATTCTGAGCAAGGGACATGGTTTGCTAGACTTGGGCTTTAAAAATTGATTCCCAGCTTTGGCTTGTCAGAGTAGATGATCTAGTTGTTTTTATTTAGCAAGGAAGCAGTTGTACAGAAGGTTTGAGGGTCAGGGAGATAACTTGCTTCTGTAAATTATATAAGGATGGGATGCAGCCCTGAGAGCATCTGTAATTCAATTGCCAAATAGTTTCACTAACAAGTATTGCAATATCTTCTCCACCTTACTGCTTTTCAAGGACTAGTAAAGCTTAGACATTTACTCTGAACTTCCAGGTCATGTAATTCAATTCTCATAAAGAAGCATGCAGAGCACCTGGGTATCATAAAGATGCCAATCACTAAAGCAGACTTGCATGTAAATGTTGTAAATGTTTCTGTTTGGGTTTTTTTTCCCCCAGCATATTGTAATGGGATTTTATTATGATAATGAGGAATTGTTACAAGGAATTGTTCCCATCATAAATTTGGATAGAAAAGCTGAGAAGTCTATCTACCCTAAATTACCATCATGCAAATCTATATAAAGCAACAGTCAAAATTAATTTTCTTGTGAAATGAAAGAGGAATAAGACCCATTTTACTTTGCTATATCTTGCACATTAAGTAGCAGGCATTTGAGAGAGAGCACATAACCTATTCCTACATTATCACAAGAAATGGAAAAATTGAACATATGCCATTGAGTGTGTGCATGTGCATCTGTTACCCAGCAGTTAGTGTTAAAAAAGCTAAGTTACAGAAAATATCCTTTTTTTTTTTTTTGCAATTGTGCAGGTCCAATGAGTTCACTGAAATTCCTTTCATCCATATTGTGTGAAAGGAGAATCAGATCAATCAAAAATTAAAATCCTATTAGTGCACTTGGACAAACTTGATCCTTGTACAAGCCATCTTTAATTGTGAAGTTTCCCCTAATTTAAATTTCACTTAATTTGACTGAAGGCAAAATCATAATCCTGCCTTCATACCTTCTCAAGTACACTGTGAAAGCAACTAAAAAATATATTTAATAGGCTGAGCTATATATTCTGCAGGTTAATAATCTTCAAGTATCAGGAGTGAAAGAAAATGCTGAATTATACCCTGCCAATGACACTGTCTTTCTTGCAACTGCCAAAATACCTGCAGAGGGTTATCTCAAATGCCTCAGCTCATCTCAGTTACAAGGGCAGAGCATGACAAGAGGAACAGATTTGAAAGATCCAAAGAAGAGACTGAAACCAAGAACCTGCATTGAATACAGAAACAGTACATAAAATCTATCTAACACATGATAATGGCTCTGTGCCTCCAATGCTGCCGAACTGAAGATGGAAAATAAACCTTACAGGATGCTCAGTGTAATTTAAGCTGTGAACAAAAAGCCATGGATAACCATTCTGAGGGACTTGGACAGAAAAGGGCACAAACCCTTTGGCAACTGCAGGTGGAAAAAGTGCTTTTGGCATCTTTGTGATACCATCCAGAAGCAGATGAATATCCAAAAAGACACTTTGACTATGAGCTTTATTAAGAAAATGATATGCTGTTTGTTCAGATAGTTATTCTCTTAAAAGGAATTATTCTTATCTGCCCCAGTTGTTTCAATTCCCAGCTGTCTGAGTTCTTACCAGCAGTGCAAAGAAAATCAGAATTTTAACGCCAGTGTTGGATGGGGTTTTACTAAGAATTTAAATATTAAAAATCTTTAGCATTCTCAAAATATCATTTTTCATTAGTCTCAGGAAATACTGGTAGCAAAGATCTGTCCCAGAGATTTTGAAACAACTAATGAAATGTTTGCTCTCTAACTCCTTTACGAGAAGTTGCAGGAAGTCAAGTAGTGTCAGGACTGTGGAGGACATCAGAGTGCTCTGAAAGTCACTCAGGAATAAAATCCTTTTCTTTTAATCTTTAGAATAAAATGCAGGGACTTTTAGGATGTGAAAAGACATAATTTCTAATCCTGACATTTTCTTAAATCAGCTCTTCAGCCACTGTTGCCATTTCCAGGGCTTGAAAGCCCTGTGTTTCTCCCAACAGCTAATTTAAGCTAATTGAACATCTTTTATTTTAATCAGAGAAACAGCTCATATATATATGTAAAAAAATAATGTGTTAAAATACAGTATATGTATACATTGGTCTATAACTAAAATCAGACTCTTTTCCCAGTCATGAGGGTATCCAATGTTTCCATTTACCTGATGGAAGAAAACTCCATCCGGTGCCTGAATTACACATTCACTGCAGTCAGTGCAGCCTTTGTTCAGTCACTGTTCTCCCATAAACATTTGTTCCTGGATTTGGGATACTGTGGATGCCCTCAAAGGGCTCCCTCCATGGAACAAGAGGGTAACCTTATATGTTGATCTGGATTCTGGATTTCAGGAATAATTTTTTTAATGAATATGAAAATTGAATTTTACTTATCAGGTTTATAGAAAATAAAAATGTTTAAACTAAGCAAAAAAAAAAGCTTGTACTTCTTTTTTCTCTTATGTTTGAGACTGAGCACTTTCAGAGTAGGAACAGAAATCCTGCCAGGCAATAACACCCTGATCTAAAGCTGGGGTCTGTGACAATGCATGAGGCAAAGCACTGATAACCCTCTCTGGTAAACAGACATCTAACCCTGACCAAGTACCTTTATTAAGAAATTCACCCACACACTGAGCAAGCCATTGCTTCCCAGAGCTTAGTAAATTCACATCTATTTACTGTAATATTTTTCAATATAGAGTATAATACACTCAGAAAGCACTGAGATCTGGCCAGATATCATTTATTCTTTTACCAGAAAGAATAAAACCTTCTATATTGAAGCAACTGTGCAAGTTCCTTTGATAAAAGGCCTTTTGCAGTTACTCAGAAAATGTTGATAAACATGGCTTGAATTAACTAAATACTCACTGAAAGATGTAGGAAATTTAAATCATAATATTAGTGTGGAGAAATTTCCCTTTCATGGGATAACCCAGTGGGTAAGATGGCTGTGAAGTACAGGGTTTTTAGTGGACTGGGTTCTCAGAAACCCTCTTGCCCTCTTGTGCAAAACTCTTTAAAGTTCATTAGCTTTGAGTAAAAGAGAGAGGAAATTACATGACTGAGCCCATTAGCAAGAAAATGATGAAATCACGAGTAGTACAAAACCTTTAAGAAACCCCCAATAATTCTATTAAAAAAAATTTATTTTTCCTTTCATACACATAGATGACCCCTTATTCTGTACTCCTTCCCTGTCTTACCCTTGCAAAGTGATCTTAACTGTTACAACAACTCAAACATTCTACATTCACCACCAGCAGTACTGCAAAGTATTTAAAAAAAAAAAAAAAAAGTCCTTGTGAACTTGGGCAGCTCAATTTTAGTGTTACTGTGGTCAGTCTTTCCAGCCACCTAATTTATGAAGGCCATAACTTACTCAAAGGTATAAATCACCACCACATTTCCTAATTCTGTTCTGTGTGTTATCTCTCTGTTTTACACGAACACATAAATATCTCCATATTCATAATTCATAGAGGCTACTGTTACTATTTTCAGTGTCTGTTTTCAAATGGGTTTGAAGTTGTCTTGTGTATGATGTGAGTGTGTGTCTGCTGAAGTAAGGGATGACAATATTATTATAAAACTGTTTTGGGCGAGGTTTCAAAATTAGAAATTAAAAAGTAAATACTGTCCCAGAATACAGAGTTTTGGTGCAGTAGGAGTTATTTCTCTCCTAATGGAGGGTACTTAGGAACAAAAAGAGCTTTTCTTTATTTGACATTTGGTTTATTTGAGAGGGCCATTTTTGCTCTGTGATTGGTATGTAATAGAGCAGGGGAAAATAGAGAACAAACAAAGGTGGCTGTATTTTCAGAAGTCATGAAAGCACTAATGAAAACATTCCAGAACTGCCCATACACATCCTGGTCCTTCCCTAACAACTGGGGGAGCAAGAGGTCTTGAGTTTAATTTTCTTTTAGGGCAGCACAGTAATACACCTTAATTCATTCAGTACTGACTTGATCTTGGCTCACATATTCCTGTAAGGCCACAGGGGAAATGATGGGAGGTTGGAAGGGTTATTTCTCTCCTCCTCCTGCAAACAGCCAGTGGCAGAACTGTCTAAGGTAGCAGAAATGCCAGACACTAAAATAATGCTGGAATGTTACACAAGTTAAGTGAAATGACAAAAGGCAAGGCACACACCCCACTACCCCCCATCTGCTCTGCCTTTTAGCCAGAGTCATCTCAAGGGCTTCATGTAACAAGAGAAGACACAACATTTTCAGATAGAAATGTGATTTTCAAGTTGACAGTACAGCTTTAATTAAATGGGAGTCCAAGGAAAGAAAGTAACACTGGGAAATAAATAGGCTATAAAAGAAGAAAACCACTAGTGTGGATAGCCAAGGAAATTAAGGGAGAGAACAGGAAAGAGCAAAGGCCATATGAGACATCTATTACAGAACATCAAGGTTAATGCTACAAGTGGAGGCATAGACAGCCAAAGTGATAGAGATTACAGAAATGATCAAGGAAGCAAAGATCAAACGTGAAAGGAAATTGGCAGATTCTTACTCAGTGCATTCTGCACTGACCTGAAAAAGGGAATTTTTGTGTTTTAAAATGTAGCTGAAAACTATGACACTGAAATGTATCGTAGCTTTTTAGACAGTGAATTGATTTAAAATGCAAGCAGCAATTACTTTAATATTCTAACTAAAATTACAGAATCTCTGTCACTTTCTTAAAAACCATGTCCTAGATTAATATGAAAGAAGGCAATTTCAAGCATCAAACATGAAACTTATGATCCTCTAAGTGCAGCTCCATATCTGAACACTTCTGCCATTTTCTATTTTTCTCCAAAAACAAAACCAAAAAAAAAGGAAATTGCTGCCAAAAGTATTTTGGAATTAAGGAGAAACAAAGCCAGGCACCACAGTGCAGTTAGAGCACAAGATCTGTGGCTTCCAGTGGGAACCAGGACACCCTATTTGAACAGGACACCCGGGCTCTGAGGCAGCCCAAGAGGCAAACCAAATCAGTGTTTACTCCCAGAGCTGGGTTGTGCTGGGAGGTTCCTCTGTTGGAGTGATGAATGTGACCTGTGCTACTCTTGTTTCATTCTACCTTAGCCAACTTTTTACTGCTCCTTGTTTTGTTTGCTGTATTTACTTAATTCAGCTGAGCCCAATCCCATGAGCCACAGCCAGACCCTGAGCAGACACATATAAAGGACATTTACTCTTCTGGAAAGCTTGTACTTCATGTGTCAGATAATACTTGTTTCTACACCATACTCAATCTACCTGGCATTAATCCTCCACATATTAATTCAGACATTATGACATCTGTTTAGACAACAATCATTCTTATTTGTGAAACTATAAAAAACCACAGCTTTGGGGTTTTTTTACTTTTTGTTAGACTGTCAATTTTAGTAATTATTTTGCTTCATCCTGAGACTTCTGTCTTTTCCTTCTGTCTTCAGTTCTAGATTGTACCTGTAGCTCACATATTGTAGTCACAGGTTTTCAGCTCTTGTACTTGAACCTAGAATTTAACAAGAATTCGCCTTTGAGATAAAAATTAAACACACTAAAACTGACAATTTCTGAGTCAGCCCAAAATTTTTCTCTATCCTAAGGGCAGAATTTCAAAAGAGCAGCCATGTCCCTGCTTCTACGATTCTAACAATCATTTTCTAAGGAGGATAACATTATCATATCTGCAATTCACCATTTATAGCAAATCTAAAGTGAAGAAAAGCAAGCAAAAGTAACTAAAGAATGTCTATTTTTTCTTCCAAAGAATTAAAGCCTATTCTTACACGATTTATATAATCATGCTCTAGCTGCACTTGACTCTAAGTGTTAGCTTCCCTAAGGATTTAGGAACAGTGCTACTGCCTATGCATGGTCTTCAGGGGACTATAAAGGGAAGTGTGAAATCTGGTCTGTTGGAAGAAGACCTGCTGAATGCTCTCATTGCTAGGATTAAAGACTCAAGGAAAGGAGCAGAATTATTGCCATTAGTCTCTTCTGAGCACATCACAGCTTAATTTACTGACCAGTTCCACAAAAGGGGTCATAATTATCTATTCAGGGTTGAAGTACTAACTCTCTTTGGTGAGTGGAGACAAAATCATACCAGTCTTGCCGGTCTTCTCTATTTTCCTCTGTTGGGTACTCCCTTCTCAAAGTGCTGGGTGGAGGCATTGCTCCTTCAGCTCCTGTCTCTGTGCAGGGCTACCTCCCTCGGCCTCTGACTGATCACACAGAGAGCATTACATTCACTATCAGGCACAAGGAAACACTGCCAAACACAGCAGGAAAGGGAAATGATGTTATTTGACTTTTGAAGAATGTTTAGAAGGATAATATAAATGCACAGGAGATCAACTATGCAGAAACTCAGTGGGTAGATGACAGCTGCCTACAAATACTTGAAGGAAATAAGCACTGCTTTAGGAAAGGTACTATTTATCATATGCATTGGGGAAGAAATGCAAACACTGGATAAACACCTGGGGACTGAGTTCTTTTGACTTGTAGAGTGAGTTCCTGTATAAACATTAAAACATTTGTGATAAGGCATAATTTTAGGAAGGTAGTTTGAGGGCCTATTTGACTATCACAGAAAACTGCTCAGAGACTGAATAGGTTTGGAATTAAATGTATCTACAAGTTCTTTTCCATCACTTACAATCTTTCATTTTTTTCCTCTGTAAATGTAAAGATCCACATGACCATTTTAAACATATGCTGGTCAAGATTTTCTCATGCAAAAAATTAATGCAAATAATACTTGACTTTTAGCTCCCTTGAACCACTTTCACTTCACTGGGATGAGTTTAGACAATGCAAAAATGGAGTGCAAATGCAGAGAGCTTTGAATGGAAGGGTCAGTGGATGGTGATGACAGAACTAGCCTCTCAAATTTGCTTGGGAAAAATGTTGCCTTTCTTACTAGCCTTTGAAGGAAAAGAGTATCTGTTTTCTTCACTGCAGCCCCAGATAATAAGGAATAAAACTACCCACTCCTCTGGAATATCTGTTTTCTTCACTGCAGCCCCAGATAATAATAAGGAATAAAACTACCCACTCCTCTGGAGTAGCCAGAAAAAAGATGTGAATCAACACAACTCTTGGCTGGTTTGGTTACAGCCTCTCCAAGGCAAAGAAATCTGTTGAATGCTTTTTCCTGTAGCAAATCCTTTGGCTACTGTGAGAAGGAAAACCCTGAGATTATAAATATATTCCTAAGTAGCCTTTCCATCCTCATTTTCATGTTGGGTCAATATCCATGATTAAAGTAACCTTTGGACAATATCTCTATTATTTATTTTTATGACTTAGCCAGCTGTTTTAGAATAGAAAGGACCATCAAAGTTAAGGATGGCGTTGACAGAGCAGAAAAACTTCAAAGATCAAAAGATATTTCTACTGAGAATTCTCACAAGTCCTTTAAATCTGTGTTTACCACCTCAGTTTCCCATACACCAGCATCTGTTTCTTCTGAATTAATCAAATTCTCATTTTGCAAACCAAAAATTTCAGGAATTTTTTTTATACAGACATAAAATCAAATGTACAGAACAATGAACTCAGTGTAGAAATGATAAACATTCAGTATGCCCTTATAGCCTATTTGAGTAACAGTGATTTTTTTTTTGTTTCATTTTCTTTAATATTATAGCACCTGCAGCTTGTTTTGAGCTCTACAGTACCAAAAATAGTCCCTGTTGTAAAGAGTTGTTCTTTTATTTTCAGTCATATTTGTTCAAATGCTGATAATAAACATTTATTTTAAAGTTGCATCTTGATATGCTT
This sequence comes from Corvus brachyrhynchos, assembly GCF_000691975.1. NCBI lineage: Eukaryota > Metazoa > Chordata > Aves > Passeriformes > Corvidae > Corvus > Corvus brachyrhynchos. The sequence goes on along the minus strand of NW_008237239.1, from coordinate 6,426,098 downwards.
TTTCATTCTATACATAAAAAAAAAAAATTACCTAGTCTCTCTCATCACCATCTCCCTCACCTTTTTGGCCCTTCTTCTACAGCTTCTGCCCACTAGCCACTCTTCTCTTTCATTTCCCCTTTCTCGTGCTTCTCTCAATATTCCCTTACCTCTTTATGACATTGCTGACCTCTCCTTTTTTCCCTTTCTGCCCATCTCTAGTCACCACCAGTTTACAGAGGAGCCTTGTGTCCAGAAGCCATCCCTTGGGAACTTCAGCCCTGAGAGGGGCAGATGGAATGTGAATGCAAGCAATGAATGTTGTTTTACTTCCAAAGTTAGAATAGGGACACTGTGAATTACCAGTTAGAGAGTAGTGGAGAAGAGGTTCAGGATATCAGAGAAGACAGAGTTCGAGAAATGAACTCTGATCCAGAACTGAGGTAGAAGGAATGGCATTAAAAGGAAAGAAATACTGTGCCCTAATGGCTGTGGCCAGCTATGAAAACTAAAGATCAAAGTGCTTTCTGGGGTATTATTGTGGATGTGAGTCACTCCCTGGGCAATGGCAAAGACATCCCCATTTTTCAGCCATTTCATCTCTAAAATGTTTGTCATTATTAGATGGCTGGACAGCATCTACACTGAAACAGATAGCAAAGGCATTCTAATGATTTCAGGACATTTAATACTTTCCACTCATTTCTTAAGTGCACGTAAGGCCCATTAGGTCATGAGTCACACAGGGTAAACACCAGCAGTAAACTTAAGCTTATAAAAAAATGACTCATGTAATTTTATGCATATGAAATAGAAGGAAATACTTCAACCATCATCTATCCCAGCAGGGAAAATTGTGGGGCAAGGTTTACTGAGAGGGAACAATTTATACAGAAACAAAGATAACGTGTTTTAGAACATTAGGACTCCATTATGCATTTCCTGTGATTTGAGTTTGTTTCTAAGCAGTTACATAGTCAAAGTGTTCTTTCCAGCCCTATCACACAATGAGATGTCTCATCTGCTCATGAGGTCTGTGTGTTTTATTTTAAGCAAGTGTTCACAAAAGTAACTTGCATTGAATTACCCAGATGTAATGTTTTGCAAACAGCCAGCGAAAATTGTGATGAGCGTTTCTAGTTAGCTGATCATCAAGCCAAAATAATTTCAGGATAAATTAAGCTATGGATATTGTGGAAAAGTAAAGAAGTGCTAGTGCCAGGGATTTCCTGTTTCCTTTTTTTTTTTGCATGTTGCAGTCAGACAAGAAGGGCAGAAGAGGTTTTGCACTTAACCCCTCTTCACTTGTACTAAGCAAATACAAGTTTCTCAAAGCTCAGAACAGAAATCCTGGTTTGAACTGAACTTTTCATTACCAAATGGGATTTTCAGTACTGAAGAATAATTTGTTTCTGTCAGCTTTGACCCCACTTATCTTCATTAGGTTACTTTTTGAAAGAAGACTTTTATGATTACCTTAAAGAAAGAAATGATGTGCTGATTTAAATGGCCCTGAGTGGTATTCTCAGAAATTACACTGCTATCTTGAAACAGCCTAATGAAGAAAGACCATCTCCTCTTCTATGAAACTTCAGTGACTGACAATACATTACTAAAAATCTTTTATAGTCTATGATACAACCAAACTTAACAGAAAAAAAAAAGAGAGATACACAGACTCATAATAATCTACCTAAACACTGCATGTTTGTGGACGTAATTATGTTAAAAAAATAATTCTACTGTGGCAATTGCTAGCCAATATAAAAGACATTAAAAAGGCTTAATTTAAAACATATGGAAATCTTCACTGCTTTGGAGGTCTTTAAATCCCTTTTAAAACGAGCAGTGTTCAAAACCATTATGAAATATGGACATTCTAATAATGCTCCTTCTGTTTTGATACCTGGGGCAATTTAAGAAGGTCTTGCTTTGAAGGGTTCTACTGGATTAAGTTCTCTGTTTATACATGAACCATGGCAGTTTCAATTTGTGTTTCACAGACACTGCACTCAAAGCCTTTCTTAAGATTTTAGCTCTGGAGTAATTATGCTTTATAATACATTTGGGCCCTCAAGTTTGAATGAGGTTGGCATGGCAGATTAGCACATGCTGGATTCATTTCATGAATGCATTGGAATTCTTCCACTCTGGCATCAAATGATAAAAATTTCCAGTGATGATGAATTTAGAATTTTAAGAGACTGCAATTAATCTTTTGTAGATTTTTTTCCCCTAAATCTACCATATCTACCTTCCATATCAATTACAAGAGTGGCTGTAGTGGTGTAATTTATCATGCAAATAACTGTTTCTAGACCTTCAGTTACACAGAAGTGAAGAAATTGGGTTTGGGCTACATTTGGAGCCAGGGAATGTCGACATATAATAAATGACATCTAAGGGTTTTTTCCTTTTTCTTTTAATATTGGCCCAAAAGAGATGAAGCTAAAGTAGAAGAGACATTGCAAAAGTTCAGTCCTGCCCTTACTGCCTTCTCTCGAGCTTTTTGAATACTATTATCTCCACAGAGCCACATTAAAATAAGTGTTGTATTTAAGACTCAGTCTGACACAGGTGCTCTTGTAGCTGCAGGTCCAAGTTTCTCTTGACCAACTTGAACAGATAACCTGTTTGTAGTGCTACCTTTATATTTAAAGGATTTTGGTTTTTTAGCTTAAAAAGCTGTTCTAAAGAGGCTAAACAGAAACAAAGCACTGATCATTTTAAAAAACATATAATGTGCAGAACTGTAGCCATGACGAGAAATGTATCATATATCAGAATTTCATTAGATCAAACACTAACCTTGTTAAAACCCTCCATGAAAGGGAAGTATTAAATATTATTGCCATCTCTGGCAGCAGCTAATAATCACATAATCCATTTAGGAATCCACCTACATTTTGCACAAAGGTAGGAAGAAGCAGCACGAGAAGAGGTGGGTCAAAGGCTGGACAGAATCCTTGCCTGGGCTGTGCAGATGTAGGAGAGAAGTTGATGAGAACTATGGAAGCTCAGCATGATGCTTTTGGGCTCTGACTGTCAGCCAGGGAGAGCACAGATATACCTAAATGTCACCCAAAGCTCATGAGAAACAAACAAGCAAACAAAGAAGCAAACAAATAAATAAAATGGATTCCTTGAGGCCTTCTGTGGATGTTGGGGGAGAAGCAAAGTGCCTCTGGATGCATACAGCAAGCAAGGAGACAGAACTTAATCACCAATTCTTTCTCAGGGACAGGTTATCCAACATATGCATTTTGAAGTACCTCAGACATAGTTTTGAGGAATTTGAGGCAGCTGCAGCCTCTTCTACTTTCAAATAAAACTGTGACACCCAGTAGCTCTAAAAATTCAGCTCCTTAGTTTTTGCAATACAGTTAGAAAAGGACACTCTAAAAATTGTGTTACAACCCTGTCATGTCAGGTTTTGGCTTGGTTTATTTTCTTTTTCTTTTAGAGGCAGTGTGTTTGTTTGAGATTTTTCCCCTGCCTATTATAGTTAAATTAAAATGAAGTATTTAATGTGAAATTCAGTACTTTCTACCTATGTATAAGAATTTTAAATAAAGCATGAAGTTCTAAAATTAAGTGGAGACGTGTGGACTGTCTTGTCCTTTTAAAATGTTTTATTCATTTCACCATCAGTACTCTGAGTGGGAATCAACTTTTTCACCTGATATTCCTTATCCAAATTGACTGAATGCAGAGGAATCCTGAGCACAGAAACCCCTGCTTTTTCTGAAGCAGCACACCAACCTTTTCTGACTGTCCTAATTTAGTTCCAGTAAATGAGGGGAGTCAAATGATCCACTGCAGGCCCAGGCCTGGTTTAGTCATGTACAAACTGTGCAAAGTAGTTGAAAGTTGCAACAAGGTTAGAACAAATGTGTTTCCTGGGTGTTTATGCACATCTAATATCTGTCTGGATGCAAGACAGAAATGAAATTCATTTCAAAAGTAGCTTCTTAAGAGTGATCATTTCTGGTGGAGGAGGACCTTTTTTTTTCAGTCCTGTAAGAATATCTATGGTTTGTTTTTCCTATTTTACAAAATACAGCCTTAGTATGAGGCTCTTTCTAGAGTAATTCAACCAATATCTTTGAAAAAAATAGATTTATCAAACCTTCCGGAATAATTCCCTAGACTCTTCAAGAAAGCTTACTGTTGATTTTCAAGGGTCCCTGCACTCATGCAACCTGTCAGATTATTTGATAATGAGGGTGTTTTGTCCTTTGGCTCAAGTTAAGATGCAGTACTACAGTTCTTAATACAAATCTGGGCAAGATCACAAAGACCACCAGATTGTTTTGGATCAGATCCCATTCTGCAGCTGGAAGAGGTTGTGTGTTCTGGCATTCACTGATTGATGAGAAATTAACACACAAAACCTTTCATGCTGGACACTGTATATGGCAGTAGGAATCCTGAAGCCACATTTGCCATATTACTGTCTCTTATGGCAAATGTTAATTACCATGCTTAGTCTGAGCTGCTGTGCTGAAATGACACTATAAGGTGGGTATGTTGAAACCACATATCTCCAGGAACCTTTGTACACAATAGAAGCCATCTTAGTATTTAGTGAAGGCTCTGATGATTTATTTTTCTCACTACATGCCAAATAAACTACCTGTATTGATAGTAAAGGACTTCCTTCTATTTTATTTTTGCCCATGCCACCCTACATAGTATATCAGATTGAACCTCAGCTTCGGGAAGAAGGAGGGAATAGCTGAAAGGAAGGAGAGAAGAAGAAAAGGAATACACTTTAAATTCCTTTTCATTAGAAGAGCTTCCATTCTTTCTAACATTGATAAAATTCCTACTAGTGGTCATGATCATAAACTGAAACACAAGAAGTTTCACCTCAACATGAGGAAGAATTTCTTTCCACTGAGGGTGGCACAGCCCTGCAATAGCTGCCCAGGGAAGTCATGGAGTCTCCCTCTCTGGAGACATTCAAATTCTACATGGACATGTTCCTGTGTCACCTGCTCCAGGTGAACCTGCCTTGGCAGGTGGATTGGACTGCATGATATCCAGAGGTCCCTCCACCCCTAACAATTCTGTGATTCTGTGAAAAGACATCTGCAGGACTGCTCCTGCCTGAAAGATACAAAACTTCCAAGGGTTAATAAGGAACAGGAAAAGAAGTCACAACTATACACCCATAAATAGCCACAGGTCTGACCAGATCCTGCAATGACAGTGCAGAGGAGCAAGGTTTGCCATCTTTGACGTACCAGCCCAGCACGTGGCAGTTTTCTGATAGATTTTTAAAGCAGGATTCACAAACTTTCAAAAACCTCAAACCTGTCCACTTCATTGCAAAAAATACCATTTTTCAGTTGTTACCAGTGAAAAAGTTGGCTCTGCAATGAAAAAGCTCACAGACCTCTTCGTTTGCATAGTGAGGAATTCTTTGAAGATTTCTTTACTCTTTTTTCCCTTTGATTAAGGCCTAGATCTAACACTCAGTCTTCCAAGGTCTTATTGTGAGGGCAAAAGGCCTCTGTATCTTGAGAAAAACTTTAGAAGTGGGTTCTTGGAAAGTGCCCCAGCAAGGTAAGTCATGACAAAAACCAGCTAAAAATATAGCGTTAGATTTTCTTGAATTAATCTCTGATCGTCTCAGAAAAGACTGGGTGGATGGTTTATAGTGACAGTCTCTGAATGCCTGTAATCTAATTTCTCTTCTCATTTTTCTATTTTACTTCCCTTTATTTAGCTAGCTGTTACAAAAAAAAAAAAAAAAAAGTAGCCCTGTATTTGTGATTTTGTCTCCTGTCTTAACAGGTAAAATCCCAACCTGGTCCTGGCTGAGCTGGTCTTGCCCTCCCGTCCCTCTGCTCTTTCACACAACAGATCACACAACCTTCACTGCACCTCACATACCAAGAGAACCCAAGAGTTAGCACTGCCAATAGGAATGAATTAATCACTGCTGCACCGGGGAAAAAAATTCCATCTTTCCACATTCCTGGTTTTACTTTCTGAATATTTTTCTTGGCTGATATTTATATCTCCACAGCTGGCAGAGCTCAAACCTGCTGTAGCTACAGCTATGTCTCAGAGCTCCCCATGCAAGAAATCAATAAAACTGATTAATGAAAAGAATCATTCATCAAACCTAGCTCTTGGATACAGCGCTGCAGTTGATAAAATAACTTAGCTGTCTTATCCTTTAGCTAACTGCCTCATGTGTGGCACAGGGGATTAATTGATTGTTTGCCAGTACTCACACTTTTCATATGTTTTAACTAGTAACAAGATATTCTGAAGAGATCCACGTGAATGTTTTAATTATAATAAAAAACATTATGCTGTAAAAATAGGAATTAATTCTGGCAAAGAATAAATCTATAAACAATATTCTCAGTTATTTTTGGTGAACAATACAATATTAAGTAAAACTTAAAATCTGGTGGCAAGGAACAATAATACACATGGACATAAGTAATAAAAGCCTGAAATAATATCATGTTCAGTTAGTTCTATTACTCTTTGACCATTAAAACGTTAACATGATGATAATCAATCTTAAATCAATTACCGTGTAATTGCTGAGTCAATAGAAGTGCAGTTAAATATTGATAAGTCTCTAAAAGCTCTATCAGGACATATTGACAACTGGAGAGATGAATGCAGGCCTGTGCAAAAGGAAAGCTTGACTTGCACTGCTTTGATGGAAAGCAGCACAAGGCTGAGTTTACATTCTTATTACCAGTTAGACGTGATGATCAATACAGGCTGCCTCTGCCCTGTCAGCATGGAGCAGTGAAGATGTCTAGGTGTTATTTCCACTCTTTTCATCTTTACAACAGTGTGGAGATGACCAGCTAACATCCTGTGTAGCAGAGGACAAAGGACTTAACAGTCCAAAGAAAAAAATTATCAAGTGATATGAGAAAAAACCTATTTATGACCAGAAGGGTCACTGCTGTTTCTGCTTAGCATTCTCTGGTGGTTGCTGAAGTAGTCAGAGTAGCTTGCAGGCACACTCACTGGAGGGGCTATGCTTATAAATTATGGAGTAAGAGTCCTTTTATTTTGAAGGATATAAGCAAAATAGCTCCAAAGATTCACACCATCTTTTACAAAATTACAGAGACAAGACACATTCTAATAAGACCCAGCTTTATTTTATGATGCTCTTTATCAAAGGAATCACCAGTTTTGTTCCATTAAAGTGGAATAGCCATCCCTATCCTCCTGTTCTTCAGTTTAGGAAAACTCTCTTTCCTTCTACAATACTGAGTTACTTGTGTTCCATTTGTTTAATGAAGTCATTATGTTGAAGCAAATACCCTTTACTATTTCTTTTGTATCTATGAGTGGATGAACAATTGGTATCTAGACACTAATATTCTTTGAATGAAACATGCTCAATTTTATCTGTAGCCAGCAGCAAAATAGAAAAGGAACAGAGAACAAAACTATTTGGCTTAGGCTTTGGGTCAGATAAGATACAATATAATAGTAAGCTCCAGTAGCAGTAGCTGGTAAGGTTAAGTCAGGAGAGCCATTATAACTTTCTGTTCCTTTCATTCAGATAACTTTTTGAAACCTTCTCCTTCTCTGGTGATATTTTCCTGCTTTGTGGCAGCCCAGGGGCAAATGGTTCTTAGCAGGTTTCAGCTAAAACTGTTCAGCCATTTCCCTTTACTGAAAGAATATTTTCACCTCCCTCTTAACCCCTTAGTATATATTAAGGCAAGGCTTTTTTCATGCAACAACAGCTGAGTGAAACTTTCAGGCCAGCCCTCATGGTTTGCCCTTTCAGGCTGGTACTCAGACACAAAATATGTGAGGAATATCTTCCTCAACCTGCTGGGGTCAGTAGCAGACATTGCCTTTGAGGGCTCAGCCATGGGCACAAAACATGAGAAGCTGGGAAGCAAGGAGCTCAGTTCAGAAGTTTCTGACAAGAAAAATCTCCTGTGTCATACACATTCCATCTGGGGTACAACTTTTAAACCCTGCTGCTGGAAAATTGCCCTAGAGTCCTGACAAGCCCTGTGTATTTTGCCAGCTGAGGGTAGCCTACTAAAAGCCGTGGCCCCACAGGATTTTTCAGGTCTTCAAGACTCCTCAAGTCTAACCACATCATTGTGGCTCTGATTTTCCTTTTGTCTCAGGACCCTCAAACACTTCCATTTGTCTCAGAAAAAAAAAAGGGCTTATGGTTTTGCTTGGTGTTGTATGGTTCAGCAAATAAAGCCTCAAGAGCAGTGACCCTTTAGCTCCAGGAGGCTTAGATGACATTGGACAAGATGTGCAACTTGGGACAGTTTGGTCCAGGTAACTAAACTGAAGTTTGTTGTTCACTGAATAACAAAATATGTTTTTATAGCCTATTTTTATTGCTGAATTTGCTCCTGATAGGGGAAAAAAAAAAGAGAAGCGCTTATAAGTTCAGTTTTATTTCCATCACTTATTTCTTCTGCAAGCTTCAAGAATGAGAAAGTCCATATTTGCCTGGATATTTGGTGGTTTGGGGAGTGGAACAACTGATTTCCTTAGCAGGAAAAAAAAAAAATCCCTGGCTGATGAACAGTCTGAGGCCAAGATACAGCACCCCCTTATAGAGATATGAGAGAGATTTTGGTTGCTTTTAAATTTATATGACTACTCAAATGCAACACTCAACATGCAAAGTGGCTGCCTAAAATTCAGGAATGCAAACTGTGTGGAGGCAGACAGTGTGCTGGGGCTCAGACAGGCAGAGCAAGCAATCTTCCATGGCTGTGGATCACCACTTTCTGTGCTGCCTTGTCTGTGCACAGTGGGCAAAGACATACATCTGTACAACTAAGACTCCAGTGTCTTATTTAGATTCAGAATGTGAATGGGGTTATTTTCTAGCAGGAATAGACTCTCTCTATCAATCATTGCCATTGATGAAAAAGTCACTCTAATGGGGAAGAACATTACTCTTTCTAACAGGCAGAAATTTTTTAAAATGTCAAAGACTTTTGATAAGTCTATTAAAAAACTCAACCTGTGTCAGACTGCAGACTGGTTTTATCAATTGTTTGGACATGTTACATGATAACTTCTTATGCTTTAGGAATCATTTGGAAAAATGAAACAATAAATTATGGATTAATGCCTCTGCTAATGAGATCCCCATTTTAATTAAAGCTCTTTAGCAGATGAAACAGATAGGAGTTCAACAGTCTCCAACTTTTCCACTTTGCCATCTACAACAAAGCATGCACTTCTTAAAAAGTGAAATCTCAACATGATGTACTTATTCAGATAATGCAGTAAGTAGCAGTTAAGACAAATGCTATCCTTAAAATTGTGCTGAATTCACTCTTCAAAAGAGATACAAATTATATTTACAGACTAAAAGAAAGGCTTAAGGCACTTAGTGAAGACAACAAATCAGAGTCTTAGGGTGAGCTGTGGGGCAGGGGTGCCACGTTCCCCATGCCAATCCTTGTGGGCTCAGGGGAGGTCTCAAAAGGGCTGGGCCTGATGGCAGCACAGTGGACACACAGGGACGAAATGTCTGTACTCAGTCAGATCTCTCCCATGCCTACATCTTCCCAGGTAACTTCCTTCAAATGCAGCCAGACTGAAAGCCCACACTGGGTCAGTGTGAAGACTCAATTTGGTTTTTAAAATTGGGTGTCAAGGTTAATCCCCACCATAGCACGTTGTTTAAAGACCACATCAGGATCATGAAATGCTGTCTGATGCACAGCTCCTCAAAATAGGACTGAAGTGCTCACTTATGCTGCTTTTTGTGTGAAGAGAGAGAAGTAAAGACACCTCACACATTTTAATAAGTCCAGACAACAAACCGCAAATTGATAACAGCAAAGCACCCATGAAACAAATCAATGTGACATGGAATTTTCAGTGTTAGTCTCAATGAAAAAGTATGAATTATCCCTCAGCTTTTTCTATTTCCCAGTGGACACTGTGACAAGGAATTCTATGGCGTTGGCTCATGCTCTCTAAATTCTCCAAGTATGTCTGTTTTAAAAAAATATGCAAACCCTAGATATTTGACCTTATTTGGAAAAATAAAAAACCTACAGTTCAGTTTGAGATTATTTAAACAGTAAACCAATTTCCTCTGAGGAGAGAACTGGTTATTTCAGCCAGCATACTTTTTAAATGAAAAACCTGATGGTCAAAAATGGAGATGTGAAACTGGAGTTTAAAACTTTCTAACCACTGAAGAGATCACCTTCAAATCTGCCTTTGTCACTTGCTCCTCATTGACATAAGCTTCGCATATTGAAAAAGAAACTGGGTTTTAAAATGTAAGTTTTAATACATTCTTACTATTAAAATATGCCATATATAATTTTGATATGCAGCTTAGCCACATTACAATTAGAACAGCCCAACCTTGTAAAATATTCTGATTTTGAATGTCTAATATTACAGTGCTAGCACTGCATTAATGTACCATTTTGAAGCACAAACTGTTTGTATTTATTATTAAATTTCTAGAAGTGGTTCTGTACTCCTTTGGAAGTGTGAAGAAGTATTCTATATATACCCCAGTACTCCTGCTAAGCCTTTGCTTTTCAAAGACTGACTGCAAAATCAAAAGAGGTGTGACACTCTTCTTTACAAGCATGACAGGGAATCTGCTCAATATTTATGACCTTCAGATGTAAAAATGCTCTTTATCAGCTCCTGTTTTACATTCTATTCAGCTAAAGTCACACCACAGGTCAGCTAAAAAGACTATCACTAGTGCAAGATAAATGAGCAGCTAACAGCATATGGGAAAGGCTGCAAGTATCATAGTAGCCTAAATGGATAAAGTATAGGATTTTCTTTCATAGGAAGAGGCAAAGTCCTTTGAAAATTACTAATAAGAAGTGAATTAATTTGTGTTTTACAAAAAACACCTACTTCAATAAGAAAGAGAGAGGATGAGCCTCAGCTCATCAGTGTGATTTTTAAGGAAAATTACAGATGGGAGAGCAGTTTTTGCTTTCAAGGCTACATCTTGCAGCATTTGTCAGGCATGCACGCCTTCTGCTGGTGTCCCTATTGCTCTGGGCCTTGGCATGTGCACCTTCCAAATATGGTCTGTGCCTGTTATGGGCTTGACAAAAATACAAAGTCTGCTTTTGTCCCAGCTGCTGCACTATAGGGCAGGAAGCACACTGGTGTCTGTGCTGCAGGGGCTGGGTCAGCAGCACACCTGCGATGAAAGCCTATGGAAATACCCCACTTTTACTGACACAATGCTGAATTCAAGGAGATTCACCCTCCATGGGAACAATCTGTCTTTAATAAACTGCACTGGTCTGAATCCCTGGCAGATAAAATCATAAGGCCCCCACAGAGAGGGATCCAATGTTTATAACAGTGGCTGCTGGTTGTTTTCTTTAATTGGGTGTCAATTTTGCAGAAAGCAGTAAGGAGGGTTCTACTGTTAATCAAGTAAACTTTTTTTTTTTTAAAGAAGTCCTCCCATAATAGTAGTTTTTGTTTATTTAATTTCTTTGAAATTGCCTTTTCTCTCTGTCTGGAAAGTAAAACTACACACAAAGCTTGGAATCACTGGGTCAGCTTGTCAGGAGTAGGAAAGCTGTCTAATGCTATTGCAGCAGCACTGTAAAGTGGTTGGACAATTTTATGTTCCCCTGCATGAAGATCATGTAAGGCCTGTGCTTTTTTAGCAATGTACTTAATCATATGAATGCCCAGACAAATAAGGACTCTTACCAACAAAAGGTAGAAATACTTTCAATTTCAAAGGGGGCACGAGATGCTGGTAGCCTCAGGTTCTGGTCAGCAAGTCCAAAAAGGTGATCTTTTTCCAGTTAAAGGGTATTATTTCCCACTTAGTTAGGAGAGAAATTGCTGTATGTGTTAATTATACAGTATTGCTGAGGCCTCACAAGAAAAACATGCTTAAAACCAGTGCTGGGTTTGAGGGAATGTCCTGCCACATACACATTATCTAACAGCACTCCTAAGGATTTCAGATTCATTCCTAGGTCATCTTTTCAAATCACAGGTAGTGGAATGATTTTACAGTGTAAGAATTGGCCATGGATACATCAACACAGTCCCTTTTCAACAGGGAACAGGAAGTTGTCTTAAGTTTTTATTAAGAGTGAACAGCTACAGTGTACATGTGCAACTTTTTACAGATAAAAGGAGCAGTGGACAGGCGGTTTGAGATACAGCACTATGCTAGAAAAGATTTTAAACATTCCAGGAAAACTCTGTCTTAGAAAATCTGTTAATTGAAAATAAAAATTTGATTTTTACCTTATCATCTCTCTAGCAACTTTTTTAACAAGATAAATCTGCTCCAGGTCTCGGCACAAAATAAAGCTTTTGTCATCCTTTTATTCATCACACATTTTCTCTCAAGGCATATTCAATCATTTATTTCAGGCACTAATCATTTAAGGCTATAAAATTGATTCAAAATAGAAGTCAGTGTACAGGTATATACTGACGTCACCTACGGAATACTAATGCATTCAACTGCATAGAGCTTTTCATGGTCGATTTTGACTTGACTTTGAGGAAAGGCTAAACACAGCATTCCTGACTAAGTTAATGCTAGGCATCCACAGGTATATCACAGGGAGAATGTGTAGCTGAGGTTTAAGCTGAGAAGCTTAAAGAAAAATTCACTTCAGGAGGTTTTTTAGTACCAGTATAAATAGCAGTTGCTGTTTAAAATCTGTCATGGTGTTTCAGTTTTGTATACTGAACAGCCCCAAGCAGAAAAGATCTCTAAATGTGCCTTCTAGTTATTTTTTCTAATAGTGTGCTAATTATGCAGAAAGTATGCTGAAAATTGGTACACAATGTTTTAGTGCACTCTATATTTTTCTCTCTGAAAAGCATTGTGTTTATTTCACCGAATGTGAAATAGTGTTTTCAGTATCAGTGGCAGAGGAATTTTCCAGTAATGATCCCAACAAGCCCTTCCCTAGGTACCCACTATGGAGATTAGGCTTTTCACTGGGGCAGGCTTCATTCCCACAGCCACAGGAGCCCACAGACCCTGCCCATGCCACTGGGGATGTGCCACAGGGAGCGTGATACAATCCTAAGTTTGGCTTTTGCTCTGGTGGCCTCTGTACCAGGCTCTAGACCAGTGATCTTAGGAGAGCCCACTGCTTCCTGCAAACTCTGCCCATGGCAAGTCTGACATGGCAAAGATCCTGAAACGGGGAGCTGGAGGGAAAATCTGAGGGAGTGGATTATGTACCTGCAAAACCAGCCAACAGATCTGTGTTCAGTCAGTATGCAGTGTTGTCGCTCTGGCCAGCAGGAGGAAAGAACCTTTCTTAGCATGCTGACCCCTCTAAGACATCTGGGCTGCAGTACAACATTGACAAAGAAAACAAGTATCTTTTTGAACCATTTTTTGGGGATGACAGCTGAACACATCTGATTTGTATTAGCTTTGTTAGTTTACTTTCCCTTAGTTTGGGGCAGTATCAAGATATGTCTCATCTATGGCCTTCCACTGATGCTTTTTCCTGGTCTTAAAATCAAGATTCAAACATGGTTAGAAGGGAAAAGGGGGTTTTACCTCTGTATTTATTTTAAGGATCCTTAGGTGCACCACGTCCAGAGGGAATGCCCCGAAATTCCCACCGCAATGCACACACATGATGGATTGGGTATAACATCAGAGGTCTTACTAATTAGCATATCTAGCAAAGATTCCCCAATGAGAGGCTCAAGTGAGCCCCCCTCCCCAAGGAGCCTTCTCCTGGATGGTTCTATCTTAGTTTACAGAATGTGTTCTGGAGAGTTCCTTGGGGTCTGGGGCAGTCTGATCCCTAACTACAAAGCTTCTAAAATGTTTAGTCTCTTAGCTGAACAAACAAGTCCAAGAATGTAGGCAAAAGCACTAAGTATACAGAAGTTATAAAAAGCTATAAAAAGGGTATAAAAGAAAAGACAAAAAATTATCAAACCAGTTTGCTTGCAAATTAGACTGGGCTTATCCTATCTGGCCTCACTCTAGGGTGTTCCCACAACTTTGTAAGTCTCCTGATGCATGCAAAGCTGTTATTTAATATTTTAATATCTTTTTAAATATTCAAGACAGGTGACAAGCTGCACAATACAAGAAATTAGTCAATTAATTTTAAATATAGATACTAGATCTGCTTCTCTTTACTTTGTCTCTTTTGCCCCTCAAGATACCTCAGCTAGTTCCTTGAGGGCTCTGCTGCAGTTTCACTTTTTTTTTGTTGACTTTAATACCTCTGATTTCTCTAGAATTATCCTGCAGTCTATTCTTTCCTTAACTTTGGAATATCCTCCTGATCCTTTTTTCGTAGTTTTAGTACTAACAAACATCTAGTAGCATTAAAGCATTCTGTAAGGCAGCAGCAAGAGGGCATCTAATGTTCAATATTTTCCACATCATCCATTATTTGTTGCCTCTTAAATAACAAGTTTTTCCTCTGGTTGTAGTGAAATTATTCTTTTTGGCTCATGGGCAGTATATTATAGCTAAGAACCTCTACTGCTAAAAACACTTAGACAAAAGCAACCCAGGAAGAGCTCTATTTTAATCTTTGAAACTTTCCCTGATTTGCAAACATTAGAGAGGATTATCTAACACATTTTTACATTTTTACATTAAGAGCAAAATAAAGAGCATAGACTAAAAATGTGAAAGTCCAAATGCCTGAAAGTAAAACACCAGAACATGGACCACTGTCAAATCCTTTAACTGAGTGTCATTTCCATTAAGTTGTGTATTTTCCTTTAATTTACTCCATATTACTGTACTTTGTGGCTTTCCCTGGGGATTTAATTTTGTTCTGCCTCAGCCTTGCATAGTATAAAGCATATTTTCAATACCATTATTAATTTTTCCGCTACCTATTGCTTTTTCCATCTTCTTTTATCAATGACCCCCAGGTTGCTACACAGAGAAATTTATGCATGTGACACTGACAGAACAGTTTTTCATCAGACCAGGTGGCAGCAGCCAGAACAAGGCCATTTCACATTAATGATCAAGGTCCCAACAACAACATTAGAGCCAAATTGTTTACATTTACTTTCACCTGTTTTCAATTCTGTTCTTCAGTGTGGTAATTAGGTACCTATACACCAATGTGTATGTATACCTTTGTAAAAGAACAGAGCCCACAAATACAACCGGGTTTTGTTAAGTTGGTATGCTTGTTTTTGATTTTTCATCATGCACTCTTTATGGTAGCTTCTACCTGGTTGTACTGCCTTTCCATAAAAAAAGATAATGAAAGCATTAATTACTCCTGCTTTTCAACTGAGCTAGAAACCACATGCATAATTTCTGGAAGGTAGGAATAGGAGCTGGAAAGGGGAAGTGTTTTTGAAGAATATGCTTACACCTGGTTTATGTGCTTGTGACAGTACTGCCTGGAGAGAATACAGTACAGCTGTGCACCATATAGATTCACCAGAGCTCTTCTCATGAACATAAAATGTACACACATGAGGAAACATATTTTATGTCTGCAATTAGCTATTATTGCTTTCATGGTCAGTAGAACCCCTCCACTAGGGATTATCTCAGGATAAAGGAAAAGAGAGCTTGGTTCCATATTCGTGAGATGCACAGAATGAAAAAGGAATAATTGCCAGCACTTGTTACTGTTATTTTGAGCAGTAACTTAATAGGATAGAAGACAGAATGAGCTGCAGTTTTCTTTTATAAATGAATTGGTTTATAACCAATATTTAGGCAAGATAGAAAATTCCCTTTGCTTCTCAGTTAATTTTGATCTCACTGGACTGCTTGTACAACACCACCATGCTAATATGAAGAGAGACATCATCTGGTCCATGTAGGCAGAGTACACTTGTCAGTGTTTATGATTACAGAAGTCAAGCTGCTTTCAAGTCACATTCAGAAACGCTGAAAATGTGCGTCTTTTGATAGCCTGCCAGTAGTGTATAGATATATAACCAGTATGGTTACAGCACATCATAAAATTTTACTTCCTGCAGATTTGTCTGCCACAGAACATTTACTCGCTGTCAAAAAGGTAAAAAAAAATATGCTAACAGCCCTGGGTTTCCTCTACACACTCTGAAATTTCTGAAACCATCCCTACAGCTACTATTTTTTTCCTTGCAACATTTGATGTACTCTACTTTTGATGTATGAAGAGAATTTATCTTTAGATAAATTCTAGGGAACAACAGCTTCTGGAGATACGATTTAATTTGGGTCTCCTCCGTGAGGCTTAGGCACGAGCCTGCCACATAGCAGTGCACATCATCTTTCTGGAAAGAGCCTTCACAGGAATGACATTTACATGGTTTATTAGATCCAGGTATTGCTTCACTCAAGCCTGTTTAAGCAGAGATGAATACAGAGCAGCCCCGTTGCCAGCTCAGTTGTTTCGAGCTTGCCAAATACAGGGGCTAAGAAGTCTCTCTGGTGCTATCTACTGGAGCAAGTGTTTTTGTGCCTTGTCTCAGGACTGCTGGTACAGCATCAGAACTCAGCAGAAGAGGGCTGAGCAGTGGCCTCAGCTGCTAAATGGTAAAAATAATTAGAGACCAATCCAGAGCCACCTTGAACTCAGCACTCCTTTAACTTTGTGGGAGCTTTACTTAAGTCATCGTGTATCATCCAATTATTGGAAGATTTTTATGGCAAATCTGTTAATAACAGAATCCTTCATATAGCTGGGCATTCCCTCCTACTGTAACAAAAACCAACCCAGGTGTGATCCCACTGCAGATATTGGCAAGCCTGGGTTTTCTCCTGCTTTTACTCAGACCATCCCTCAGTGTAAGTAGATAAATCCCATGGCACTCATGCTGAAAAGTGCAGGGAAGCTGCACAGCTCACATCCATCCAGCACCTGGCTCAGTTCTCCCCAGCAAGTGCTGCTGCCCAGGGTTGAAGAGGAAATAACTCGTATATGATCCTCACATTCAGGAAGCAAAATTCAGGCCCATAGCAGAGCACAACTCCTGAGCCAGCAAGATGTTGATCTAGTCCTTTTTTATTTGGGGGCTCTCCCAGCACTGGAGGCAGTTCCCCAAGGAAGTCCCCATTCCCCAAGGCAGCCTCAGCAGAGCCTTCCTGCCCTGACAGCCCACAGGCCCCTGCAGAGCTCACACAGGGCCTTAGGCAGCCCAAGCTTAGCACTGAGCCCAGCACCCAAGTGTGCAGAGTTTCCCCCTGTCTCTCCTGACTCCAGGAGCTACCCTGCATACACCAAAGTTTTTCCAAGAAGTTCTCTAATGACACTGCATGTGAGAGAACAAACCAGAGTCCCCAGCTGACGGAGCTCAGGCACTACCTACCAGAGATGACACGACAGCTCTGATGTACCAGCAATACCTGGGGGTACTTTGATGCCATGAAGGATTGCTTCAACAACTCTGATCATAATATAATCCTCTCCTTGCTAGAGTTTTAATGAAAGCAGCCTTCTTTCACTGTATGTGTAGCATAGAACTCTTGGGGAAGGAACATCTCACGCTATTTGCTTCTAATTAAATTTTCTTTCTGTCCAACAATACGCAGCAAATAAGGTCTGACAGGTAAAGGTTTTCCAGTCCTAGATGTTTTTGTGTTGAAAGAAGAAATCCACAATTCCAAAAAGCCTGAACAGACAAAAGACTCAAAATTACTTCCTAACTGAAGGTTTAATTTTAACCTTAAACCCCTTAGTACATTCCACGCAGGAAACATCAGAATTATACATTTAAATGAAATAATTTATTACAATAGATTTCCCAGAGGATTGTTTTCTGAAGAAACATGATTAATTTCAGTGAAAAAACAGCTTCTAACATTTTTTTCTTAAAAATTTCCAAGCAATTTTAACCAAATAATAGTAATACTACTTCTGAACTGCATTTGTGTGCCTTTGCTGGCTCCCAAGTAAATTGAATGCTTCCAAGATTATAGGGAGGACAAACCCCCAGTTTTTAGCATTTGGAAAAGGAAACACACCAGAAACCAGTGTGCTCCTGTGACTGTACATGCAACCACCCCCACACTGCATCCCCCCCACAGCAATGCAGTCTGTTATGAGCAACTGCATCAAAGGGAAGTCACAGACTCATTTAGGTTGAAAAACCTTTAAGATCATCAAATCCAACCATTAACCCAGGACTGCCAAGGCCACCAGTGAACCCTGCCACTAAGGATCACATCTATATGTCATTTAAATACTGCCAGGGATGTTGACCTCACCACTTTCCCAGGCAGCCCATTCCACCCAGCTAATAATTTTACAATTAAAAAACTAAGAATCTTTCAATGACAGACAGCTGCAAAAGAAATCCATTGGAAGAGTTTTCACCAACCTGGGTGAAAATATTTGTATCTCTGTCCTGCTAGTGCTTGGAAGGACTCTCATTCACTTCAAAGCTTGCTGTGCTTCCCCCAGGCAACTGGAAATACTGACTGATTAGCACAGCTGAGGGCTGGATTCAGGCTCACTTCAGCAAAAATTTGAAAATCAAGTTATTTCAGATTTTATGCTAGAGCCACTGGCCCTTGGGCACATTTAACTACAAAAGCTAGGAAGAACTTTCCAAGGACTCCTCTCTGGGTGCAAGCTTTGAACCGGAGCAGAGCTTGGGCCATTGCAACTCTTTGTGGAATACTTTTTAAGCAACAAAAGTAAGCTTTGCTTTCAAAGTAATAATGGCCCAAACAGAGCAGTGTTTTGAGCCTTATGTGTTATTTGCTGCATTATTTTATGTGCATCAGCTCTGAATGTCTTCTGTCAATACTGCACAATATTTTTGTTTGGTTCAAAGCTCTCCTCATTATAAAAGTATAATAGCATGCACCTAATCCCTGCTAGGAAACCTGCTTTACACTCAGACCTCAGAAAGCTATATTTGAGTTGAAAACAATCTCTGTATCTGAGGTTTTCAGAGTCATAATATTTCTATTTTTATTGTCATTGTGTCTTTTTTACAAATTCCTAAGCACATGTAGAATAAATACATCGAATTCCCTGTGGAGTTTTTCAGTACAATAGGCATTTATGACAAGTAAATTGCCAAGAAAACATTTGCAATGCATATAATTTTCATGTGAAATCAGACCTTTAAAATAGAAGTCATTTTTTTTAAGAGTTCCACAGTTTTTACAGCAAGTGTTTCCCTTCTGAGAAAAAAAGCAATGAGATAATTGCAGGGCTGCTGTGAACCATTTGGCGAAAGCTGCTTGCCATATTTGAGATTATCCCTATGGTAGGTTTTACTTTTTCTCATAAACCTTAAAGCAGCTATTAGATGAATAGTAATGAATGAGCCTGGAGAAATACCCATATTTGGCCATGAAGCCGAAAGAATATTAGTGTGTTACTGTTTTACTCTAAGGAGCTAATGGAAAGGCAGATTAACTGAAGGAAAAAAATGGTTGGATCACGTTCTGTATGAAAACAAGATGAGTCTTTACCTGGGCATTAACTAAGAATGAAAGACTCTCAAAGGGAATCCACCTAATTTTCTTTTTTTTCCAATAATGTGACATCCTCTTATGTTTCTAGCTAGCAACTTACAAATACAATGAAAGGAAAAATTCAAAAATGCAAATGACGGCATCAAAATCAGTACTTTTGAAAGATTTCCCCTTGAGTTTTCCCTCAAAGTAAGAGAAGACAATTAGAAATCTGGACAGCCGTGGGCCACAGCAAGCAGGCAGCAGTACAGTCTGAGGGGGAGTCGCACTTCATGAACCAGGAAATTAAAAATAAACAAATAGCTATTAGCACTGGAAAGTGTGGATTTCACACTTTCCAACAGCATATAACATGTGTTGCTAGCTCCAGGAATTTGTGCAATTATGCTCTATGGTGCAACTGCTCTTTCAGGCCAAAGCAGGGCAGCAAAACTGATCAGGAAGAGAGGCCAGAAACACCCTGAGCACCGAGTCAGCTTTTCAGCCACTCTGCTCTAATATAGTCATCACAAATATTAAAATCTATAACAAATAAAATTTCAAGTATTTAAGATGCTTATTTGGCAGAGTTCAGCGTTTCACTGACACTCCTGAAGGCTGGTGGTAGAACTACAGCAACCAGGGGTATTTATGAACAGCTACTTTTCATTACGAGATGTAAATGTCACTGTCTTTAATTTCAACTGTCAAGCCCTGTGACATTTCTAAATATGCCACCGAACACACTTAGCTATGTGGACCTTTTATAAAATATTGAAATTTCTGAAATTTGAATGAATATACTGTCACCCCAGTTAAGAAGAAAGGGTAGCTCTCTATTAATACTTGTAATACACTCATAACTGAATTTGGTTTTCTACTGCAAATAGCCACTCATATCGTGAGAATTTAATGATGACTGACCTTCATTGGGGGTTATATGGAAAAATGTGATGACTTTTCAAACCTACAAGAAACTGAAGAAGCAGTTACTATATTCGGTGTCGTGTCACTGAAGAGCCCCTATTACCACTGAAAAGATTTCTCCCTCTCTCTCTCCACACTCAATAACCTGAACATAAATTTAAGAGAAACTACAATAAATCAAGTTTCTGACATGTCAATACAAGGATTTTTCTTTTGGCTGTTTGTCCAGTGTTGTAGGATTAGTTTGACTTATTTTGTGCAGATTTGAACAGATATATTTTAATTTTGGGGTTTCACACAGCAGTAATGTAGAGTCTGTTGCTGCTGTCACCTCTTTACCAATTTTATAAATCTAGTAAATTATTAATGAATTAAATTAATAATCAGATTTTGGGCTCCAGTGTAGGCTTAAGACACACTATATGAAATCAGAGCATGTTGTAAAACAGGACATGGGTTTACACAACACCTGGTAGTAGGCGCAGATTATGACAAACATGGGCTATTGTGAGCTACACTTACTGCTCAGAAAGCTCCTGCAAGAAGGTCTTGTGAGACAACAAAGACTTGCACAATTGCTTTTAAAATAATGTGTGCAAAGAACCGAGAGCAGGAAATAAGGAGTGGGATTTCTAGAGAGATTGTAGAACAGAAACCTCTTCAGTAACTGCATTCACAGCCCCACTAACCATTTCTAATGGTTGCACTGACAGGAAAATTGTATGTTCTCGCAATGAGTAGGTAATACTAGACATGAGCAAAGGTGGGCCTCTGCACATCTCATGAGAAGAAGAAATTACTGTCAAAGTTTGTGAAGCTATTTAAAGTAAAAATGAAATTCTGCTGTAGAGGAGTCCTGCAATGACTATGTTTGTGTGGATAAATAACAGTGTTTCCACAGTGTGCTAATATGTATGGCTTGACTCCTGGCCCTCTGGATCATCATAGCAGTGTGAGGTTATTCTTCCAGAAGATGGCAGAAAATATTTTAAGTAAAGCCAGCACAGCAAATGGTCACTATTGGTCTAATCCAGAATTAATGTGCCACAGCTGTGTATGATATTCAGAAGAAAACCAACAAAATTTCCTCTGGGATTTTCCAGGACTAAACTATCCCTTACATTCCGTGCTCAGGTTAGTAAGAGAGCATTGTGCTGGTGACAAAGGTGAAATGTCCACAGGGTGTGTTTTCAGACTTTTTGACAAAAATATTGAAAAATACAAACAAAAACCACAAAATGAATGCAAACTCATCTGTTATTTGGGTATCTTATGTGTCACCATACTTGTTGTAGACACCAGGGTCACAGTACTTGCATTTATTGGCTAAAAAAATATCAAAGTAAACCCCAACAGAAAACAGAACCCAGCAAAATCTTTGTCCTACTTAGACAGGATTTTTGTCTGATGTATCTGGATAAGCCATGGGAGGGGAAGGAAAGCAAAACTTTCATTTTCCGATTAATATTCTCATGTACCTGTGGAGGGCAAAGACCACTGTTTCCCTAGACTATTGCAAAACTCCTAATGTTCTAGAGATGTTAGAACACATGAGAAAGAACTAAAACTCATATTTTCTAAATGCAAATCCTTCATTTTCATTAACACTTTTCCCACTGATAGGTGTGGCTTATTTATTGTTTTGAAATCTAGCTTGTTTGGTTTCACACTACAAATCAATAATAAATTCATATATGAATTATTAATCTGCTTTGTTTAATGATACTATTCCACTTCCAAAAACAGGAAAGCCACTTTCTTTTATCCATTTACATGACTTATTCTTTTAGATATTCCCTTCCTTTTCCCATGCTTTCTGTTTAATATAGATTTTAAGCCAGAAAAAGTTTAAGCAATTAAATCTTTGCAGAAGATGATAAAGTCTTCCAATTAAAAGTAAACTCATATTTTGACCTGCATTGCCTTTTATAATGTACCTTCCTTTATTTATTCAGTGGAAAGCTGCTACAGGAGAATTTAAGGTGGTACCTACAGTACTTTTTTCTCCCTGAAACCTGAGCCTGTCTCTAGTTATTATGCTCTTCCTTGATTGCACGCTGCTTCCTAATCTTCCTGTCCCTATGCTTGGGCTCACTTATAATAATCCATTTTAATTAAAGCTCTCTACCTCAGTATTAGATCAAAAAGGAAAATGTGAAAAGTGACGGTTAAAAATACACATTTCATTATATTACTGGAATTTATGTTCTATCAACCCAAACCTCTTTTGCACTGTGGTTAATTTTCTTTGTTGTAAAGGAAAGCTTCTTCTGGCCCTACTTGGTTTATTATTTTGTTCACTATTGTGCACTGAAGTACTGAAAAAATTAGGTTTTTTTGAGAAAGTGGTTCTGGGAGTATTTGTTTTCTATTTGAAATGTGCAATTTTATAAACGTACCTCCCAGCTGGTATAACTGTACCTCCTATTCCGATTCTCTTCATATCAGCTTCAGGCAATAGACTTATTTTACTTGTACTCAGCAAAATTTTGAATTTTACTGTGCATCTGGCATGACTCCATTACTTTTTAAATGGTCTGAGAATGAGGTGCTTGGATACACAGTAAATGGGAAGAGAAATATTTTTCTCATGTTAGGCTACCATGATTACAAGAAAGCTTTTTTTATATAAGAAAACATTTGTGCCAACTCTTCATAAAAGTTTTCTTCTTCATATGATTAGACTGTTCATATTTAATGTCCCTTCCAACCCAAGGTATTTTATACCTCTGATGCCCACATAAGAATATACAAATTTTCCAGCCATAGACAGGATGTAATTTCTAGTAGAAAATACTTTTTTGATCTTCATGATGTAGCACTTATACACTGCTATCATTGTCACAGTGTGGTGAAAACCAAAAGAATAATAGAAAGAGGTAGATATGAATGACATAAAAAGAGTTAATGCTAAAGGTGGGGTAAAAGCCTTTTTACAAGCTTGTTAGAATGGGTTGCCTTTTCTCAGACAGCAATCTCATTTGCTGAAAATTGGATAGTGGGTAGAAATTGTTCCTATCATTTCCCACATGAGAGGACTGAACTTAAAAATTTATGGGAGGACTGGGTTGACTGTCTATATGCCAGATATCTCTGCACATGAACCAGATGTTCCTGTTCCATTTTTATATTCCATACAGCTAGGAAACCTTCCTACCACCCTCAGCTCCAGTGAACCTCCCTGGATGCTGAGGCGCACCATAATAATTACTTGGGTTATCCATAGTGGGTCACAGGACAGTCACAAACCAAACTGCATAAGCTACTGTGAAATAGCAAAAATCACTTTAGAATACATGAAAGGGAGCCTCATTCTGGAGTTTTCTTCCACTGTTAGTTTTCTATTACTTTGCAGTTTTCTGAGAGATCTCAATCAGAGAGGCTTGTACTTTCAGGATAATACACTGGCTCTTTAGTGACTTCACCTGTGTGGAAAGGGAAGGTTAGTTGGAGAAAGACAGATGGTTTGTAACACCTCACAGGTATAGCAAGCACCTCATGACCTGTGCAGACAGAATAGTGACCGCAATGTAGTTACATATAATTGAAGAAAAATTATATCACAAAAACTGTTATTGGCCAGTGGAGTAGCTGACATCAGCACACCCAGCTGTACTCTCTGCATGGAGATGGCATCTCTTTGCAGCTCAGTTGTCAGGGGCAGATGTTCTGCAAAGTACATTTCTATTAATCAATTCAATAATCCAATGGGACTAAGCAAGAAAGTTTTTCTGGCTTAATTTTTAGCAGGAAAAAGCACACTTTTGCGCTCAAGGGTATCAGTGAATCGGTGTGTGTCAACTTAGGAAAGCGATTCACTACTCTGTGGAGAATATTGGTGAGCACTGAAATAATGCAACTACATTCAAATAAATACCTATCTCCAAAGAAAAGGACTACTGAAACAAAAGACCTTGGATGGACATTTTTTCTTGACTGGGGAAAGATACAAATATTTCACTGAAGGAAAGTATTTATTAAAAAGTTCTGCAAGAGTGAGCATAAAGAATTTGAATAGTCTGCAAAGATTATTAAGAGGACCAGAAAAAAGCTTATTTCTGGATTTTCTCAAAGTGTCATGAAAATTTGGAATCAGGTTTTAACCAGAGGAAAATACAGATGAATAAATTCAGGCAGTACAAAGCATGATGATACAGGAATAGAAAGAGTGTGCCACCCACACCCATTTTTGCAGCTCTGGCTTGGTGGAACTATACACCCTAGGAAGAACACTTTGTAGACGAAACTGATAAAATTTAGCTTTGCACAAAACTCTAAGTGTTCCTACAGAATTTCAGTGCTGTGCTTTGAACAGTACTTTCAACAACATAAATTTTGAGGACTACAAAATAGAAAGTGTACATTTAAAAAAAAAAAAAAGTATATTTTCCTGCTATCTCTCTCCGATGTAAAACCAGCCAACTAATTTCCTTCCTTTTTCAGTTCAACTAGCAAAATAAGAGTAAACCCAGCCAGGAAGAAAACCAAGTAAAATCAGTGCAAGTGCTCATCATAATTCTCCAATTTCAGCCACCTTGAATGGCAGGGATTGGCATTTCAATTGCTACACTTGCAGAAGGAAACAGGTTTATGATCTGCACCATCCCTGCTGACTTCACTGTGGCATTAGGAATTTTTCCCTTGCGCACAGATTTTGTCATATACTTGGTCTCTAGCAGAGAAGATTTAAAAGCTCTAGGTAAAGGCTCAAAGGCTTCTGAAATGGTAAGTTTCAAATGAATCTGAATGGGGTGTATTTAAAAGATGTTCACCTACACTAATCCTTTCATGGTGAAAGGATGGGAGCAAAAAAGAGCTGATGAGAGAAAATAGAAAGAAGCAGATGTTGAAAAGATGAACAATCAATATTGAAGCAGGCGATGGATGCAGACTACAGCTGCAAAGATGGTTTGGTTCCCAGCACTGTACTGTGAGAAAACCAGTTGATACTTTTTTTTTTTGTCCCATTATATAAGGCCCTTCTCTGACTTTATTTCTTATTTTGAAGGATTTTTTGACGAATCACAATCAAAAGGTTATTCCTGATAAATTTTCCATGGGAGTTTGTGCCCAGGCATATTCAGAAGCCCCTCTGTCTATCCATCTGCATGTTAGTTAACAGAAGCTTTTCAAAACCTGGCTTTGTGTTACCAGTTGTCAGTGCTGATTGAATTGCTGAGGAAAAACTACTGGGAGAGAAATGTGCAGGCAGACATTCAGAAACAGAGGTTTTTTTATGATCTGGTTTCTTTACATTGCCCGAACGTTGCAAAACAGACAGTCTGTTCACAACAGGCAAACAGAGGATTGTCCTAATGCATGAGAACACTGCACTCCACAGAGCTGTTAGATCCATCTCCCAGATAAGCAATGCCACCACCTCATGCAGCAAAGGAAAAAGAAAGCAGCTTTTGAAACAAAGCAAAGCAAAGCAACCTTTGGCACGGCAGTCAGATGTGAGTTCTGCTTTGATACTATAAAGTATATATTGTGGTGGCACCAGTGTGATCTTTGCAACTAAAACTTTGTAATCTCTGCTTCTGTATTCTGCCTGGAACAACAAAGCTTCTGTTTCTGACTGAGTTGGTTTCAGCTGCATTCAATCTGTTTTCTCAACCTTTGTATGAATAATACTGCTGCTTCAGGTTTTGCAGACATTCCTTTTAATCACAAGAACAAGGCTGACATGTAAACTGACATCTGCAGTGCTGCACTGTAATTTCACTCACACATCTCCAAAAGCTAAATTTGTGACTTATATTGTTGTTACAGCTAAATTAGTGCAGCATTTCTCAACCCTCACCTGGCTTGCTCATACTTTTTTATTTTTAATAATATTGCTCAATTTTGTCACTCATTTAATAAGGTGAAGTCTGTCCTCAGTCCTTTGGTTGGTCATTTTGCCTCTTAGTATATGTTGGTAACACTGAGATTTCATGGCCAACCTAATGACAGAAAGAATATTATATTGTACCATCTTACCATCTTGTGGTCTAGTGAAACACATCCTTATGCACAAAGGATCAAGTGCTTACTTTAAAATGAGCTGGAGATGGCCATCTGCAGTCACAGACAGCTCCATGTGTTTAGGATATGCATGTTTCATGCATTGCAGAGTCTGGTGCCATTGTCCTTCTCCCACTTGGCATCACAAAGATATTACGCTCCCATGAACGATGACTGACTACAACAGTTCTGGCACTGACAGAAAATGATGCTATTGTAAGATATGCAAAATATGGCTTCCAGCAGAGACCATCACGGCATGGTTCTCAAAAGCCTGGCCAGAAAGCCTCTTTCCAGTTATTCAACAGAACCACTCTTTACTGAGCACTGTGGTTTGAGCACAACAAATATACAAGCCCAGACTGTGATAAGTCACAAAGACAATACTATTTTGAAGATACATTTTCCTTTCTGTGACGTGGAGGTAAACCCAAGATTCTGCTGGAAAAGCATTGAGTCTACATGTTCATGCACTGAGTTCCACACAAACACCACCTCAGGAGAAAACAGAGTCTGCATCTTACAAATGGATTATAGCCACAAAATAGGTGCTGAAAGTTCTATAAGTTTTGTCCGGTGTATGACTACAGGCAATCCTACAGAAATAGCATCTTTCTGGCTTTCAGTGGTTTAAATTAATGGTAATAAATATGCACATTGCACAGGGAAATGGATCAGCGATGCAACGTGGTTTTGCTTCACTGAATTTAATAAGTATCAGTTTAAAAATTAATTCCTAAGGAAACCCTTCTTTGTGCTTTGTAACCTCAAGGTTCCTTAAATTAATCCCAGGTGATCATTGCTTTTCTCCAGCGAACACTTCTGACCCTTTCATGTCATGAACTTGATGACATGTGGAAGACACTTAACCTCAGCAGATGGCTATTTAAGATCATGCTGGGTGTAGTTTATTGACTAAGAGAAGCAAATGAGAATCAATGATAAAAACATCTCTGATGGTCAATGAGTAGGAATCTGATCTGCTGGTCACGGAACCTGATGTCCTTTTTTAATGATTTCAAAGGGACATTGGCTTACACACACAAAGCCCCTCACTTGTCAAGAGCAGGAGAGGCACCACAGCCCCATTTCACCCGTGGCATCCAGCAATGTTCCTCTCAAGCAACCCATGTGATTAATACAACACACTGAGAGCAAGGATTACAATTTTCCTGGCCACCAACCAGCAGCATTTAAAACAGTAAATATTTAAAGCAGTGATGCTTTGTATCGAGCTCTACCAGCCCGTCCCTTTTACACTTCTTTTCATCGCTGTTATTAACTTAGAGCTGCATTTTCACCTCCAAGTAATCTATATATGTGCATGCTCAACATCATGCACTCACCATTTCCTTCAATCTTTTGCTGTATACACCTTGAATGATATGGATGACTATATGTAGTTACTTCATATTTTTACCTCACGTGTATAAGTTCTTCATCCTTTTAAAAATAGCTTCTTTGTTACACTACATTAAAACAGGATACAATTTTCTGATAAACCATTACCAGTTCCTGGCAATTCAACTGTATAGAAAGACTTGTCATCTTTAATATCCTTGATATTGAAATTCAGTTTCTAAAAAGCAAGAGGACACATAACGGTATCACACTGCTTCAGCATAACATACAGGGAATACATCTTCAATGCATCAACTAAGAAGTTGCCTACAAAATTTTCCACGTATCCCAGAGAGACAAACCCCTTCCTATCAGGATACACCATGCTAAGCCCTCAGATAAGACTGCTTTTTTAAAGCAGAAATACCCCCTTTACATTTGACTTCTCTCTTTTTCAGGTTTACATGCCCCTTGGAGGCAAACTAGCAAATTACACAGGAAAATTTATGTGATAAGTCAGTCATTTCTTATGCAAATATTATGTTCTGCTTCAGGGTGTATCCTTAAGCTGCATCAGATATTTACTTCAATTTTTGAAAGAATTTCTTCTGCTAGACCAAAACGCTGTCTTGTAGAAAGGAAATTACACTGAAGTTTGTGATAAAACAATCTGCAGGCATTTTAAAAGGCATTATCACTAGAATTGGTGAAGAATAAGCAATGAGATTTTGTTGCCTGGCAATCTTCTACGTATTTACAATTCATATTGGGTCATTGAAAATCACAGAGATGAAAGAAACCAAGGAATTTTGCTCCTCAGAATTGCTGGAATGTGTCCAGAGGACAGTGGAACTGGGGAAAGTTTGGAGAGTAAATTATATCAGGAGAGTCTGAGGGAGATGAGGGGTACTTAACCTGAACAAAAGGAGGCTCAGGGAAGACCTTATTGCTCTCTAAAACTCCCCAAAAAGAGGCTGTAGTCAGGTAGGGGTTGGCCTTTCTCCCAGGCAACCAGCGACAGGACAAGAAGGTTGGTTTCAAGCTGTGCCAGAGGACAATCAGGTTGGATATCAGGAAGAATTTCGTCTCTGAAAGGGTGGTTAAGCACTGGAAAGGGATGCCCAGGGAGGTGGTGGAGTCACCATTCCTGGAGGTATTCAAGAAACAGCTGGACATGGCACTTATTGCCATTGTTTAGCTGACAAGGCTCAGTCAAATGTTACACTTGATCTTGGAGGTCTTTTCCAACCTAAGTGATTCTGTGATTCTGTTTAAGCCCTTCTGACACAATTCACATTTTACTTTCCCACCAACAGCTTCTAATCTTCATGACATAAAGCAGTATGAATAATTTATTCACTATTTCTTCATATTTTGTACTCTAGCTTGTGTATATTGTCCAATTAGCAATTGACCTATTTTCTTTACATACTAGAATTTAAGAAAAAATATTCAAAATTGCCTGTTTTTTTCTTTTCCTGACTATACTCATAGTTAATGCTGAGATCTCAATGTTAGCCCTTCTGACATTACAATGACCTGATTTTGAGTTCCTAAAGTTAAACATTATGTGCCAATTTCAGATACACGGCCTTACCATTCTGGCCCACATCAAAGCATTAAAAAGGTCTCAAGGACATCATTCTGAAGGGTGTGAATAAAAGTCCCAGTTACACAGGCTTCCTTCCTGGAAAATAACACCTTTGAATTGGGTGGGGGATGTGCATGAAACTTCTTTAGATGTTGAAGCTTCATTATGCAACTGTTCAGATGTACCCATTACCATGACTGAAAATTCCAGCTGCTTTTGACTTCAAGGCAAAAATTCAAGGTTACTTTAACATAGCTTTCTCTGCATTTGATAATACCTATTTTCTGCTAAGGAAAAATTAGTTTAGAACTTCCCCTGCCTCACACTGCAATTATTTTTTTCATCAGTTAGAGCAGCTGCCAATTTACTACACTTTGTGACCTGCATTAGGTTGGTTTAGAAGCCAATCTAACAGTAATAAGCCTTGCTGAGCAGGAAGAGCCTTCGTGTTCACTATTCAGGGGATGGAGAGAGTTGATAGCATCAACAGTCCTTATCAGATAACAATTACAAACCCAGTTCTGACTCAATTCTCTGAGACCTATGAATAGATTGGTTCCCTCATAATATTTTAACTCAAAAATCTGTAGAAAAAATAATGAATCATGTTCATGAAAAAAAAAAATAGTTTCTAGTATTCATCTGTTTTTGTTATAGACATTTCCCATTTTGAGTATGTCACATTTGATAATAGCACTGCACGTAAATATGTGACAATATTGAAGCCAATACAGTACATCTGAAGATAACCCAATAGCAAATAAGCTGTAACTTGCATATATAATTGCATTTACAAAAGATAATCACTAGTAAATTTATTAGAGAATTCAGAAAAGAAAAATGTGTATTAAGAAACAAAACTTGTCCCTTTTTCTGAGCAATATTGTTGACTATATTATCTATAAAAGAAATTAGATTTGACACCCAGGAAACATTCTTAGACACACTGCTAAGTTGACTTCTCTCAACATGGCAAGTTAGTTGTTTGGTCTTTTTTTTCCCTTGAGGATCATCAGTAAAATCTATGAATTTTATGGTCAAAAGCACTCTCTGAGTAGCCAAGAACTGTATTTCTATATTAGTATTAGCAGTAATTATTACACTTTTACTAAAAAAGTCACATCTCTGTCTTTGCAAATGCTGGGCAACTCCTATTTATTTGGGAATTTACTTTGGGATTAGTACCTCTGGGATCCAAGAACTCAAAACTTCTGCCCCAAGTGCAAGAGACAATTATTTCATCTCTCTCTGTAGCACAAGTAAACACATCTCATATTTCAAAAATAGCAACAGAAAACCATACCAAAGGAAAATATTCCCCTGCAAATCTAAGGAGAGCATAAGGAGGCAAATAAGCTGTGACAGATTTGGTTACTTAATGTACCACTGGGAGGTGCCCAGATCCTGAGGTAATAAGCACATTACAAAAATTCATACAGAACAGAATAGACTAATTCGCATGCAAAGCACTGTGCCCAAAGCACCGGGTGTTCCCTAGGGGGATATAATACAGTGGTGATGAAAATAAAGGAATAAAAGAAGAAAAGGTATTTAGAATAACCAACCAAATATGTCAGAACAGTTGGCACTTCACAAGGGAAGATATTAAAGACAAGGAGATAGAAAAGGCAGTGACTCTGGACATCAGAGATGACTAAGGTTCAGTCTGAACCAGAATATCCCAAGGGAGTCAAGGTATGCCATAAGGTATAGCAACATATATGTGAAGTATATCAAGGAATCCAGTGGTAAGGAAGAAATATCCCATATTTTCTCAGGGTTATGAAAACAAAACCACAATTTTAGAGATTGTAAATAGAACTTTTTTTTAATGAGTCAAATTTTGATTTCAACTCTAGTTCACTTTTATTTTTTCACTGTCTGTACAAATAGAGAAGAATACACATATTAAAGGAAAAAAACCCCAGAAGTAATCCTTTACAAGATAGGTAATTTTTGATAGAAAAAGACCCAGGCAATAGTAGCTGTGCTCAGACACAAGGAAGGCTCACCTCATTGATGAGGGTGTGTTACTCACACCTGCTAAATGTCTGTCACAATTGTACCTTTGAACAGGTGCAAAAACATTAAGGAAGTATCTGAAGACAGCCCTACCCTTTCACCAGAATGTTAATAGGGAGCCATTATTCCAGTGAAGCCACATTTCTCCCAAAAAAATTATACTACCCAGACTTATCACATAGGTATTGAATGCAAACAAAAGTAGCAAAGGTTACAATTCAGCTCTTGTTACTAAATAAAAGTTATGAATTAAAATACATGGAGACATTTTGATTCTTTTCTACTATGAAATATCTACTTGTGCTTGCATTTTCAATTGTTCAAACACAGCTATTTAGTTTTGTCTCGTATAAATGTGGGAAATACTGCAGTTTAAGGGAATAGATCATGATACATATTTCCAGATCAATCCTATTACAGGAAGTCACTCATGCAGTGTTTTTGTATAAGGGATATTTACCCATTTGGTGAATGATTTAGATTTTTAATTAAAAGAATGCTGCAGAAATAAAAATCAGGAGTCAAGTTAAAGGCACAGTAAAAACATCTTCTAATTCAAGTGTCTCAAAACAATAACGAGTTCAGATCCAGGATTTTCACCCAGTTCATTTTATAGCTAATCTGAAGACATTTACATGATTGAGATTCCAACCATCTCTGCAGGCCTGGTGTCCACGTCAGTGTCCTACTTTGAGTCTATCTCAAATAGTTAGAGTGTGAACTTGTTGAAAATATCAGTCCCTCAAAAAGCAATTTTTTTATAGACTAAAAATAAGAAATATATTAATAAAGATATAAAGTGGCTCAGGCTGTTATTGACTCGTTACCTGGGGTAACCGTTTTTGCAGTGCATTTGTGTTGACATCTTTACAACCAAACTGATTCTTCTTTATGTGTGATACACGCTTGGAATAAAGGATTCTGAGGATCAGAATAGAGGGTTCATCATACTGAAAAATGGAATTATTTGCAGCAACTCTAAGTGTTGGGTATGCCAGCAGAGAGCCTTACTGTGTATGATCATGTTTCAACAGCATATATATGTCAAGCTTCAGCTGTTTCTGTCAAAAGGGATACTTGAATGCATAATAATACATTTTTTCTTACTGAAGAGCCTCTCAGTGACATATAATAAAAGCAAAATTTCAGAAAAAAAAAGTCCAACGTTTCTGTCTAAAAAGAAAAATATATTCTGCCTATTAATTTTATTTTCAGCTTTTCTCTCTAATAATTCTTTAGTGGTCAAGTACAATATAACAGGTGTGATACCTATTAGAAATCATCTTTATCCTTATTATTCCAGTTCACTCCTTAAGGCATTTCTAGGGTGCAGCAATCAGTATTCTCTGGAAGACTGTCTTGCACAGCTATTGCATAAATGCAGTGCATCTGGAATTACTCATGCAAATCCAGAAAGCAAACTTAATGTGCATCTCATATTTTTTGGAAAACTGACCTGAACATTGGCTGCATCTTCCCTAAAAGTAAGATATTGCTTCTACCAGATAAGAACATGAGGGTTTCAGAAGCTATTTTTATTTTAACTAGATGTCACAAACAAAAAAATCTAAAAGTCTTAATCTAGAGACTCCTATAGTTTGAAAAGCTCTGGGTTGATAGAAATTATATTATGGAAGATATTACAAGAGGCCTTGCTACAAAAGATGGCACAGATGAAGAAAGTAGAGGATTCATGTTCCAGGAAAAATCAGGGCCAATCTGTGCCTTAGAGTTATACCAAAGCAACAAAGAGACTCAACAATAAGAAGCAGCAGCACAAGAAGCTCAATGACCCAGCAATGTGTTCCTGCAGCCCAGAAAGCCAACCATATCCTGGCCTGCAGCAAAAGTCTCGGGGCCAGCAGGATGAGGGAGGTGATTCTGCCCTTCTGCTCAAGCAAAAAAGAAGTTGGAGGAATACAACAAATAATTTTTAAAAATCCTTATACAAACAATTCAAAGTATAAAAGGGGTCAATTCTCTTGAAAAATGATTGCTAATTCATAAATCTAGCACAGTAAATTCTCTCTATCAGAAAGCCAATCACAAACCACAAGACATTTACTGATGTCTAAATATTTATATTTTCTTTGATTTTAAGTAGCCTATATTTGTAATGAGAATTTTCTGATGAACGTAAATGGTTGTCAGTGTCAATAAAGGACATTTCATTTCAGGTACAGGATGGGTTGTTAACTTCAAGTACTTCCAAGAAGTAATACCTTCAGTTACATTTGGGTGGCTTTCCTTTATGAAATCACCCTTCATCTGACGTAAATTAAACTAATAGACAATATTAACTTTTACAGAATTGAGGATTAGAAAGAACTGAAACACTAGGGGGGAAAAAACATACAGAAGAAAGGTGCTTAATGGCTTCTTCAGGGAAAGCCTATTATTTTTTGAACATTAAAAATGTTCAGCTCTTTCAAGTCAGAGTTACAAAGTGATACAAGCCTTTCACACAGCTGGAATTTCAATATTAGACCATTAGAAGACCAGAAAACCTGAAGAGGTATTTTAATTACTGGTGAGAGTACAATCCTTTTCTGGCTCACACATAAAATTTTTAATCTTGGGATTCTTCCTAAACATGATAGAAAGGTACTAATGAGAATCCTTTCTCTTGTCACATTGACAGTTTTAGTCAAATAATTTAACACTGCCATGTCATGCAAATAATGAGGTAACTGGGCAGACACCTTTCACTATTTGTCTGTATAATTATAAGCAAAACAAAGCTTTTTATTGGCAAACGTTTGTATTCTTTAATTTTCAGTTAGTAACTCTATATACATTTCAGGTTATTTACAACTATTTTACAGCATAGTTAAGCAATTTTTAAAATTTATTTTATTTTTCATGGAATCCTTTTTATTTTCTAAATTGGAATCACAGGTAGCTCTACAAGTTCCTGAGAGTTTGGAAGCTAAAACTACTTTCTTCTCTTAATATTGTAACAGAGATGGATTTCAATTACACCTGATTATCCTCAGTATTATGCTCTATTTATTGTCAGATATCTTTCCAATATATTTTGGTAACAAAGCATAAAATACTCCATTAATGGCAATGATATGAATGTCTAAAAGTGAGTGCCCAGACAAAAGGGAGAGCAATGGCCTCTAAAATTTGGAAACAGGTAGGTACACAGATGAGATATGTTTCTGTCCTTCATAAGAATCTATTTTGCATCAATATTAGTATTAGTAGCAGTTCTCTCTACATATTATAGGTAGTATATTTCTACAACCATCCCTCCCTGGTGCTTGATTTGGGCCTTTTTACCAGCACTCACAGCCTCAACAAGCCACATCACTGGACGGCTCAGTCTTCCTGTCTCATTCCTGTTTAGTTTTCCTTCTAACGTCACCAAAAAAAGTGGGAATTATAATGATTTCCCTTTTTGCAATGCAGAAGCGAGGCCACTAAAAACTTGCTGGAGATTGACAATTAATTTATCTTAGGAAAGGCTATGCAATGCAGTTATGCTGCCTTCCAGCCATGGCAGAACTAGATGAGGCTCACGCATATTCAACTATCCTAGCCTAAAACCATAAAGCATTCACGTGCTGTTAAAAGTATTTCTATCTCTCTCTCTCTACCTATCAAAACCACAATATCACTGGGTCCCAATCGGTGCAGGGTTAGGATTACCATTTGCAAAGCTATTAGTGTTTGCTCTACTGCACCACCACCACATCTGAAATGATAATTTAAAAAAAGTCGAACAAGAAAGAAAAAGCAGTTTCTTGCATAAAAAATATAGGTTCTACAAAACTGGTTTCCTCAAGGAGAAAATGCAGCCTGAAGGTTACAGCTCTGACAGTCGTTTTCTACTGCCTCTGCTTTTCAAATGTGATAATGTCCTTTTATAAGCACCCCAGTAAGAGTTTACAACCTCCTCCCAGGGATTGTAAATCCACTGCTTTTCTCCTCTAAATTTTTAACAGATACCATTGTTTCCTTAAATTGCACACAAGGGGGTTGAAAGAATCAAGATTATTCTCAAGTACATTAAATTCAGTTTCAAGGCCCTTTATGACACACAAAACTGTATCAAGGGATAGTTAATAGGCATGACAGATTCAATCCTGAAAGGTGAAAGAGCACTGCACCAGCAGATAAGCAATGCTAACCAAAACTACAACAAAAATCATCTGAAACAAAGATGTGCTGCCCAAGGAGCCTCTGTTTAATACAGCACCAAGCCATTCATTAATATCAACACAATATCAAATAGCCTTTTTTATTTAACCCTCTTTAGGTAAAACATTGAGCTGAACTGAATATATTTGAGGCGTAGCAGAGCACAGATGGTGTCTGAAAAGACACTTTCACTTGCTGATCCCTCTTTACAGACACCAGAATTGCAAAAACCATTCCATACAGCACAGAGAATGGACAGTGTTTTGGGGCAGTAAAGCCCCTTCTAGAGCAAATCAAACAGTGGGGAAACCCTTGAGTCACGTCCACAGGAGAACATTAAATCTGAGTACAAGAATGTATCAGAAGCTAATTTCTAAAACAAATCCAGTTAGTTACCATGCCAGGTAGTAACATCTTCACTTTACACCACAGTTTGAAGAGTAAGTTAAGCACTTCTTAACTTACTGCATTTTTTTTGTGTCACACTGCTGGGATAGGGCACTGCACAGCTTCCAGGACTGAGCTGGCAGGGCTGCACACTCTGCTGTGTTCTGTGGCCAGCAGCTCCTTTTGGAGCCACCACTCCATGCAAGCTGCTGCTGGTATTCCTGCAACCACTCTTAGATACCACAGCTCCTGTCCACTCTAGTCTGAAGTGAGTTTTCAAGAACTAAATACAGTATTTCAGGTAAGAACTTAACGGTGCTTTGGACGTGGATCGTTTTAGTTCCATACACACCTACTCAGACCAGATTGTCAGACACGCAATTAGGCCATGCAATTAGTGTGTTTGTTCAAGCCCTTGGCACACTCATGATTCCCAGTCATCTGGGATGCATAAATATTCATTCAGATAAACTACTCATCATCAAACAATGAGAACCTCCAGTTCGTAGAACTGTTGCACTGTTGAAGAGCATGTGATTAAACCTTGAATGTGCATTAATAACTAGTGTTATTACAGTTACCTTTCCTTTCATAATTTCACTAAACAAAATAATTTCTTTTTTTTCCATGGATAATATCCCAATAAAGCCTTCCAGCTTGCTATTTTCCCCCAGGCAGTTTTGTCACCATACTATTTTATTACTTTGGACCACTCCAGATCTTTAGGGAACTCATCCACTTTGGTAAGTACCCCTCCATATACCTCATCATCTCCTCTCCAAGCAGCTCTTTAGCCACATTGGATTTTTCCTCCTGGTCCTTATTTTATTCCACATGCACGATTTCCCAGGTGATAGCACATCAAAAGCCCTACTGAAGTCCAGAAGTATTTCTTTCAAAGCTTTTGTTGCCAGAGTACATTCCAAGCTGGTAAAAAACTTTGCTACAGAGAGACTGCTTCTCAAAGAGAAGATATCGAAGCTTATACATACATGCAACTTTGATTTTGCTTTAAGTATATAAAGACGTTTCCTACTTTAACGGGGACATTATTTTTTATTCTTCATTAATCACAATCAAAGATTAGACTGGGAGGAAACGAGCTCCATGCTTTTACTCTAATTAACTGTTGCACATGTATGTGTGCATGCAATAAGAATGAAGGATCAAGGGAAAAAAGCATTTTGTTTTGATTAAGGATCCTAGCGGAACAAAGCAAATAGTGCTATAATTAAAGCTGCTTAATCCTAATGCTTTTCTCAAATTTTTCTGCAGCTTCATTCCTGTCTGGCTTTCTGCCACATCTGTCTTATATTTCTGCTTGCACATTTGTAAATATAGAAAATACACATGGCAAATCTGAGTTCAATTTAGTGAAACCTCAATTAATGTTTTGTCTCATATTCATGATTGAAGAAATAAACAAACATTTCTTAAAACAATTCTGTCTTCCTCCTGCTGGAGTATTTGCACAGTGACTAAACGTATTTCCCACTGTGTTTTAATTCCCCGAGTAAGATTGACAATTTATACAATATGCATATGTGGAAACACTTTCTTTTAGTATTCTGAAAGCAAGATTAGTGATCCTTATACTGATTACTTTTAGCTCTTCTAATTCAATAGTGATAGATTTCAGAGGTATTCAATATCTCTATATTTACAGATATCTCTTATATTTACAGATATCATATTATAAAAGGAGGTGTGACTACTTTGCCTTTCAAAAGAAAGGATAAAGCCTTTGGAAGTGAGAAGCCATTTAAAGTTAATAAAACAATCCTTGTGTTTCCATTCCAAACTGTCAATTTTCACTTGAGTGCTTAAATTGCTTTACACATTTTCATTTTCTTTCAAACACACAGATCTATTTGTTTACCAAAATCATAGAATAATTAAGGTTGGAAAAGTCCTCCAAAATCATCTCCAGCCTTTGAGAGAATGCCACTTTGTCAGCTGGCCCATGGCACTGCGGGGTCCAGCTGTTTCTCGAATGCTTCCAGGGATGGTGACTGCACCACCTGCCCTGGGCAGCCCATTCCGATGATTTACCCACCTTTCAGTGAAGAAATTCCTCCTGATATCCAACCTGAGCCTCCCCTGGCACAGCTTAAGGCTACTTCCTCTTGTCCTGTTGCCAGTTTCCTAGAAAAAGAGCCCAATCTCCACCTTGCTACAACCTTCTTGCAGGTAGTAGTAAGGAGAAATAAGGTCTCCCCTAACCTCAGTGCTGTATCAATTTACACCAGTGAGACCTGTATTGCTTTTGAAATCAGACCACTAATTCTAGTGTTGACATTTAGGTTTAGATGTCAAATTCTGGGTACCTTGGTTTGAAATTATGGCTCTGATGGACTCCAATTCCATGAAAAATCAGTTCTCACTCTTCTTTTTGCACTCTCTGGTTCACAAATGCATTTATCTTTGCTTTTGTTCACTTTTTTTCCCCCTGTAGGTCTCTTCTATTTCTTACTTATTATTCAGTTGCTCGTTCTCTTTTTTTCCCCCTCTTCTCCTCTGTCTCTTTAGCTCCTTATCCATTTATTATTCAGTTGCTTATTTCAAAGCATTTTACAATGCATGCTAGTCTCAGTGCTGAGTAGTCACATCAGGAAGCCTTTTCTCCTTACAACTTAAATTTACCACAATACCTGTTTAGTTTTCAAGCACTCAGCCCAGCAGCTTTTGTGGCACTGTTTATACAGTGAAAGAGCTGAGATGTTGAAGCCAAGACTTCTGGCCCCTGTACAAGGACATTGCCTGTCATTCAAAGTACCCATATAACACAGCTTATGCTGGTAGCAGAGTTGTAAATTGTAATTTATTGTTCTCTCATCCCCTCCTGTTTTCTGGGGACAGCTGTGGGATGATACCTTGCTTAGGATCTGCTGAAAGGCTAATTTCTGATGCATCACCCAATCTCACTAGTTTCAAATTGAGGCATCTTCTTCAGAAGACAGCCCAAAATACATGTTGGGGGTGATATATCCAGTCCAAAGGAATACCTGCATACCACTGACTGGCCGGTCAGCAAGCTAAAACAAGTCCTGAGCATTCCGGATTAGCCTTCCCCTACCTGACAAACACACCCCTTCAACAGGTGTGTGACAGGCCAGGCTCTCACATGCATTTCAGTACAGAATGGGAGATGTCAGTGCCATCAGAGAAATTATCACAATGCATTCATTGTAAAGATGCAGGGTAAAGCCAATACTTCATTTGTATTAATTACTCTGGGCTTTCCTTTGTATTTATTAAGTCACCAGTGGGGCAAACTAATAAGCATGGATAGTACAGGTGTATTGAGCTATGTGACACATCTGAGCACTGTGCAAAGAAGACAAACCTGTTTTATAGTAAAAAAAAACTAATTAAAAATGGAAGCACCTCCCTCCTTCTGGAATATTTATCAGTATTCCATATTGGATAAGTAAGACCTATCATCTGTGCCATACAGCTTTCTGACCTAATTCAAGGCAGATCTTTCTGTCTCCATAGTATTAACGTTACATAGTGCACACATAACCTAAGGCTCTCTGAGGCTGGAAGAGCCAGTCTATGGAATAGCATTTAGCAGCAACATATTTCACATGGGTAATGCAACAAAGACTGAATTATTCAGCATTGATGTAAGCTTTGAGGTCTTAAATACATTTTCCCATACATCCATGTCCTGTCTGAGACAAAGTACCACTGCAGCAGACATCTAAATAAAGCATATAATTTTCTAAGCATACTCAGTCAAAATGTCATTTTATAAGTGATATATCGTTCCATCTTTTAGAGAAAAGAGAGAAATAACTTTCTCTGTGTATGCAGAGCTCTTTTTAAACAAGAATAATGTAGACTTATATATTGTATGTCAAAAGCCATTCACCCAAAAATGTGGTAGCTGGGGTTATTCAGTGCGAGGAACACGTTACGTGGTGTGTCTCTGTACCTGCCATTCTAGATTATTTGCACAGGTGGTCTCTGAGCTGAAATACTTGGGTTTCAGATGAAGGGCATGTACTCAGCCAGATATTCTGAAAGCATAAGCTCACTAGCCATTATTTCCAGGTTATTATTAGCTTTGCAGCACTTGCATGTAGTAGCAGCCTGCTGCTTCACGACCAGCTGGTTATCATTTTCAAAGGCCTTCCAAATTCTTTCTGGAGTTTCTTTGGACCTCCCTCTGGAAAGATTTCATTTTCTTTGGAGTTAAGGGACATCAAAAGATTAGATTGTGTCATACTTTTTAAGAGCTAGCTTTATTCATCTCAGAGAAAAAGAAGAATTATCAAGCTACATCTAAAAATTCAAGCCTTCTGAAAAATCTTTATGAAAATGTTAAAGACTAGCCAAGTCTGATCATGACCCTGTTCTATATTTAGTACTAAATGTATTCTGAAGGCATACAGAAATCTGGAATTCAGATAAGAAGTCCCCAAATGAGAGAGATCAAACTGAAAGGAATTTAATTGTAGGGTAACTAGCAGTCCTGTATAGTGGGCTTTTAATTAAACCAGGAAGAAAAAATATATTCATTTTAAATTAATAGCAATTTAACTACAACCAAACTTCTAACATATGTCCTAATACTTTTAAAGTAACATCATAATTTCCTTATGAACAGGTTTCTATGCCACAGGATAAAAAGGCTATAAAACTGAAACACCTGGCAACCCTGTGGTAAAAATGCTTCTCAGGTCCCTCTGCACAGGACTGCTCTGCATAATGGACACACCCCCATTGTGTGCCCAGACTTGCCTGAGACAGTGGACCTTGAACTTAGTCTAAGCCTCCAGATTTACTGTTGCATAATAATAGTTCTCTGTTTCTTAAAGGCACCAGGTAGTACATCTGGGAGTGGAAGGCAGAAAGGTGCTCAGCATGGCAGAGATAAAACATGTAAGGCACTGTGCCCCAAGAGCCTGGCAGGGAAATAGTCAAGAGTTGGGATTAGAAAAGGCACTTGCCAGATTTGTGCCTTAATTGGTACCTTTTGCACAAGTGCTGAGTGGAACAATTAAAAACTCCTGTCTCTTTAAAAACCCAAAGAACGCCTAAGTTGTATTTTTGGCACTAACACTTTCTTGTAATTTTTAGTTAATTTTCTCTGTTAGACTTAGCTGTTCTTTGACATCTTTATGTTCATCATCCTAACAAGCACTGCACTATGTTACTCATACATATTTAGGAGATGATATTTTATACATTTGCACAAAGCATGACCAAAGACAAGACTTCACTATTTCCAGTGGCTTGTATCAGCCTTAAGGAGACAATAAAATTGCTTTGCTTCATTTACTCAGAGAATTTATGTACTTGTCCTTAAAATGTCTTAAGTACACAACAAACTAATTTGCAACTAGATAATTTCATAAATGACAAGTGTTTATTTCTTGCATATATAATATTATAATTGCTTACAATTGGAATAACAAAAAAGGAGAATTGCCATATATCTCCAGCTTTTTGGATCATTAGAAAGCTGTACCTTAAAATTCATTACTGGCTATGCACCATAAACACCTAATGCAGCATTCTCACTTTAAATGTTCAGGTCTGCAAAAAGATATTTTTGCATTTCCACTTGTATAAAAATGTCACTGGTTGTTTATACTCCATAAGATTCCCTCAATACCACAGGAGCATAATTTGGGTGTCCCTGACTAATGTAAACTGGAAGAATACACATAAATTCCTTGTGTGTTAATGAAAAACTCCACTAACCCTTTCAATATAAAAATCCTAAGAATACAGAGGTTTCAAAATATGATTATTTGATCATTTTTAAATAATCAGTATTATACCTCCTCCAGGGTTCTCTGTTTTAATGATAAAATATACTTTGCATTTAAAACTACAGGTACATCCTCTGTTATTCCAAATGTTCTGTTCCTGTTCTTAGTCACCTTTTATAAGAGTCCTGCTCATAAATAATTTTAACTTCATTCCAGCAAAAAGAAAAAAAGCTTTTAGCATAAGGCAGTTTTTATTTCAGAAGAGTTTTGTTTGTTACATAAAGTGGGTTGACTTCTAAATGGTTTATCTGATATAAATTCAGATCTGGAAACATAGAAATACAAACACTTCCTGATTCCTCTGAATGTAATGAACTCGGCAGGAGAATAAGGTGACAATGTGGCCTCCACACTTGTGTTTCAGTAGTAACTCTTCAAATAAGGGTTACACATTAGAAACTGAGCTAATAGAAAATACTAGCGAAGGGTGACATCCCTCAAATCTCTCTTCAGCACTGTGATTCTGTCCAATATTGTCAATTAAAAACTCCATAGTTCCTGATGGTTGAACAGAGAAATACATAGTAACTCCTGAAGAGTTTAAAGTTTTATAATCTGAGATAGTACTCAAACACAATCAAGGAAGACAAGTATTCAGCCAATTATTTTCCCTAGCACTAAAGACTGAACAAGAAAAAGCTGTGCTCCAATTAAATGTATGAGAGCCTGGGATTATTAATAATGGTACTTTGGCTCTGACACTAGCTCCTTTTTTCAGCCAGTATAAGTCAGCTTGATGTCACTACCCACCTCTTGGAGAAAAAAAAAGCGAGTTAATAGCAATCTTGAATTGATGTCTTCACAGAGCCATCATATATATTTGTAACTTCTCTTAGTTTGAAATATGTATTGCTGGAGGTTATCAAAACATAATAAGAAAAGTTCTCAAAATTACATCAAAGTTATTTCTCCTACTGTCTAGATCAAATACTGATTAAATCAAATCTGTGACTCAGAAACCCTTCAGAACACCAGTCAGCTTGGAGGTACTTAAGATAGGAGGTGGAGCAGCAGAATATGAGGGAGGCACAGATGTTGCTCCCTGCTGTGAAGTGAATGGTAAAAGTTAACCTGTTTTCACATTTGCCTAAGTATAACTAATAAACTAAATAACTCCATCTCCTCCTGCCTCCCTGGGATCACATGGCTGAAGATCTGCAACTGAAAGGCAGAACTGTCACACACGGGCAGACCTGGCTTCCAGCAGCGGGCAGGAGCAGATTCCTACATGGGAATCAAAAGTAAATGGAATCAGGATGTCTCTGAAGGACAGAGAGATGGTCACTCTGTTTAGCATGAGCATTTTAATGGAAACTAGAGAGAGGTGTGCCACCTTCTACTACAACAATACAGAGAATAATGTCACACTGGATGCTCTATTCTACACAGACACACTGAAAACAAAAATTATACGCAGGATTCTCTCTGGAAAAGAACAGCAAGTATAAACAGGCATTTCAGAGCCCATGCATGACCCAGCAGGATATGTTAATCTTATCTAGCCATGCTCATAAGAATCTGATGCATATTCCAAAATACATTCAATGTTTTTCATGAACAAATTAAAAACTATTTTAAGTCTTTTAACCATTAGGTGCTTATCAAAAACACTTTCATAACAAAGTACTTCAGCTGCATTCCATAATAGCAAAGGAAAGAGAAACTTTAGCAATCCTCAAACTCTAGGATTTGAAAAGCTGATGATAGAGCAATAAGAGATACCAGCAAAAATGCTCGAGAAACAGCTCACACCATCTGATTTAATTGGGTTATAGAATTAAGTTGTGCCAGGAAAGGATTTCAAACTTTGCAGTCATTTCAACAGCCATGGATAGATAAAGGCCATCAAAGTGGAAGCTCATGATAAAATGAGTCATAGAACTGAAGCTGCCAGAAAATGTGAAGGGCATACATAATAAGTACCTACTAGGGATGCTTGGCTATTTGGTGTGTACTGTACAATTGATTGTTGAATGCACCACTCTAAAAAGCCATAACAGAAAGAATAAATAAAGAAGTAGAATCCTTCAAAAGCTTTTGTCTGTCTGAAGCTAATAGTTACAAAAATGTCTCAGTGCTCAGCTTTGTTCTTTCCATTGTAAGGGTGGGATTATCTGAGAGTTCATCCTATTAATTGATTTTTTCTTATGTATCTTAGGATAATGTTTCAATTTGGTGAGCAGGAAAGGGGAAGTGGGGCTAATGGCCAACCAAAAAGTAATTTAGACACTAATAAATATTTCAGATGGGGTTGGTTAAAAAATTAGTAACATAAAATATATAGCTTATATTTGGCTCTGTATGATGGAAAAAGACAAGTAACGTCAAACCTTTCCTCACTGCGGAGAAATGGCATAAACTTGCTTTCCTGCTAAGAGATAACACCATTTAGTGATCATTATCTACCCCAAGATACCTCCTGGGCAAAGCATAAAGGTTCAAATTTCTTTGCTTCATATATAGTCCAT
Organism: Corvus brachyrhynchos; assembly: GCF_000691975.1. Classification (NCBI taxonomy): domain Eukaryota; kingdom Metazoa; phylum Chordata; class Aves; order Passeriformes; family Corvidae; genus Corvus; species Corvus brachyrhynchos. The sequence continues at coordinate 6,382,052 of NW_008237239.1, read as the reverse complement.
GTTCATACTTTTTTATAAAAAGTTATGAGTGAAAGATATTTGGTACTGATCAAATGGGGACTGCTGAACTCTGCGACATTCCCTCAGTGAGCCCATTCTCTGACTCAGCTCCCAGCAAGGAGAAGGCAGAGACTGGCCACTTTCAGTAGCTGGTGTGCTTTGCAGTGCTTGCTCACTGCTCAGCACACAAAGTGCACACAAACAAGCAGTGCATAAATAAGAAATAACTGAAAGAATACATTCACGTGCCATGAAGAATTTTAACGTTCTCGAGTTACTTAATATTCTTTTCTTTTACCAATAAATAAATAAATAAAATCCTCTTGAGAAGACTACAGGAGACCTGCTTTAGAAGTATGTGCAAAGTACCAGAACTTTTAACCTCCTGGCAGAGGGAAGTGCAGGCCTGAAGTCCTGACCCTGTTCTACTGCCTTCTGGAGACAGTTCAGTCCAAAGACAAACTTCTTTTTCTTTGCCCTAGACATTTTCCTTAAATATACCAGAACTATGTCTCATTCTCCCCAACAGAAAGAAATCTTGTCCTTAAACAGCATGCCTTTTTGTGGTTTTGTGAGAACAGACAGTTATCTATTTCAAGGCTAAATCCATGCTGTTAGTAGTTATCTGCAGCACAATATCTATTCTGAGGATGTATTTAAGTCTTGAAGATGAGCAAGAAAGGCCATGTGCCATAAAACCACCTGGAACAGGGCTGGGCAAGCCCCAGCACAGGGCTGTGCTCATGGGAGGCAGCTCCTGACAAAACAGCCCTGGGAAGGTGGGGGAAGGGGAAAGGGAAGAGCAGCAATGGAGTCAATACTCAGCCACGGTATCATCTAGCTGCCAGGGCAGTACAGCAGACCACAGCCATCATCAGCAAGGACATTTTGTGGGGAATGACAGATGAAGTGACAGCACAGGGCCAGTGGTGAGGCTGCATTATTGACCACGGGGTGATAGATGTGCAGCACATGTGGGGTGAGGGCTGGTGCAAGCTGTGCCAGCCAGCACAACCACCCTCAGCCACGCTCAACCAGGCAGCCCTGGCTTGCAAAGCAAGGTAAGACCACCACTGCCCTACCAGAATCTCTGGAGATGCTGCACGTGCAGGTCCTTGAGCTGGGAGCCTGTGCAAAGAATGGTGCTCTTGACCACAGCCCCTGGCCTGGTCATTGCCAGGAAAGAGGTGTCACTGCTGATTCAGGCAGCACCTTCATCTGAGGCCAGCCTCCCCCCAAACGTGCACAGAGACTTCAGGAGATATTTCTGTAGAGGGCACAGACACACAGAGCCACACCAGCCCCAGCATACACAAACCAGGCTTCCTCTTCTGCCTGACAAAGACATTTTGGCACCCACAGCATCTTAGTACTCAGCATTTGCAGATGGTTTGCACAACAGTGAAATCACCCCGTTAACCACCACATCTTGCTTGTATGTAGGTGAGGTCCTTTGGGCATTTTTCCCAGACTACCCAAGCACACCTTCAGCTTGAGAAGAGCAAAGCTGAGCAGCACTTGCTTCAGCAGTGTGCTGGCCATGATGCTCCCAGTCTTTTGTGCAACCAAAACCTGATGTGCTCAGAGGGTCTAAAAGAACACTGCACACAGAGCACTGTATGGCTCAAGTCCCAGTACCCTAAGGTTTGGAGGCATCATGTTTGGATGATCAAGGAAATTTCCTCTATTATTCACAAGCATCAAGGAATATCACCCTGTTATGAACAATGGCTTTCCAAATCACTATGGTTTATTTAATTGAATTTGAACTGTTCATGTAAACAAAAAGGGGAGGAAGAAAGATATTTGAGGAAATCAAAGGAATGAATCAACCACAAGACCACAGCAACTGAGTATTTCCCTTGATGGTTGGGGAGTTCAATGCAATTTAGATTATATTCAGTAAGTAAAACTTTGGCTTGTGATATTAATGGGCTCATAATAGCTTCCTTTGGGATATATATTACTTCCACTTCTGTTAAAAGTTCCTTTGATAACTTATTCATCACTTTGCCTTTTAAGAGTTACAACATGTTTCTTGATACATTTAGTATGCAAGTCCTCCTAGAAAAAGGTTTTTGACCTTAGGTAATTTGAACTCTCATGATTTATTGTGCCAAAATTAGAGAGAGTAATTTCAATTGTACTGTTCAAAAAGATCAAGGGAAGGACAAAAGAAGAAATAAAAAGTCACCACTGACAGAGACTATAATCTCAGAATAATTTGGGCTACATGAGAATATTCTAATTTAACTATAAATAGAGAGCATAAAGATAGCATATATAAGGAATGCTAATAATAGAAAGATATTGAGGTAATAAAGAAAACTATGCAAACAAGACAACATGGCAATACTCAGCATTACTGAGCATTTTACAGTCAGTTATATAAATATTTCTTTTATAGTTAGTAATTCTGACAGTAATTCTTGTCAGTAATCATATGGTTTGAAAAATTGCTGTCCCTTCTTGACACATTACTGAGAGAAAATGAGGGTCAGTAGAGAAATCAAGACTGATTATGAAAATAAGCAGCAAGCTTAGATTTGCACACACTGTGTTTTAATATATCAATCTAAAAAATGTTTATGATTTTGTCTATGATATGCTACTTCAAAAATGCCTCCAAGTGCATGCACATAAATAAAACAAAATCTCTTTAAAAAACAGGGAGACAGAGAATAAGAGACATCAAAACAACTTGAATCCCCAGAGCACAGGGGTTTATAGATAAAAGTCACTGTTCTGCACTGTAAAAAAACAAAGAAATTGATGAAATCAGATACTTGATGGACAGGTATGTAAAATTTATTTTAAAGGAAAACAAAGAACATCCATTTTTGATCTTCCCCTTGGAAGGACACTTGTACAGAATGACTTGAAGTGAGACATTTATTTCACAGCAGCTACCCAGGCACAGTACCTTCCTTATGTGAAATGCAAGATAACGTGTACAGTAGGGAGGGAGACATGGGCTGTTCTCATATGGCAGAAGATGGTTACTCAGAAAAGATTTTATAACAGAACCAGTGAGTCATGACACAGGGTACCTAGGGGTAATTTTACTACATGCTCCAAAATAAACAAAAAAAAGTCAAATCTCTTGAACAAGTGGAAACACACCCACACATCCACCCCTCATCTCAAAATGAAGGATTAAGAAGCACCACTGTGTTACCATCATACTCTTCTGCATACTGATACTTTCAGTTCTTATTCAGACTGCAAGCAACCACTCATGGAGGGGACACCACATAAGTGTTTATTTAGGTTTGGTGAACTAGCTGAGCTGAGGGCAGCCTGTTGAGAGCATTTGCAATGCCTCTATCCTTAAAATCTACTTTTCCCAGTGTTCTGTGTACACACTGAAATGGCCCAACATCCTATACTAATAAAGCTTCTGGAGAGACAAATACATAGATAGATACCTCTTAGGTGTCCCAGAATGAAACACACCAGAAATGCTTATAATCAACATCAAACTCCTATTGCTCTCAGCAATCACTGTACAGTTTTGGGGGGTGACAGTGCTTGAATTGAAGCCACCCAGCTTCAATTTCTCCCACCTTTGGGGAGGTGGGAGAAATGCAATTTACTGTCTATAGTGTGGGGTGCTTCCACAACTGAATTAAAATAAGACTTCCAAACTAATGAAAAACATTGTTCTCCCCTAAAAAATGGAATATATAATTCGAGTATTCCTAACTCTAACACTGCTCTCCTGAAAAGGCCCAACAAAGCTTAGCAACAAAGGCCAAAAAAGTACCTGCTTAGAGTTTTCAGATGGAGATTTTACATCATTTGCTACTGTCACCATCTTCAGAGGGAATTTCATCTTCCCATGTGGATATAATCAAAACAAATAGATTTCTGGAGTGTTAGAATGCAAGACATTTGAATGTTGCAAACATTGCTATAGGACTGTTGGGACTTTTAAGCTCTGAAACTCTCATTGTGTCTGTCATCCAACACGGACATTTTCTACTTTTCACTCAAAGAGAAAATACAGCATCTGGCACAGGGCAGCTTGTAATAGGATTGCAAAAGTTATCTGATTAAATGTCCTATACAGTTTGACATCTATAATAGATTTCCACTGATCTAAAAATTAAATTTCAGAACTTGGTTGTTCAAAGAACGGGAGAAAAGGATGGGGGGGGAAAAAGGTTCCTGTCCCAAGTACTTTATAGAAATCTGTACTGTCAACTTCTTTGAAATTCTTGGCTCCACTGAAGTCTATTTCTATGCATTATAGTCTGTATTTGATTCTGAAGGCAACAGATGTTTTTTTGATCTATATTTTGCAAATCTTTATCCCTACTGAAGTGCATAATCCATGCATTTTAATAGCTCAGCAAATCAATTATCTATTTTGCTCTACTGAAGCACTAACATCAACAGTTCAGATATCATACTGAACACAACCTGGAAGAGAAACATTTCTAGTTTTTTGACTCATTCTGAAAAATATATCTAAAGCTAGTCCAACAAAGATGGTAGTTAATTACCAGACATCATTTAATCTTGGAGCTGCTTGAAATTACCACGTTGCATAAAACTTACAGGAGCATTGTTATAAAACTGAAGCGTGCTTGTCACAGAGCATTTCATGCGCTGCTTACGGGAAAGGTGATTTTTTTATATTACAGAAAAAAATCAAATATTGTTTGTACATGTGATACAAACTTTTAAATTCCAGTAATTTATGCCTACATGGTTCAAAAGACTTTTGAGTACTGTTCAGTGCAAACTCCTACTATAACATATCATGCCCTCCCTCATATGGGAGTCTCAGGAATCTTAGATTTTCAGACAGCGTTTACTGTGTGAGCATATACATAATTTAAAATAGTTATGTATGTGTAAATGTACACTGATCACTGCACTGTTTTAGGCTTTGGGTATTTTTGTTTGGGTTTTTTTTTTGTTTGTTTGTTTTCTGAATTTATTTCTTGTCTGCCTTTTCATTCTTCTGGTTTGATCACAGGGCAGTAATCTATGCTCAACTCTTGTTTTGTTTAATATCCCCACAAGGGTCTTAAATAGCTGCTGCAAGGCAGATATTACACAGATATTAACATGGAGGCTGCATTCTGGCTGATGGAATTCACATGATGGGAAAAGATACAGTCCCTCAACCCTAGATCAAGCAGTAGGAGAAGTTGGAAGCAAATTTCCACACTATAATCCCAACAAGACTGTTCTTGTTGCAAAGTGTGCTGTTGGTTGAGAAAATCCTTACAGTAGGCAGATTTGTAATCCAAAAGATATACTTTTTTCCTTCTTTCCTTTCTGGAATCCAGCAGGGACTCTTCAGACCCCCATTTACATCAAGTCTCAGAACTTTATTGCACCTGTTCCGTCTCTTTCAAATATGCTTAACTATATGAGTGTCTACAACTCCAGAGAAGATTTGTCTTTACCTCAGCTGAAAGAAGTTCAGCTGATACATCTGTGTTTTTCACAGTTGTAACTTAGAGCTGGCACCTAGCCAATCTCCAATTAACTAATGCTCCAAGGGCCTTCTGTTCCTCTGGCCTTCTCAGTTGAAGAATTCCTGGCTTAGTGCTGAAATTTTTGTTTTTACTTAAGTGCATAGGTTTGTGCTTTGCATTATTATAGCTCATTTGTTGCTTTTCCAGCCTAACAAATCATGTTGTCAATAGATTTCATTTGCACACTATTGCTTTCTTTCAAAAGCTTTGAAAAATCCCCGCATGCTCATCTGGTTAGTTTGAGCTATATGTCAATGCAATGCCCAGACCAACTCCTATCACCTCTGGAATGTTTAAAATATCAAACTCTACTCCCTAGGGAAGGGGTATCACTCCAATTCAACTTCTGGAAGGAAAGTTATGTCCAGTCCTCTTTGCCACACCCCAACAACCTTCAGGAGCACATAGGAGGGAGGAAATTCAAGTATTGCACAGAATATTCAATGAATACTTCATCCAATAAGAAAATGAATTAATTTTTCACCACACACCCAATCTAAACCATAAAAAAAAAAAAAGGTTTGTGTTCATCCAAAGCACATCAGAACTAAAAAGCATCTGTGAGAATAAAAGAAGTAGTTGTTTTCATGTAGGAATAGGCTTTCACAGGTATTGGCAGCATTTTGCTTAGAACTAGATTGAGGCTGAACAGAAAGAGATACTGGCATTCTGCAACACAATATAAGGTCCTGTACCAAGCATCATTTGTCAGAACAGTATTTGTGTAGCTTTTCTAACCAATGTTAGGATTCTGACAAATTGCTCAAAGGTATGAGACCAGTCTGGATCGTGTGACCTGGTGTCCCATTTCTGCCTTCCTCAGTTCATTGGGTCTGAGGGGAACCTCAGCAGCTCTGTAAATCAAGTCTATGATTTCTCTCCATTGTTTTATTCCATTACTCCAGTGCATCAGATATTAGCTGTAATGTTTAACTTGAAAGTGAAAGGAGAAAGCAAAAATAATCACTTGGAGAAAGACAAGCTTCACATCAGTGGTGTGTTGCTCAGGCAAAGTTTAAAAGTCCTTGAAAATATGACTCCTGTTTCATGAACAGCACACAGCAAGTGTATGGTTTGTCTGTTCATAATACAGCTTGGAGGTAATGTCATCACTTAAGTGTGGCTTTGCAGAATGTCAGTGGGCTGACAGCAGTGACTTGGTCTTCCAGGTTTTAATCCTTACATTCATCCCCTCCATATGCTACATTTTCCTGGAGTGCTTGTTAACAACATCTTGGGGAAGTACTTTTTCTTTTGGATAATTTATTTTCTGAGGTTGAGTAATTTTCTGCTATGTTATATTTATGATATAGGCAAAACCTAGGACACCTAGGACCACCATATGTTGTCACAGAAAAAAGAGAAGTCTTTTCCTAGTGACATCATGATGATTTGACATTTATGACTCTCTCTCTGCCTGAATTTATTTTCTCTTCTTTTCCAATGACACCCACAATTTGCCTCTTGTCCAGCCTTTTGCAGCACCTCTGCAGGTGCTACTCTTGCCTACTTTTCTGCTCCTGTTCCCCATATTATTCCAGCTAAAACTGTGGTAGCTGCTGCTCACTTAACTTTAAAATTCCTTCTAATACCTCTGTAACATTTTGTTCCTTTCCTTAAAAAAACCCAAACCAAACACACAAACAAACCCCCCCCCAAAAAAAAAACCGCAAACCCAACAACAAAAACCCCAGAAAAAACAAAGAAAGCTTATGACCCATGCTTAATTTCAATTAAGAATTTAATCAATATTTAGAAAGGTTTCAAAGTACTACACTAGTCACATAATAAGGGAAGGCTGAAAATTATGGCTGATCTGATGCCCACTGAAGTCACAGCACGCACCCTTCTTGTCCTCAGTAAATATCAGATCAAGTCCTACTTGAGTGTCAATGTTTCAGCAGTTCTGCAGCTTAAAATTTACTACCTTTCAAGGAAAGTCAGTGACTTCACAGTCACTTTATGACCTAAAATTTTGCTGGAATTTCAAGGCTGGTCAAAAAATCTTAAGGACTAAGAAATCAAACATAATTTCTAACAGAATATCTTTGTTCTGCAGCAAACATGGAATGGTTTTTAGCATACTGAGGAACCTGGGTATTACTCATTACTGAATGCTACATAGAACCGAAGTACTTCATTTCTCCTTCTACTAAACCACATCACAGATAAGATGTCAGTTCAAAGTTTCTGCTCGCAAAAAATCTTAAGGACTAAGAAATCAAACATAATTTCTAACAGAATATCTTTGTTCTGCAGCAAACATGGAATGGTTTTTAGCATACTGAGGAACCTGGGTATTACTCATTACTGAATGCTACATAGAACTGAAGTACTTCATTTCTCCTTCTACTAAACCACATCACAGATAAGATGTCAGTTCACAGTTTCTGTTCATTGTCAAAATTACAGCTTTAAATTAAGCAAAATATAAAGCATAGCCGGATTTCTAGTTCAGTAATTACAGCATTTATTTGAAACTCGAGAGAAAACGATTTATATTTGATAATCAAAACTCTTGCACCTACTTGTACCTGTTGAGACATTCAATTTCTATTGTTGCTGTCAGCTTTTCAAAAATCCATTTCATGACAGACAAATCTAAATGAAAAAAAACTACATTTTGTTCTGCTGTTTTCTTTGTTCTAAATTATCTTTTAAACTTGCTCTTCCAATTAGAGAAGCTCAAAATCTCCCATTAATTAATTATCTACTGAGATTTTCTTCTTGGTTTAAAAGAAAACCATCACCATTCTGAAGATTAGATTGAGACAGTTTCTTCAGTAATAAGTTATAACTTAATGCCATCTGAACTCCAAAAGATTAATTCTTAATCAAAGTTTTCACACTTCCACTGTGCGATTGGTTTTACTAAAATCTACTACAAAGAGCATTCACAAAAAAAATCCTAGTAATTTGTCCTTAATATAAGGCGATAAAATGCTCAGGTTTGCTTTATTTTCCTGCTAACCAGCAATTCAAAATTTATTCAGGAAAATATGTAATTCAGTCATATAAAGACAAAAGTCATCTGAGAAGAGTGAAGATGAAAAATCAGCCTTGATGTTTTTCCTGAATGGAATAAGCATTAAAGCCTAAAGAGTTATTATCATACAACAAAAACTCCTTTCTTTTACTTTAATCCCTTGCTATACTGCTCTGAAAAAATGCTACTGAACCACAGCTGCTTTAAGCAATATGAATTTCAGTATGCTTATAATCATTTATCAAAGCAGAGCTTTACCCTCAGTATTGAGCCAAAGGTCCTCCCTTTTACTGCTGACCCTGTAACTCTTCAGGCATTAAGCACAGCCACAACACTTGCTTTTCTTTTTATAATTAGTCTGCTCTTAATGGAAAACATTAATGACATTCATTTACATGTGTAAAATACTGCATTGCATTCATATGAAATCTAACAATAGCTCAGGACCAGTACATCGACATTTTCATGGACTTCCTCACATGAAGAATCACCTACACTGGCTGAGATTTCTTTTTGCCCATAAAAATCAGTGTGAAGATGACACTTTTTTTTGAGAATTTTAGAACGTTTCATTCTCCTGATCAAATTAATTTGGTTTTATTTTACAGAAAATGGAGTCAAATTTAATGCCAAATGTTGCTGCAAAGGTTAATTTACCACATCTAGTAAGGAGGCAAAATTAAGTGGTCTAAAGACCATTATTTCAAAATTATTATCTGCTAGATAATAATTTTAAAGTTACCATCTTATGAATACTGCAGGTGATGAGGTTGCAAGAAATTGTTATATGCAAGGATATTGAAGTATTTTCTGTGTTAGAGTTGCGTTAACTATTGGCTTGTGAGTGCAAAGTAATTGACGTAGAATGTTCAATTTGCCTGATAAAAGAGGTGTTCCTCTGTAAATTCCTCTAGCAATGGCCTCATCCAAAGCAGCAAAACAGCACAAAGTCCAGCACCAATTTTACCCATGGGCAGGCCACTTCCCTAGCAAAGGGTAAATTTGTCAGAAATTTCAGAGAGCCAACTGGCCTGGATAGAATCCCTGAGAGCTGGGCCCAGAGGTGCCGTCTGTAGGCTTAGATGACGATGGTAGACTTAACAAAAAGTCAAATACTATGTTTTGCCTCTGCTGTGTTATAACATAGGGTCAGACATGTGGGAGGCACAGACCATTTCTGAGATGACATGTACACTAGAAAAGCTGACTAGTCAATATGTTAATCTTCACTAAATCCATTGATTTCGAAGAATTGATCAATTGGTACTGGAAATTCTTAGTGATTAATCAGTACTATCACAATAAGGTGCTTGGCCTTGAAGTGCAATCTGAATGATATTTTAATTACATGGATGAGCTTATAGCATGAGGATGTGCTCAGAAACACCTACAAGAAGCAGCATAGTACAAAAGGTGGATACATCCACACAGCAAAACACACTTTATAGGCAAAGACCCTGGGCTGAGGGGGGAAAGGAGCAGGCAGCACACTTATAAAGCTAGGGTGGAACAGGAGAGAGTCCTGTAAAGTTCCCATACCACACAGGTGCACAAACAGATGGAGAACACTTTTCTCTCTCCACCAGATGTGTTTTACCAAGAGGAACTGGGTTGGGAGCTCTTCCTTCCCCCCCTGTTACCCTTACCAGAAGGGATGGGGACAGTTCCTTCTCTCCCACTCCATGTATGCTTGAACAGGCCACCAGAGTGTACAGTTTCCCACTCTTTTTCACTTTTGGTACTAAAACTAAATATTCCTTTTTTTTTTTTCCCAAAATGTGGTGAATAACATATGCAGTTCTGCCCAGATTAACTCCATCCCCACACCTCCATCCCCCACCCTTCTAGCATCTTGGTTTTATTCTATTTCCTTCTAATAGTGCTTGCTTTGTTTTAGTAGCTTATGACAATGGTGAAATAGACTAAGACACTTGATTCCCATAATGTTCTAAATAAAAATATTCAAATCATCTGGAGGCTCATGTTTTAAAAATAACTACTACTCAATCTCAGTAAAATCAGACTGTAAAAGTCAGAAACCCACCAAAATGAGCCCTTCTTAGATCATCTAGAGAACATAATGAATTGCAGATAACCTCTTTTGGGTTATACTGGATACAGCTCACACGGTTTCATGCTATTGTTTATCTTGCAAGTTGAGCTACTCAATACCCCAACCTTTCCACCAAACATTGTGCCTCCAAGGCACCTCAGATTAACCTCAGGTGTCTGTCAGTTGTCAAGAACATGATTATTGACATGAAGCACAAGAGCCTTTCCCAGAGCTTGGATTCTCCATCAGTCAACCCAAGTAAGAGGCAGGCACATGTATATGACATTTTCAAAAAGCATTCCCCTCAAGAACTTACTGTTCTTTCACATTTTAATTGCATTTTCAATGATCTAATTGGTTTTGGTCCTTTGGTGTACAAGCAGCTCTTTGAAATGCTTTTATGAATAGCAACATATTTCTTCACCATTTCATGTTGTGGACTTTTTATTGCTCATAGATAATGGGATCAAATGAAACTTTCAAGTTTCCATACCTCAAGATAAAAAAAGTAATTCTCAATTCTTCCTCTAAAATTCCTAAATAATTTCACATGTTGTTATTTTACATTTGATTACCAGTAAATTCTTTTTGGTTCTGTCAGTGAGGAGTGCCTAAGAAAACTACCATCTGAAAGTAACTGATTTTCTTTATAATTCCAAAAAACTATAAAATGAGTCAATAATGTGTAAGCAGTTTCTGTTCTCACATGTTAATGCCTAACTTTATGCTTCTTCACGAGGATATAAAACACACATTAAATCCAGAAACAAAGTACCAGTGAATATTGTCAGGAATCTGTCAGCCATTCTGCAGTGTTCTATGAGCTGCTTCTTTCGGTGTAGTTCCTCTGAGCCCTTTTTTGTTTTCTCTAAAGGGTCTTTTTAATACTTTTATTTTTTTTGCAAGTAGAATACAAAAAAGTCCTTATCTTTATAGCACACCTATTTTAATCTCTTTGATGCACGGTAATCCAATATGCATGTAACCTGGGGCTGCTTTCAAAAAGGATCTGCAAATGATAAGAGCCATGTAATTCAGCATGACAGAATTTAAAAAAGGCATTTGCAAGGCTATTTACTATAAGAGCAGAAACTAACCTTTCATCTCGGTCTTGTTAGTATGGATCAAGATGGTTAGACATAGATTGAGTAATTCTATATTAGTCAATCAACAGCTTCACTGTAGCTGCTTTTAAATTTTCATAGTCTCGTTTGTGAGCACTTTAAAAGGAAAGCTGTAATAGCTCATGCTATAAATTCAGTAACCATATTTCTATGCACAGGCATGTACATGTGTACATAATGTATAGCTACTCAAAGTTCCCTCAGAGCAAGACACATCAGGAAGTTTGTTAATGAAAACAACAGCGTTGCTTTTATAGAAGAGAAACTATTTCAAAGAGTATCCAGGGAATTAGTGTCAACAACAAGTTCATCAAACCAGTATCACTCCCCACATTCCTTCTTTCTTGGTTACGCACAGACTGCTTTGCCACTGCATGCACAAGAGCTTCAGTGTTACACTGACCTCAGTGAAAGAGCCAAACAGTCACTGTTCAAGCACTTGGAGAAAAGCAATTCTCTCACAAAATAAGTGAAGAAACAGCTAAGTAAAATCTACAAAAGACTGAAATCTGTACAAAGAGGCAAACTGATGGGAACCGCAGGACTTACCTCACCTGGGGAGAATTTTCAGGTTTCAAAATCTGTAACTAACTTCTAAAAGATGGGTCATCCTGATAAAACTTGGGACTGTGATATCACACAATCTATAAGGCTGGAAAAGACCTCTGAAATCATCAAGTACAAAGTTTGACCAGGCCCCACCATGTCACCTAGACCATGGCACAAAGTACCATGTCCAGTCTTTTCTTAAAGACCTCCAGGGACAGTGACTCCACCTTGTTTCTAATAAGAAAAAGAAGGATGTTTCAAAATAGGATTTCTGACAAAATTGGGAAGGAATCTTTTTCTCCCTGCCCTGGCAACAGTGTAAAGTCAGCTAGAGGGCTGTTTGGTTGTTCACACCAAGCACAAACATCCCTCACAAATATGAGTCAAGGCATTTTAAGCAACAAACAGAGTGGGCTAAAAGGCAAATCTGAAATTTTGAAAAGAGGGAAATTCTGAATGAGATCTCTTCAGGTTTTCTTGATGTTTTCACTTTTCCTGCAGGAACACGAGCTTGCACTGCTTACAATAGCTGTAAGTGGGACACTGCCTGTTCATCGCCTACAGTTCACATACTTCAGTAGCACATAAATAAGATCTGTTCTGCTGTTATGAAAACAATGAGCCTCAAGGTCATCTCCCACTGCAGACTTTCACTTCGACACTCATGTTTCTTCTCTTGGCTGAGGAGGAGGAGGAGTAAGAAGAAATGGAACACAGCATTGGCTGAACAAACAATATGGTATCTAGAGATGAAGTAGCAACTAACACCAAGTTAGAAGCAGCAAACTGTATTCAAAAGAAACTGTCAGGGGAAAATGTCCAACACAGGAGACAGGCTGCAACTAGACAGGGTACGACTGTCAGAAGTTGCAAATTGCATTCATATCTGCTCATGCTTGCAAATCATCCTGTGGAGGCAAGGCAAGGACACCGGATATCCTGGCACAGAGAGCGGCCAGCCTTGCACTTCCTACTTGTTTCTCACCAAGACAACTGACTAGTACGTGCTCGTATCTTGACAGTCCTAATTCTCAACTGGCTGGCACTATTCAGGCAGGCTTAAACAAGAACACTTATTTCTGGGCTGTAATTATTCAAACTGCTATAAGCTGGGGTAACACAAGCTTTTCTTTCTTGCCAACACAGTAAAATCACTCTTTATTTCACTTGGATCGATGACTTCAAAATATTAAAACTAACATTCCCAGCAGTGACTGCTGCATGGGCATGGTGTATTTGTAGGATACTAAAACACTGATCAGCAAAGTCATATCAAAGCTTTCTGCCCTGTAGGTGTAAGCTTTGAATGTGAGATGAGACAAAGTGCTAGGTTTGGATTGATTCTTAAGCAAAGAAATGAGTTAAAGGAATTTGTGGAAGGCAGTGTGGTTTCAAGGACTGTGGGTGGGACACGACTCAGAACTGAGTTCCTGCTTGTAGAGGTATATCTCTCCAGCTGGTTCTTCCACCTCAGGACCCTTCTTTTCCCAGTTTTTCTATCATGGACATCCTCCTATCAATAACTGTGCCCCATTTCTGGCCATTCCCATGACTCTTCTGGTGGTTTAAACCAATCTTTTTCTGATCAAATATGACAATCTTCTCTTTGATCTTCAGGTATAAGCTACAAATGATATGCCTTTGCTCTCCTTGCAAAGGAGCCTGTGCTCACCCTTTGTGGCAGTGCGCTGCTAGACTGAAGAGAGAGGGGGAAAGGACCAAGAGCAGGACTTACTCTTCTAGGTGGGAGGAGGAGATGGGGCAACTGGAGCTCCAGCTGGGGGGGACAGCAGTGCTGGGAGAGAGCCTTGCACACGATTGCCTGGAGTGCTTTGGTGCTGCCCGAGAGCCTTGAAAGGTCTAGGCAGTGCTCAGCCCCCAGACAGTGTCCTGCCCCAGCCTCAGCCAGTCTGCTCAGCAGCAGGAACAGCCCAAGGCTGCTGCAGGTGCTCCTGGGTTTGGGGAAGGGATGAAGGCAGGGCACATCCAGACAAGCCGTGCTTGGGTGAGCTTTTGGCAAAGCAACAGCTGCTAGAGAAAGAGCTTGATGATGTGGTGCTTTAGAGGTAAGGACAGGCAGCTCAGCCACCCCCCTCAGCTCTCTCCTGTGCTGAAATCATCCAGCCCAGTGCCTTTAGTTGCTCTTCTTCTGTAGAGTCTGTGTTTTATAAGCAAAACTTTGAGTTTTAAATGGTTAGAAGAGGTGAGAAATCTTGCCACAGATGCCAAGACAGAGGGAAGTAGAGGGCAAAGGACACATCCCAGGATTTTCATTTTCCTTCAGGAGCAAAGTAAATGGAGGCAGAGAGAATAGCATCCCTATTGGTTACAAGTATTTACAGCCTTGAACAGGGAATTAAATGACAAAACCATCGAAGTACAGAAGCATCAGCACATCCTATAGCTCCCTGGACTCCAGAAGGCAGCTGGTCCAAACCTTCAACCATCAGTTATCTTTTGTTTTCCCCAGAGACAATGTATTTAAAACTGCTGTGTGTCCTCATGCTTTTACTTTCAAACTCTGATTACAGAAAGTTCATTGTTGATGAAGTATGTGCCAGGAAGAACCCATCTTAAAGTTCAGATTCAAGCCTGATATTGAGAGATTTTTAGGGTGGAGGAAAGGTTAAAAAAACCCAAAAAAACCACCAACAAAAAACTCTTCAAAGTTTTGCCCTAATGTAAAACTTTGCTATTTCCTTCCAAACCACAGAAATAGTTTGTAGAGCAGAATTACTTTCTGAAGCTTAATGATGTAGCAACAATCCAAATACTTTCTGATATTGTTCCACAATAGCAGCAATAAACAAGATTTTGTAATAGCTGTCAAATATTTTCTTTCTTCTGTTCTATTAAGTGCAGTTTCCCTGCCAGAATAAAGAAAATATGCTCAACATCTTTCTTGCACCAGAAGCAGCACTACTATTGAGAAGACATGCCTATCTATAGTCTTAAAAGATGAAAACATGTGTTCATGTAGGGCAGAAAATTCATACCCTGATGATAATTTATGGATGTTTCAAATCAAGTGAATTTCATATAGCAGAATGTCGAAGCTGTCAGAAATAATGCATTTCTGTAAGTATTATAATCAGAAGCAAAATCAAACTTTTTTCTTATCCATTTAGACATGCAAAACAAAGGCCTAGCCATAGCTGTACACTTAATTCAGATATTTAAACACTTGTTTAAGTGCTTGTTTAGCTGCAGCCTGAAAGAGTGGCTTCAACTTCATGCTGAAAAAAAGGCTGATTTTATTGCACTGCACACTTCTTGCTCTAGGGTTTTCCTGGGTGTTTGTACGAACTTTTATAATAGAAAGTGCTGGCAGAATTAAAAAAAAAAAGGAAGCAAAAACCCCAACATCAACAACCAAACAACCAAAACCCATACCAGCAGATGTACAGAATTTGATATTAACTGCAGTTTAGAGATTTAGTTGGAGAGAAAAATATGTGGCCTGAGTGGTCCTAGGCACACACTCTACTCTGTGCAATAAACAATAATGAGCCCTTCAGTTGTGAAGCTTCAGTTTCATTATTTCACTATTTTAATAATCAGAGAGATTTGTGGAGAAAGTTGCAATAAAAACCAGGGAACATAAAAATTTTGGGATACCTTTAGGGTATGCCTAAGTACATACAGGGAGATATATCTGACACTTTAATTAAAATAGTATTAATTACTGAAGGAATAGCTGAATTACTGAGGGATAATGAACATGAAGTAACTGTTTTCAGATGGTCTAACTGGGGCAAATTACTCCCTAGAGAACTATATTGTAGTCACAAAATCAGACCATTACAGATGCTAACATATGAAAAAGGACAAATGAAGGTCTAGTTAACATTGTAACAGCTCATTTTCAGAACAGCACAGAACAGACATTTAAGCAAACCTCATTGCTTAGTACCTTTATGAAGGTTAAGTAAAAGAAGAAGCCATACAAACCCATCTTCTTTATATAACTTTAAGTGAAAGGACATTTTAAAAATAACCCAGTGAAGTCAGAGAGAATGAACACCTGAGCAGCATTTATTCTCCCTCCTATCTATCCTGTTGCCAGGGTATGCAGTTGTATCACTGCTGTTGATTATGGGAAGAATCTGATCTTTGTCCCATTGTATTTTGAAAATACATACTTTACAGAAGGCAAAAACTCCCATGATCAGAATGGATGTCTTAGGACTAGTGTAGCTCTGTCAATGAAGTGCTGCCATAATATAAATTATCTTTTTAGTCCTCATACTTAGGGCAGTGAAACAGTGACTGCACTGCCTGTTTCACTGTTTTTACCTTAATAACTGAGAACTTCTGCTGCCTAATTTTATCCAATTGACATAGGGTAGGGGACAGAAAAAGTCTCAGAGATAATTAAGTTCCTGCAAATTTCAAGGAAAAAACTGTGCCTGAAAGAGAAAGAAAACTCTAATTAGTGTTCCCACAGATGGGAAAGCAGGTAGGCTCATCTCCAGCTTGCAGCTACTGACTGACTAATCTACACCCTGGAAATGGCAAACCATCCAGCACACAGAGACCTCCAAACAAGCACTGGAGAAAACAAGATTATTCACAGAAGCTAAAGAATAAAGGACAAATATCAGTAGAAAAATGGCTTAATTACTATGTATGAAAGACCTTGTGTTAAAGCCACGCCCCTCATTAATGACATTCTGCAGAATAAGTAATTAAGCATCCAGTTCCCATATTGTGCAACTCCCAAGGATATCCACACCTTCATATAAAATGCACTATGGACATACAGCAGCTATGCCTCCCTCTGCAGTGATAAATCCTCCATATACACAGCTCTTCCAACACTACATCTACAGCTCATAAAACATCTTCAGACCAAAACAGCCTCTTCTAGTGTTGCTAAAACACCAGTGCTGGTTCTGAATTAGTATTCTAAAAGTTAATTGGACTTGCCCCCCCTCCACTTCCCCACCATGTGTATCTTTTTTTCCTTCCATTTGTAGCAGGTTTCTAGCTTCTCCCCATCCCACAGTTTGATTCCTTTGATACCTTTCTGAACACCACATATTTTAACCTAGCAAACACCATCAGCTCCTGTGCAATTTCTGTATTCTCTCTGCATTAAAATCTGGCAGGTACATCCTCCTTCTGACTTTCTATTTAGCACTGACAACAGAACAGCAACAAAGCTTCCCGCCCTCAAATCAAGCCCAGCATGACTGAAACCATTTAAGTCTTGCAGTTGTTCAGAAAGTTGTATTCTGTCCTGAGCTGCTGCATATTAGCTGCAAAGCCTGAGCAGAGCTTGAATGGTCAGGGATGTCTTGCAAAGGTTATCTCAGAAAAACATAGAATTTTTTTGAAAAGGAAAGTTTGCAGATGCATCCCTGACAAAACTTGCTCTCTGTTAATACAGTGTGTTAAAAAAAAAAAAAACAAAGACCACAAGACAAAACAAAAAGCCCCACAAACTTTCATCAGAATTATCATTCAGCTTCAAGTATCGCGGACACATTCACTGTGTATTGCTCTCCAAGAGTTAAAGTTTTCCAAAATAATTAATCTATGTACATGCTCTATAATACCCATCTTTTTGATTGGATTTGCAAGTTTTTAGCCATAAAAGTATGTTTGTTAAAAAAAAAAATTATATCAGTGGTGAAATGACACATTTGCAAACACTTACATGGTCTCATGTAGCTTCATGTCTGTTGTGAATTAAAATTTTATGGATAATAGGAACTATTTCAGAGAAGCCAAATATTTAGAGTCTCTCTAATTTTCAAAGAAACCCCACCAGCAACAAAAAGCCAAGAAAGAAGGATCATTCCTTCTTGTCCACAAAACTATGCTGAACAGGCTTGAAGCTGAAAAAGACTCCGTGGCTCCTTTTTGTGGCTGTGCTGTTGGTAGAAACATGAGAAAGTCCAATGCAGTACCAGGTAACTGCACTGGTATGGTAGCAAAAGAACAGCTTCCAAAATACTGCAGCAGTCAATTACAGAGGTATCTCTCCACATGTATGGTAACACCTTTGGGTTCTGCTGACCCTCTTCCAAGTCCAACGCAAAAATAAAGGTGTGTGTGTATTCATGGGAATACATGACTCTACACAAACTTCACTGTATTTTATGTTGAAAAGTTTTGTAAGGAGGCCTATGTTTGGTTATTGGCTGGTTTGCCATTTCAAAATATTCCCCTTGGAAGGATACTTTTTTCTTTGTTTTCCTCAGTCAGAGCATTCACAGCAGAAGTGGACTGCACATTGCAGCCATTCATACCTGTACGATCATTTCTACACTGTCAAAACAGAGGCAGCTAAAATTGGGAATTTTGAGACATCATAATGCTTTCACAGTCATATTTCCTGTATCCCTGCCTGCCCTACATAGAGCAATAAAACCAGTAGTACTCTCACAGGGAAGGGCAGATCTCCAGTGCACCAGAAAAGTAGGAAAACTTGTCAATACCTAAATACCAACTTTTTTGGGCTATATTAACTTCAAGTTTTGCAGTTGTATTTATTTATCATGGCCTGGGTGGGATATGCTATTGCTGAGGTATGTATGAATTAGAGTGACATAAAATGCAAAGCAGACTATGTTACTATTAAGAATATGCAATTTATAAGCTGCATTCTTCGATAACAAGTAGCTTACACAGGCACTAAATGCCATAATATGTAGCACCAGGCTATTTAAAGAATGACATAGCTTAGCCCAAAGAGAATAAACACAATTTATAGCCTAATATTTTACAGGTAAACTAGGGCTGCTCAGTGGGACACTATTTCCTAAAAAATAAAACATTCATTTGAGGATATATGTGCAGTTATAAGTGTGTGTGTATATATATAACACAGGCATGACTACATGTGCATGGAGTCATGAAGATAACTATGTTTTGAAGTTATGTTTCTTTTAAGATTGCAGTAATAGAAGTGAGGCTTAAATAAGCTGATGAAAAGAGCTTCTCAGATGATATACTCACATTATTTCTTATTCTCTCCACCAAATAAACCCATGGAGCATATAAACTGTTTTGAAGAAAACTGTTCATATCAGGATACAACAGGAATGTGGGGGCAGTCTTTAATAAGCACTGTCTTGTCCTGTCATTTACGTACTTCTCCTCCTCCAAGTACAGGACTATTTTGCACTGGAAATATATTAGCACATAACTAAGGCAAACTTATAAAAGGAATGGTCTAACACTTTCTATTACAGAACTGCCAGGGACAGGTGGTAAAGTATTAGTACAATACTAAGAGTAAATATTAAAGAGACAGAGAAAACAGCTTGAGGAAAAGGTTGGAGGGTACTTGGTAAAATATGCTGTCAGAAGAGGTTGCAGACAGTTTCTTTGAAGCTAATGTGCTCAGGTTTCCTGGGGCTGGTGCAGCCTAAGGTTGGAGCATCATGTGAATGAGACATTTCTGTCTAATCCTACTGAAGGCAGATAATTCTGCCAATTGAGACTGTGTGGGCCTGACAGCCATCGGCACCAGCTTTGTGATAGCACGAGATTGATGCTGAAATATCAAAAATGCAACAGCATTTTCTGACAGCAAGAAACCAACACACTAGAAAAGAAATTGGAGACAAGATATTTTCCAGTCAAACAAGATGTCTGCTCATAAAAAACATCAAATCTACCTTGCTAGCAAAGTTCAATATTCATTTGATTGCTGATATTTTATGCTTCCTCCTTTCAGAGGTACAGTAAAATTTAGAGAAACAATAATGAGACTTCAGTATTCCTCATGCTTCTCAACAAGACAGCATCCTCTTTCACTTCTCGCTTGACAAGGAACTTGAAATACAAATTTGAATAATGTTTGTCAAAATTTCCTAGTATTCAGTGTATTTAGTGTTCTCAGAGTTATCTCTCACACTTGCTTTCTTGAGGTTTGGAATAGATTTAGATAGCTCTGTACAGTCTTATCATAATCCACTCCTTTTATCCTCATTTCCTCCACAGCTCTGTATCAATGACTAAATTTGACACCCACAACTACTTCAGAAAAAACAAAGCTCCTATCCACTCAGGATGATAATTCACCACAAACAAAAGAGAAGATTAGATCTGCTGACCAGTTTTTTCTTGTCCTGGAAGTAGAGGAGAGGGAAAATGGAATGGAGTGAGGCCACTTTACAGGAGGAATGGTTAGTAATTGAAGTTAACCAAGGCTTGGCTCCAAAACTAAAGATGTTCACATAATCATTGGTTTATGAAATGGGTACTATGGCACAGTTTATTTACAACAGCAAAATTCAATCAAATAACCAGCAGGTGCTTCCAGTGTTATACCAAGATTCTCAAAAATATCAAACTGACTGAAAAATCTAACAGCTTTCAGAAACTTCAAATACTTCTGAAGAATAGCACAAATCATAAATTTGAAGAAAACCAACCACAAACATTAAATCACTAGGCATTAAAAATTAGCACTTGCGCACCCTGCTCGGTTACTCCCAAGTTTCAGAACTCTAAACTGAGTGCTGCTTTTTGAGGAACATTTCACTTGGATCAGAAATGACTTTGTGCTGGAAGTATTAAACAACTTTGCTTTTATTAATATGAGAATTTCACATGGACTTATATCCAAATCTGAATAAACAGCATCTCTTCAGGATTAAGGAGTAGGCAGGACCTGGGAGAGGGGCCCCAGTGTAACAGCAGGAGTCTTCTTCTATGACAACAAAATCCCAAAAAGCAGCAAATCTTCCATTTTAATCTCTCTCCAGTACACTACATTGTTCACTTTATTAAAAAAAAAAAAAAAAAAGGGAAAAACCAGCATGCAAAACTGGACTACACTTGAAATTGTAATTATATTCCAGTGTTGTCTGACAGAAACAAATATGATTTTGAGCTAATACATTAAAAATGGGATAAGGGAAAGTCAGAAAATGGAATTGTGTTAGTAAGAACAACTGCACCAGAAATAATTTGATATTATCTTATAATTTCATACTTTAAGACTCTTTTACAGAAAACCTTCAGAATTAAGCACTGGAAATTCAATTCTAAGCCAAATTTTACTGCTTGTCATTAGCACACTTTTGCTGGCAGTGAAACCTGCTAGAGAGGGATTTCCAGAAAATATAAGTTGTTTATCTTTTTAAGAAACCAGAAAAAAAAAAAAAAAGGAAAAATGAAAACAGATTTTTAAACCAGCTGTTACACAGAACAAGAAATGCAAAATTAATTTGCTCTCAAAGCATACAAAGTGAAGCACCTTTGACATTGCAGAGTTTGCAGTGCTTGGAACCAAACCATGCCAGTATAGAGGTTTTATTTCTCTCCAGGTACAATTGCAGGCGGATGCCACCTGCAGCTGGAAGTGTGGAGCTGGATATCAAAGTTTCTTTCTGGGGGTTTTGAGGTGAGAGCCATTACTAGCATTACCTGTCCAGTGATTTCAAAGCAGGTACATGTCAAGCACTTGCAAAAAGCCTGCCTGCAATCATGCTTAGACAGAAATGATCCCAGGCTTAGACATCTCACCTTTGGGAGGAAATACTGGCTTATTCAAACTACTATCATAGCCTACATATGCTATATACTTAAAGGAAGAAGGCCTCATTTCTCATTTTCTCATTCAGAAAAGAACTGCAAGTGTCCAGGAAAGTCTGCCTTGGTGGTGGCTGTGAGGGAAGTATATAAAAGGAAGCTTAAAGGAAAGCACTATGCACATACCAAATTAAAAAATTTAAATAAAGCAGTAATTTGTTAGTACCTTCTAGAAATTATTTTAAAGAAGCAAATACTAACAGTTGATTATCACATTCACAATGTCTTCAGCTTCATAAATTCAAAGTGAACAACAGATAGCAGAGATTTATTTTCAGGGACAATGCTTCTCCTTTCTCTAAACTAAATCCCAAAATATGCTGTTCTATCCTTAAGCCTTGCACATGCATTTGCAAACTGCATTCATTGGCCATGCACACCACACCATATATAGTATTTTTCATTTTGTTGTTAAGTGTTTCCCTTAAAACATTTAGATATTATCACGTCCATTATCAAATGCTTGCCACACATTAGCATATCAATATATCTGAAAACACATAATTAGTGAAATAGTAAGGTTACTTGTTTATTAAATGTCTTTTTTTTATCCAGATTTCAAACTCCAATGCAAACACACGATGAACAAGATCCTGTGATCTCAAATGGTTTATGGTAAGCCAAGAAATATTTTATTACTATATCCCCATTATTAAAAAACCCTACAAACCAAACCAAGGCACAAACAAAAAACCAAAACAACAAAACCTCCCCCCCCAGAAAACCCTGAAAAAACAAAAGATACTTGAAGAGAATATTCTGAGAAGAGTACAACTAAGGTATGCAGAAGGTAAGGGAGGGTAAAGTCATTGTGAAGGGTTAGGAGCAAGCCATGAAGCAAACATACTTTTTGAGGATAAGTAGACAAGACATGAGGATGAAACAGGCATTAGGTACCACAAATTTATGGATATGAGGTCCCCAATATTAAAACATGCTCTCTTTGTATCACTCTAATTAGTTTTGAAAGCAAAAAGCTTGCAATGGATGCAATAAATTGCAGTCCACAGACACTGGATTTTAATTAGAATTACCTTGTATAGGTCACATCTCTTTATTTAATGATTAAGTAGTTCAATTTGATATCATTGTGCTGTTTACCAAATCAAAACCACTGAACTGTGCTCATGCAAAGCTGTTTGCAATGTTATTTACTAGCATTTTTTATTCCCTGCTTCTCCCTGTAACAAATTCTTAGCTTTTAACTGGTTGGGGAATATGAGTAGCTATTTGAACGAGAGCCAGGGGGATTCAGGTCTCCATAGTCACTGAAGAGATCTTTACTGAGGAACATTTTCTGTTTTTCTAAATAGTGTTTCAGGAAAAAAAACTTACTTGAATCTCTGAACAGATCTGGGTTCCTACATTTTTAAAAGTCTTTTTATAGTCAACGAAGATTTTAGATATGGCATCTCTAATATCTTCGTACTGATCTCAAATAGGAGAAGTTTGTATGGATTAATATGAAAAATTCAGAGCTGCAAATATCAGTGTCTCATGGTAAGTCACAAAACAAACAAAAACATATTTTTAAAATTAAGTATATAAAGTCAAGCTCATTCACATCATTTGAAAAAGAACTGGAATGTATTCCACTTTTACACATACCCACATTTTTATATTTTAGGGAGATTCTTGCTACAGGAAGAAGCTTTGCCTTATTAGCTATAACTTATAAACCTTTTTTTGGAAGAGAAGAATGAAATAATTTAATACTGTAAGTCATAAGGAGAACAGTACCAGACTAGCAATTGAACATATGGCAGGAATTGACTACACCCCAGGTTTCAGTTAATTCCCAGAGCTGTAGGTAATAGCCTGCATTAGATCTGTGTGGACTATAGATGTACAAAGCCAGCTTTCCAACGAGCTTTCATCCACTGAGCATAGCAGGTGATTTCACAATGTGTGTTCAAAACATGCACCCTTGTTGAGGACACAATATCACAATAGGAACTGAGATGGGACCTTGTAAAGACAGAGCATGTCATAACTTTAGTGAATCAAATGCCATAAAAAGTATTGCAAATACTAGCGACCAGACTGTGTGTTAACAAGAGGAAATCAATTTGTTGCTATCCCAAATATTAAACACAGAGACAGGCCTAGAGTTGGATAATCAGGTGCACTTTAAAATTTTCTGCATTCCTTAAAATAGTTCCCCAAAAACTGAAGGCAGGGTGTATAAGTTGGAAAAATATTAGTCAAAAAATGAAATAAAATCTGTAAAGAAAAACAGAATACCCAAAGCTTTCTTTATTGACTTTTGTGCACCATGTAAAATTTTATCCCTATGCATATCTTTTTTAAATTGAAAAAGGAAGTATTTCTTACGGTCACCTGTTTTCACACCTTCTAGGTTAATTTTTTTATTATGCATTTAATCTGTCTTTCCTCCTTTTGTTTCTTCTTGTCTATCCCCTATGTCTTTTGTTTAAATCCCTTTTCTGAAGGAAAAGTACAGGAACAAAATGAACCTAACCCTGTTTTTCCATAAGCTCATAGACCCTTTCTATTTTCACTATTCATTTCATTCTAGATTATTAATTCCCCTCCAATCTCTCATCTATTCTGCAAGTGCATCCTTCTATACCTTCTTCTCTCTCCCTCACATCCCTCATCAATCCCTTGAGCTATTTTGTCTTCTTACCACCACTGTTGCCTGAAATATGTACACATCCAAGTTTCCTCTTGCCACATGGCCCCAGGATGCAAACCAGAGCATTGCCTTGCTCAGTGCCAGGGCTGCTCTCTCATTTACATTTACACCAAAGTAGAGGGTGACAGCTGATGAGTCTAAAAGCCACTCCACAAACCCTCCTTACACTCCTGCACTGGAAGGCAACTGCAGCTGCTGGTTTTTTCTTTCCAGAGGCTGAAGTAACAGAAACTATTGAGCCATTCAGTCATCATAAGAAAGCCACCTTACTATTTTCCTGAGCTGAGGAACAAAGTCCTCCTCCTTCTGAGGAGAACCCATTACCAAGGACAAGTCAGGTAAGAAGACCAAAGCTGATGTTCCCTCCCTTCCAATGAGAAAGCAAAGCGTCCATGAAGAGAACCACTGTAAGGTGTCAGCTTTTCTCAGAACATTTGTGCTTGCACCAGCTGGCTGGAGGAGGAGGTTGGTATCTCTAAAAATGAGATTGCTATTATGACAGGGAAAGAAACAAGATTAGAACTACAGAATATTCCAAACAGCCATCTTTCAAAAGGGCCCGATTTCCCAAGCTTAAAATAAATTAAAAATAAAGAAAAAAAAAAAAGGAACTTTCTCCAAAAGCTACTTGCACATCAACACTCTTCACAAGAAAACTGCAATCTCAAAAATATCTCTCTGACACAGTCATTCTTAGCTTTGTTTGTTCAGAAAGAAAAAGGTTCTAGAAAGGAGAAAGCAAAGCTGGCCTTAAGTGATTTAAAGACCCAACCCCCCACATTATTTCTTTCATTATTGAAATCAGAGTAGTCCTTTTTGTTTGTGTGGGGAATTTTTTTTAAAGTTATGAAGCAACATCTACATGTAGAAGTACATGTTAAAATAAATTAAAAATAAAGAAAAAAAAAAAAAGGAACTTTCTCCAAAAGCTACTTGCACATCAACACTCTTCACAAGAAAACTGCAATCTCAAAAATATCTCTCTGACACAGTCATTCTTAGCTTTGTTTGTTCAGAAAGAAAAAGGTTCTAGAAAGGAGAAAGCAAAGCTGGCCTTAAGTGATTTAAAGACCCAACCCCCCACATTATTTCTTTCATTATTGAAATCAGAGTAGTCCTTTTTGTTTGTGTGGGGAATTTTTTTTAAAGTTATGAAGCAACATCTACATGTAGAAGTACATGTAACAGCCCCAGGTACCCTCTGTACACCCAGCATGTCCCCGAAGCAAGGGGCAGTTCAGAGCATGGGATACCAGCCCGCCAGCCCTGAAGGTCTAAAAGATTTTTTTGAGCATCTGTTTAGACTTCCTCAGGTTCTCCTGGAAAATCCCAGTCTGAATAGTAATTCCAGTCATCTAATTAAACTCCTAGCTAAAAAAATCTGTTATGGGGTCAAATGATTCAATTACACAATTCAAAACCACAGAAAACTTTGTTTTACATTAAGCTGTTGAGTCTTCCAAAAATACAGAACTTAGGCACATTTTGTCAAAATTCTCCATATCCATTTTGAGAAGTATCATGGCGTCCTGCAGTGCTAGGAAGGAGGAGAGAGATCCAGCAGGGAGGAATTGTGCAGCAAGATTGATTTATTTAATTATTTTATAAACTATTTCATAGAATTTTTTCTTCATAGTCTAATTGGACAAAAGATCAGACACCCCTTGGGGTGATTGGCTAAAATCCTAAAACATCCATTGTCAAAATATTTTTCTACTGTACTATAAACAAAGCTTTGCAAGGTCACAGGTGTTCATAGTTTATAGAACTCTGCAAATATCTTCATGAGAGAGAAAAGTATTTCACGGGCCTAGAAAGAAGCAGGAAAATTCTTGCTAACAGCATTTTTGTATCCACAGAGAAGAACTAATATTTAATATTTTTCAGAGAGGTCCCTTCATGAAAATCTACAAATATATATTCACTCAAGTTTAATGGTCACATTTTTGTTTGATGAATCCAATTATATTAAGTGAGGAAGGTAAAATGTGAGCTTTGACTTCGCCACAGTCAGCGAAGGGTGGCAGTTCAGCAAGTTGTTAACAAAACAGCAAGTGTGTAATGATCATAGTAAAGAGAAATCTGGATGTGAAACTCTCCTCCAGTCTCACAAGGATTCCTCATATCTCACCAGGATGAGCTCAAGACCAGTTCAAGTTGAGCTCATGCATGAAAGAAGGAAAGACCCTGAGGCAGACTGCATAGGTGTGTGAGATGCAGGCTCATTTCTATCCATCAGATAATCTGTTGAGATTGAGGATTTAGAACTCTATTCCTAGCAAAACCAATACATAATTCCTGCAGTATAGATTTGATTTTAAAAAATCTACATTTCTGGGAAAGAACAGTGAGAACTTTCAGAAGTTCTGCAAGAGCTTTATTAATTCTGGCGATTGCCAAAGACTCTTCCTTCCCAGTTGTAGTTACATGAACTCAGAAAATAGTAAATCACGGATTTTGAATCAAAATACTGAACAGAAATGCTCATAACAACACAGCACCAGATGGTTCTATTTTAGAACAGTGTCAGAAGGGATCTAGTAGCACATACTAAGACAATTATTATAAGATATACATGATGATCGTAGTCTAAAGTAACTTTCTGACTTCCAACAAGAAATTTGGGCACTGTAGAGTTGTACTGCTCATTCCATACCAATTTTTCAAATATTTTTTAACCCATTTACACTTTTTTGCTTCACTGTTGATGCCTTAGGTTTTAACTTTCCTATTTTTCAAACCCTGTACTGCCTAGTGTGTAACTCTGAGGTTTCTTGTAGCCTAAATTCTGCTCTCTCGTGCTAGGTAGACATAATAAAGCCTCTCCAGGCCTGCTCTCCAAGGACACCCAGACCATCCTAGGCCCAAAAGTATAAACCAAAAGCTTCTGAAAGGGGGGCAAGCTTGGGGAAATTACATCATTAACTGAAGCTTTAACTGGAGAATTTATGCTGATATGCAAGTGAACCAAACTTACAAAAGTGTGAAGAGCTCGTGACCTGTCATCCATCTTGGTTTCCATCTTGGCAATAGCCTCTGGCTCCCCAGGGGGTACCTTTGAAGGCCCTTCAAATAAATACCCATCTTTATTCCCTTATTCTTGTCTAGCCTCTGTTTTTAGGGGGCCTCTCAAGGCATCACTGTGACACAGGATTGGCTCCACCACTGGAACATTGCCCTCCATAACACCAGGCCTTAGAAGGAAGATTGCCACAAAGTATAGCCCAGTGGACTGAATCAGCAGACCTTAAGATCAGAACATATCCTTTGTTGGAAATAAGCTGTTCTGCCTGAGTTCCATGAAAGTACTAGAAAGAGAAAATCAGTGACTTCTGTCTTTAAAAATAAATCAACTTATTAACTGCTAAGACAAGTGTGATTTGAAAATAGGGGAGGGTATTCTGCACTTATAAAAGTAATTTGTTGGCACTTCTTCAAAGTTACTGTCTGTACTTTTATCCCTCAGATAAAAGGATAAATCACACAAAAAAATGCCTTTATGTAAAACTTGCATATGGAAAAAATACAAACCACTTCAGAAAGATATCTTCCACCTAAGCAAAGGTAGTTTCAAGAAGCATCAGAAATATTTACAGACTAATTTTCTAGAGTTATACAGTTTAATTTCTATGCAGTCTTTATATGGATAAATATATCGAGCACGGCTTTTCTGTTCAGAGACATCATTTATTATCTCCATTCTAATTTGAACCTTGACTTTTAGGATCAACTCCTATTTGCCATATTCTTCAATGAACACAGCTTGCTAAGTAACTTTAAAAGGAATCTGGAAACAAGCCTCACAAAACCTAGTTGCTTTCATTCCGTATCTATAGAACTGTAAGACTGTTTAAGACATGAAGAGCCTGACCCAACATATCTTTTTAATCAGTCTGATAGGAGCTGCACAGCCTATCCAGAAGGTTGTTAACTACCTGAATATGTAGAGTAGAATATTCCAGCTATCTCTCTAAAAATATTCAACAGGCCTTTGACAAGATTCTTTTAAGCCTGTCAAACTCATTTCTGGTAAGCACAATATTAATGTAGGGAAAAAAATTAACCAGACTTTACTGTATCAAAAGTATATGAAATAAACCAATGGTTCAAAACTATTGACCCCATCCCTTTTTTCTAAGGTGTGATTTATTCCTCTTGATTATAGTCAATGTTGGATCAATGCAGTTTTATTCCCTTGCTTACATCACCATTATAACTAATCTTTGTTTCAGTTTACATAAATGTCCTCCAAAGATCAGGGGGAAAAAGTCCCTGTAATAAAAGGCAAACTGATACACTGCATCAGCAGCAAAACCAGAGAATACTGGGACAATCAATAGGTTTATAGACAGATGGCAGAAAGGAAGGAAGAGAATAAAAATAACCATGCCATGCAATCCAGAAAAGATTTAATGATTTGTTCTGAATAAGCCAAGCCATTTATACTGTCCTTTTAAAAATGAACTTTTGTAGTATCATTTCTGAGATCTCTGGTGGAATTCCCAGTCCTAAGCTACATCCTTACACAGATGTAAGCACATGTGCATACTGCATATCTATCTAGAAGAAAATGTGCTGGTGAATAAACTTTGTATCTGCAAAATTTAGATTGGTTACCTCCACATTTCCAAAATGTATGTGCTACTGAGAAGTTTGCAGGTTTCTATCAGGAACATAAAATATACCTTTTCTTGACAGGAAGGAGTCAGTTTCTCATTATCCCCTTTTCCTTTATTGAAATCCCATTTAGAATATTTGTACTAACCTTCGATTGAAACACAAGACTGCACTTACAGTCCTCAAACGACAGCAGGTTTCTCATTCTACAATTCAAATGTGGCCACATATTTTTACCAGTGGAAAAAAAAACCAACAAAAAAGGCATCTAGTCAGAAAAAGGATATTGCATTGCATTGGATGATTCTTCTGATGCTCCAGTCAAGAGAAAAATGTTTACATTAACATGAATTTTCTTAAGTAACCCATTTCTCAGCTAAAATTCTAGGTATTGTTAACTTCTACCGAGATAATTAGGATATTACTTCAGTGTTTTATGATTTTGCTGATTATGTCCTATATGTTTTGTATATTCCACATTCTATTTTGTTTAATTCCTTACAGGTTCTGTTTTTCCAACTGAAGGCCTTTTAATATACCCAGTTGAAAAGAAAAAGGGATTTGCCACATTAATGCTTCTCATGTACCTGGCAGAAAAATAAGTGAAGGGGGTTTTTGATACATTTGACTTATTTGAGTTATTTGCAAGCTTTTTTTCCCCTTGTTCCTGGCATTATTATCCATTTTAAATCACTACCACAGCCAAACAGTTCTGGCCAGATTAAAAATCAATTTCTTTCCAGAAAAAAAATGACCAGTTTTCACAAATAGCCTTCCTGAAGCCTCTAAACTGAGTTATGAGTTTACAGGCTAAGATTATGCCTCACTTTTTTCAGCCTCTTTCCAATAATGCTGCTCAGAGTGCTTTCCAGTGACAGGTTTGGGGTTTTTTCCCCATGTTTGGTTGGGGTTTTTGTTTATTTGTTGTTTGGTTAGGTTTTTTAAAACCCCAAAGAATTTCTAGATATCATCACTGACAGAGCTACACAGACATGTTTTAATTTTGGCAGAGCTCTCTGATTTGTTTTAGCCCCAACAGAAAATCTTGAGTAGCAAAGTAATGCATTTTTTCTTTTCTGAGTGGGACATGTCCCTGCTATTTTTGTCCAGATTAAAAATTACCTAGATCCACGTTCCTCCATCTGAAGTATTATGGAAAAGATCATAGAAATCACTAATGCATAAAGAATACCTTATGGACAATACTCCTCAGAAAAGGCAATATAATTTATCTGTAATACAGTTTATTTCCATTTATAACAAGTGCAGAAATTTGTTTCTATTGTGATTTTGACAGGTTTTGTGATGGGATGCAACAGTCATCCCTGTTTATCTGTAGGAGCAGCACAAAATATGAGCACCCAAAGATGGGGATTGTTTTGGGCTTTACCCCCCACTGAAAGCCAGGCCGGTTGATGCAGTGGAATCCCTCCCAAACACTGTGGTTTGGGGGACACAGGGAGGTCTTCCAAGACCCCCATCATGCTGGTGTGCTCCACATCTCCCTGCTAAGCAGCATCAGAGTGCAGCCAACCAAACAAGCTCTTCTGGAAAGCATTAGCAGCATCATAAGTGCCTTTGATCTATGGGCAATCACAGGCCTTGAGGCTGCAGTGTACTTAGTATGCTCGTCCGTCAGGCTAAATAAAAAGCCTGAAACAAAACAATTAAGCTTTTTTATGGAGTGAGATAAAGAAAATATCAGATGCTACCATTAGAGATAGAGCTATATGGCAATACCAGAGCAAGAGCTAACTGGGAGAGGGAAAAGCACCACTTCCCAAGCTGCTAACTCCACATACAGGAGTGGGTACATTGGTGTGTTTGAACTGAAAACATCAGAAGAAAAACCCAGGAATTCAAGGAGAAAGCTTCAACACAAGAAAAGACATTAAAAAGCATGAACCATGGGGAAAAAAATATGAATCTGGTAGTGCCAGTTGCTTTTGTTTGGTTTTTTTTCAAATGGAAAACACACAGAGCCATGGTTAGATATGGCTTGTTTCAGGGATTCCCAAACCTGCATTGCCTGAGTACTGACAACACCCAGCCACGGCTGATGCTAAGGAAGGGGAAGGTGACACTCAGCATTCAATGTGTGTTATTTATTGCTGGCAGCAGCTGCAGCCCCGCAGCCCATGACACATATACAAATCAGGTGCTCTTATCCATCCCTTCCAACTGTACTCATCAGGCAACTTCCTCCCCAAGAGTGCAGCCTTACTCAGCAATACCTCACTCAAGAATCACACATTCAAACACCTTTTTGCTTCCATTTCCTTAGATCACGACCTATTTCCAGCTCTATAATCACTTCTAATCCAGATGTGCACTGTCTTGGCTATAAAGTACTGACCCTTCATCTGTGCACAGGTGCAAACAGAAATAAGAAGCCAGCTGCTGACTACCTGCAGAAGCTGTGCCATTCAGAAACTGAAAATACATCCCAATGTTCCCCTACCTGCTGTCTAAGAAAGTATCATGTTAGCAGCATAAAAATTGCATCAAGTCTATTTCAAATTCCTTATATTTTTCAGCCAGCTGTGAATAACAAAGCATGCATAGCTGCACATGAATCAGTATAAGGTTCTTCTCCTCCTCGCATTCAGGCAGAGTAGCACTTTCAACACCACCTTCGCTTGTTTATTCTGCATTAGTCACAATCACAAACTGCTTAGGCTCCCCTTTAATAGGCTTCTCATACAAAGCACTTCTTAAAAATATTTTTCTGGCTGTGGGCTGCTCAGATGCAATTACAGCTCAGCTCCTAAATTTACTTCTGCAAATTTAGTAAGGTCCCGATTTTGAAAGGAATCTTATTAAGGGGTTTGAAAGCTTGATGAATTTGATATTTAAAGCCAAATTACATACTACTCAGAGATGCCTCTGCTGGAGTTTTCTTGCAGCATTCTGTAATTCAGCACTTAAACAGAACCAAAGCACCTGCAGCAGGTCTTCCACTCTAGAATTTGTTGCTCACCAACTGAAATGCCAAGTGCCCTTATGGTACTTAAGAACACAGTACTTTAGTGAGTCCAGCTCAAATAAGACCAGTCAGGTTATTCTACTTCTTCAGCAGGGAAACATATTGTGAAGCAGCAAGGTCACAGCTCAGGAGACCATATTACAGAATTGCAACCAGACCTATTAATAGGAGCAATATAAGTTCACTGTACTTTACTCTTAGGACAAAGCTGGTAATCTTAGTGACAAAATCAGGAACTTTCTATTACTGTAATATTTACAAAGAAAAAAAAAATATATATATATGGAAATCTACAGATATTACTGCTGTTAGAACTGGAGGTTTAAAGGGGGTTTTTTTTTGTGTTTTGTTTCAGTTTAAACCCTCTTTCCTCCTCCCTCCAATCTTCTACCATCCTGTTACCAAGAGAATACAGAATATGGGAAACAGTTTGGTTAATTCCAACACAAAACACTAGTGAGGTAGTGAGTCAATCATATTTCTCTATAGCAAAATACCACTAGAGAAATAAAATATCACAGTCTAAGCTGAAAGGGAAAGGAGATGATATTTAATTGCTTCTTACTTTAACTTATCAGAACTCTTGCTGAAAATTATTTGGATAGGTATAAAAATTAAGGAAGGATTACAATAGGATCCTATCTGCCACAAAAGCTCTGCTCCCACTGGTAATAAAATAATTATTATGCCTCTGGTAATATTCTCCATGAATGTGGCTGTGTGTCAGTGGGTCAAATAGGTTTATACCTTCCTTAATTTTGTTCTTTTCTGTGACACTGCCATTCTAAGATTAGCACTCAGATAAAAGAGCTACAGTTCTTCATCTGAAGGCAGGAGTGGAATCTCAATGACCTACCCCATACTCGTGTAAGTAAGCACAACTAGATTAGCAATACAGTTGCACATCTGAGGGTTAGTGAAGAAATATTTAAGAACACATACCTCAAACATCAAATTGTGTAGGGAATTACTTAGTGTTCCCAGAAAGCAGCCAAGCTACTGAAAATCTGCCCAGCTAGAATTATTGCTTTTCTATAAAATACACTATTTTCCTCTCTGGGTTTGGACAATACATTAAAGGGTAAGAGCACCTGCCTTTTGTGTATGTGTTAGGACTGCAGGTCAGCAGGTTCAAGAGCATAACATATTGAAAATTTGTCATCTTCCAGGTTAATGAATTTATATGTAAAGGTGGCTAGGTAAGAAACAGACCTTTTGGGCAGCTGAAAGATTTCAAAAGGCATATTATGACCCAACTTGAAAATATCAACCCCTAACTCTGGAGAAAAATATCTGAAACTTTGTGCCATGACCTACTGTGCTGGCTGTGCATCTACTTTCTAGGGCAAAATTTCCTATTAGAATTTTAATTTTGTAGAAAGAAATTAAATACAATATTTAGAGCTATGGAAAAACTCCACGTATCTTCTGTTCATACATATATATCCAGCTGTTGACTAAATACTAAAAAGTAACTCAGATGGGAACTGCACAATTGATTTCTTTTTTTCCTATGGGACAAAGCAGAGTTATAAAAATAATTGCTTTCAAATGGTTTGCTGAAATTATTCCTTTTGTAGTTACATTATGTCTAGGACAAAAAAAGCCTCTTGGGTTTAATCTAAACCTCACTGAATGTTATTAAGTCATATCTATACAATTAATGTTTCTGTCAACAGCCAAAGTCATTCAGGTTCCGTGTGCAGTACTATTTGTGGATACTCCATGGAATCTAACAGGCAGAAAGAATTATACTTCAACTACAGGAACAAGGACCCTGAGTTAATGATACAAGGAGACCAAACACATCATATCTCCAGATTTTTGGTGTAGGCCACATTTTTTCATGGTTTCAGCAAGTGCTTTAACCATCACTCGGCAAAACCTGTATCTGACCACTGTTTTGGCACAGCACCAGTGCAACAAAACTTGACACTGAGAACAAGCTGGGAGTTCAACCCTCAGTTATGAGGCAGAATTCATTCTGAAGCTTGCAAATATTTGCTCTAAGCTGCAGTGAGTGACATTAAAGTGTCCAATATAGAAAGACTAAAGGAATATATGACTGAAGGGAACCTGTAGAAAGAAGTCACCACAAAATATATTATTAGATACTGATGGAGACATAGAAAAACATGCTGGTGCATGGGTTTAAGGTTTTTTCTGTGTCACAGATCTGTAGGAGAGACCATCTGACTGTAAGAATGAATGTGTGAATAAATTTCCAGAATTCAGAAATTTCACTGAGCACAATACATGTTTATTTTATGACATTTTGCCAAAAAAAACATATTTTAAATATAATGTGTTACCTCTCATTTGATCTGCTTTTCCAAAAACAAGCATCTTTATTCATTCATTTAACATATTTTACTTAACAGCTTCAGTTAAAAGATCTGCAACTGTAAATGCTCTCTGACACAGCTAAAGGTTGGCTTTGTTAATATGATCATATTTTTTAATGCCAAGTCATATATTTCATAAAGGTTAGCCAAAAAAGGGCTAGCACAAAGTATGCCACCACCAGTGAGTATGCTGGGACAATGTTGTTCCTCCCACTCCCCTCTGAGTATTATGTTTTCTCACAGAAATTTGAAAATGTCTCCTTCTGTCCCGAGGCATTATTACAGCCAGACATTTCTCACATAGATGTGTTTCCTGAAGGTGCCACAAGCCTGTTCATTAACACAATGCATAATTTACACAATTTATTTGATAATTCTGCTAATAAAAAAAAAATTCAAAAATCAACTTCTTAGTCAGATTCCTTGCTATTGACTTTTAAACGAATATTTTACACTTCTAGCTGAGTATCACAGATTACTACTACAGTTGTAGAGGTCCTGAACAATAACCATGTTCTTATTTGCAATTGTCACCTTTTCCCTAAGCAGATACATTTCCTGTTGGATTTTATGCCCTAGAAAGAAATGGTGGAGAAAGTCCCAGGTAGATATGGGAGTGCAGCCATAGGAACCTCCGGAAATCAACAGGAATTTCTGCCATAAGAGACTGTGATCAATAGGTGTCTAATTGTGATTTAAATGGATGCTCTAGAAATCCATTAGTATTCCCATTTCAAAGATGCCTATGCACCAGTAAGTTTAATTTTAAATATATTTTGATAACGCCTTTCCCCAAAACAGAGATCTTGTGCAAGTGGTTTTAAGTGCATGAAGAAAAATCAGTTTGAGTTGCAAGCTGCTTCTAAATAATGATGAGTCTGTTCTGCTCCAATCCACTTTGCTACATTAAAATAAAAAAGTTTACATTTACAAACTTCTAGTTATCAAAGACTTCCATTGTTTTAATTTCTGTATTTTCCTACAGCATCTTTTGCAATTGTTGCATTGATGGTGAATAGGAGGGATAGGCACAGATAAAACAGTTCCTGCACAGATTAAAACATCATGTCAGGAAGAATGAAAGCTGATATTGGTTCTCAAGGTACTACAGGGGGCAGAACACTCTTTTGGCCTATGAGAGAATAACAGGTGCTGGTTGTGCAATAGTTTTTAGGAACACCCCAACGTGCTGACAAACATTTAACTGATTTCAGGCATGTGTCACTGAACTCATGAGACAGCAGCAGCAGCCTTAGACACTGGTGATCACTAGATGATGACTAGATAAGGTGAACGTGTACTTGCCCTCATTATAGTCTGCAAACCATATACTTTATAATTTATTTCGGGGACTACTTAGGCAATGCTCACATTTTATTCCACTGTCTTCTTAGAAAGTGTTTTCCAACTAAGAATAATAAGCAATATATTTCTTCAATAAAATCCAAATTCAAAGTTGTTAAAAACAGGTTATAAACATATTTTATTTGATCTGCAAGAACTCACTTTTTGCTTCATTGAAAAACTCATCTCTAACATCTACATAGTCTGCAAGTGCGGGTACATTTGTTTAAATGCAGAAGTAGTGAAGAATTAATAACTGGTTCAAAAGTTAAAGACAGTAAAGATTAAATGTGCAGCAGCAGACTCATTAAACCAAGTGCACCTAAAAAATGAATGCACTGTGTCAATGGGTACATAACTGTGTAAGTTTCATTAGACCTTTTGAAGTTTCTTTTACTTTTTTCCTGGGAAAATTTAGTGTTCCACATGGTAGGCATTTCAGCTAGAGAATCAATAGGCTAATCTAAAATTTTGTACACATGGACTGACCATAGCAATCAGGCAGCTGGCTGAAGTGCTACATTATCTTATCAGCTCATACTTCCCTCCAATTAGGAATGTACGAACCTCATCACATTTCCATTAAACAATTAAGCCATAAGAATTGTAGCAATAGAAACACTGCCAATTTATTTCCTTCCTTATTTCACATTCTTGTCTTATTACTTAATCATCCTGGAAAATAATACATGGGCCACAAATCACTCGGTTCAGTGAAATGATATATGAGCTGTAGGTGTTGCCCTGGAAAAATATAATATCTGGCTCTCGTCAAAGAGTGTTTTTCCACCTGTGTGCTAGATGAATTAAAACTGTGAGCTTTTAACTGATACTTGCAAAGTAAACTTTCTGGTTTTAAATCTATAATTCTGAGAATTTGTTTGCACAGAGTCTTATTTTTCTTCACGTGCTGCTGCACATACAAAAGAATTTTCTGCAGTAGTGTAGGCTTTCCATGAAAACCATCCCCTGAGCAAAAATACAGTTCTGCAAATTCTACCCAGTTTATGTTTTTTCTAAATAACTTGATATGGCACTTATCAGTCTGAGAGTCCAAGAAATAAATTAACTTCCTTAAGAAGACTTGGTGTAATACCAAAAATCATTTGCTACAACTACAACCATATTCTTGGCAATGTCTATTGTTATATAACTCATTCTGAGCAAACCAAGAGACAGTAATTTGCATTACCACAGAACACTTGAAAACTCACAAGAAAAAGTTCTAAAGTGTTCTTAAACGTTAAACACCTCCAGTTTACCAGTTTTCTGTTCTACAAAGACAGAGGTAAATCATATTGCTTATTTCAAAGAACGATTTAAATGCTTACTACAGACATTTATTCTATTTTGAGAATTCTAATTATGCTTAAAAAACAACCAATGAAGTCCTTTACTCTAAGTAGTTCTTGTTTTTCCACATTCAGTTTTAAAAAGAAGCTTTAATCAAAGGAGGCCAATAGCACTGTAAAAACAGTCACTGTCATGAGCCCTTTAGGTTTGAGCTGTTTTCTACAGTGCTACAGCAAAACATATGTCAAGAAAAATACACTTAGAGAAACTAATGCTACATTTTCTATACTATTAGTCTGTAAATTCTGCTGAAAACCAGAACTCACAAGCAAGAAGTATTTGAAGAAAAGTGATACATCTAGAAAAGCAAAGTCACATTAATAGCACTTTGTAAGAGTGCCGTGCAATACACTGCAGTCAAGTGGTACATTAAGGTTTTAGGGGACTTACTCTAAAAAATAAGGAGATTTTTGGCAACTCCTTGGAGGCAATATACTTCAGAAGTCACAGCACTACTTTAACCCAGCTTTGGTGTGCAATTCACCGCATTTCATTTCAAGCCATTTTGCAGGAAGAACAGATGAAATATGAATTTATTGCTAAAATGGTACTTAAAGGTAACAATTCCCATGATACATAAGTACCATCACATTAGAAGCTTAGATACTCCTACAAAACTTGGCATTTTCTGCCTCTTTCCAAGAGCACAGGGGCCCAGCTCATCCAGCAGACTTCGTACTACTGAACTAAGGAGTTTATTGTTGCAACAAGAAAGATACAGGCTGATAAGCCTTTGCTATTTTCAAACACCGTTTTTAGCCTTCATTCTACCTCTGGTACATGTCTGGACATAAATAACCCAGATTCAGCCTCAGACTTCCTGTGACCTTAACGTTGCAATGACTTAAAACAGATTAGGATCTGATCTAGAACTAGGCACTTGCAACCTATCTGCATTGCAAAACACAAGTTCAGCTGAACCTATTTAAACAGTTCTTTGATTTACTTTCCTTGGTACATATCAACAAATGTTGAGGTGCCATTAATACTGGCACATCCAGACATAATTCATTACAAAGTCCCATTTCCCAACTGGACAGTTCCACATTTCCTGTGGTCACCTAATTAATGGATGTCTATCAGCCCCATCTGCAAATCTTACTGGGTAATACTTTCACAAAACTAAATTGAGCTTGCCACAGCAGAAATGATGCAGTACCGTGGGGTACAATTAACTATACAGAGACATACTTTATCCTAAGCCTTAGGCACAATCAATAATGAGTTTCTTTTCTGAGATGTTATGGGGTTATAAGCAAGAAATGATAGCCTTGAATTACCAAAGTTTTGGCGACCTTTTTCTACTTGGATCCTAACTCTCAGAAAATATGCAGCTAGACAAAGCTTTATAACACAATAAAATTCCCTACCAATTCTAAAATTAAAATGTTTAACTGCCTAAAATATAGAGGAGTATCTTTTCAGTGAAAAAATTCATAGTTATAATATTAATAAAACAATGAGGACCAACTGATATCTTTTCTATGCTTCATTTTTCTGGACACACAGGACTGCTCTTTGATTTATTTTTTGAGATACTTATTTAGGCAAAAAAAGAATATTCTGATTGGATGAGGAGGATTGGAAGATACATCACTGTCCAGGTGACAGTGCAAGTCTTGCAAATCCACTGAAGACAGAGAACGCTGCAAGTATCTGAACAATGAAATCTCTAATCTCTTCAAATTCCACTTGGAGATTGATTTTCACTAATTATGTCACTGTTTTTAGCATTTGTTTTCTCTAATGTCCCAGACAGGATTTTACTTAGCTACTTTTCTTGAGTTTTATATTGAGAGGAAAAAACTTTTTTTTTAAGCAACCTCTTAGCATATTCTTATTCCATCAGTATTGCTCTCAAAGTCGTCTACAAGTTCCTCCTCAGACACAAAACTTGTTCCCTGGGATGGGTTTGACCTCAGCTACCTGTAGCTACTTAAGCATAAGCACAGAGAACATGCACATCCCCAGACAATAGATAATCTCACTTAGCTGGTAACATGTTGGGTGTCAAGTGCCCACACACAAATCTAGAAATATCTTGGACTGAGTAATCATCTAAAAATCAACAGAAGAGAGAACAGATACCAGTGGCCAGGAATCACCCTTACCTACATTTTCACTCAACCCATGTGGTCTTCAACCACCTTAACTTTCTTGAAAATATGTACTCAAGTAGAACATGGGTATTTTTAGTGGATAAGAAAATCAAACTGTGCTGGTGATGTGTCAGTCAAACTGGTTTTCATCCTTTTAACTTTAAACAGGTCACAAGAAAATTGTTCTTCTATTTACAAAGAATTTTGTGGCAGCCATGAAGAAATAACATTAGAACGTACAATTTATTACTCAATACTTTAGAAGCCAAACTATTTCAACAAAAGCCTAAAGGTGATTCTCTCACAAGACTATAGCATGAGGGGGGGGGGAAAAGCCCACAAAGAAAGTTAATTTCAAATCTAATTTCAAAATTCACAATTTTCATGCCCTTTCCAAGGTCACACAGCAAGACATGTAAAATCAGGGAACACAGCCTGGAGCACAGCAAGAAAAATGATTGGTATAGGCAGAGAGTGAATAAGCTATAAAACTGATTAGCAAATGTGTGTTATGATGCATTAGGATTTGTTCTGTATAGGAGGGCAGGCAAAGCTGCCTGGACTTGGACTCAAGCTGCTGGACCTACACAGCTTTGTCCAGCTGCAAACATCCAGCCAGTGCCATCCAGATGGTGGCCCCCCCACCTGCAATGGTTTGCTTTCCATGTTTCTGGGATAAAGGAAGCACAAGTAATGGTTCCAAAGACTATTGGGGTTAGTTAGGACCAATGCAGAAGCAGAAAAAAAGAGTAAATAAACATGTTTGAAGCTGGAAGACAACCACAAAGAGACAGAGAAACTTGATAGATGATATACAGTACTTGAGAAATCTAATGCATTTCTTTCAATACCTTATCAATAGCTACAGACCAAAGGATATTTTCTATTGAAAACCCTCTGCTTCACTCCCAAAATGGTAAACATATATTGCTTGACTTTTATATCCTTGTTCAGGTACACAAAAGTTTAAAATCTCCTCCATAATCACAAGTCTTTTGAGCTTCTTGGCTTTTGTGCTCTCTAATGTGGGGTTGTGAAGCTGGATATTTTAACTCTCAAAGTTGACACAGAACAATGAATCTCATCCTTCAGTTCCACCAAAACCTAGTAATCCCCCAGTAACACAATACTGCTGCATATGCTATTCTCATTTGCTTCTCAGGTGTCAGGTGCAGTGATGTTTTGCTGTGCCCTAGAAAACCTCCCTTTCCAAGTGGGCTCTGGAGAACACTGGCAGCTGAACATAAAATGGAGCAGCCTAGAGGCTACTCTAATTAGAAGTGGAGGGATCCATATCTTGACCCCTGCTGTCCCCAGAATTACAGGGGTTTACTTCTGCACCCACATGTATTCAACTTCACTTTGCCACTCCTAGACAGAAAATCATCCAAGGTGGTTTTATAGAGCAATTTTATGTAGGCTCAGAACACTCAACAATATTTATTATCTACTGTAACACATGAACTTTATGAAGCAAAGTTGATTCACTGGTGGTCATAATTCTGAGTTTTCTCTATGCTCTATTTTGGCAATGGTATTTCTGTTTACTTCAAATGTAGGGTAATTTCTTACACTTTTCCTGCTAAACACCATTGACAGTACAGAACTTAGTTCTCAAACTGTATGATATTTTCATTAAATATCACTCCAACTAAATTATAAACAGAATTATTTCACATAAATTTCAGGACTGAAGGATTCCACAGTGAAGTTATTTTATTAGTGCATGCTTACTTCATTATGCAGTACTTGACTACATAGTGTCTCATTTCCATTTCAGATTTTAAAAAGACACCAACAATTCAATATCTTAGGAAGAAAATTACGGAAGTTTTCAGGGTGTTTTCACATCCTGAGCTTTCCCATGAATATTTTCTGATAACAGATTATGCGTTGTATTAAACTTTCACAGTCCTGCAAAGACTAAAACTACTTCAAAGAGTGGTATATTCCCTTGGGTAATATCTATGTGGCAGATATTAACTTTACTTAGGACCTAGCCTTCAGGATTTATTCAGCAATCATAAAAGCTAGCTTGTCAGTGTTAATAGGGTTATACTACAAATACACAGTACTTGCAAGAAAATTGATACCATTCATTACGTACAACACTGTTTTCAAAGCTTGGCAGTCTGTACAGTGCAGCAAAAAACCCCACAAGCTGCGTGGAAGCAAAAGAAATAAATGTGTAGGAGCAAAGGAGGACAAGAAGTTTTGACACTAATGTATGGGAATGAGAGCCAGGACACCTGGGTTCTCTTCTCAGGATCCCTTTATCTTCTTGTGTGACCTTGCAAAAGCAAATGTCACCTCTCTAATTGTCAGGAGGCAAAAAAACCCAAAGCCTAACTCACATTAATGAAAGCACCTCTGAGCCTCAGTCTGAATTAAGTGTCAGCAAGGCAGCTCTATTACATTGGTCCTGGTGCAACACAAAGCTGTTAGCAAGGAGCTTCAAGATCATTCCTTGCCTGAGGGGACCTGACACCACTTCACATCCTCTTGCTGAAAGAATGCTTCTCTTTCCTGCCCCTTTGCCAAGAAGTGGGACAAGAGAGACTTGGCTTAGCTACAAGTCAGATGCACATCAGCATCCCTTCAGTGGCATTGTCTGCTGGGCAAGCTTACACTTTTTAGCACTGCAAGAGTGGTACAGGGCATTTACCAGGTGACCTGCAATGCCAACCTCCACCCAATGTGTACTGAGCCACTTGGTCCATTCATGCAGTGACTTTCATAAAAGAGCCAGAGCACCATAGGTCTGTAGAAGAAATAACATTTGAAAACTTAAAGGAAATGGTCTCTTTTGCACATGAAAAATGTTTAGACAGCAGAAAGTCTGAAACCTTTTTTCCTGAAGTACTTTGATAGCATGGTTGTGAACTATAAACTATGTTGTGCTTATTACACTCCATAGATATCCCAGTGTTTAGGCAGAACTGTTGTGCCTAAACTCTGCTTTGTAGCCCACAGATCACTGGAGAAATCAATAGGTCCAAGAATGTACATAAATGAACAGATAGAGACAGATATTCCTTCTGCTCATGCCAGGCAAAGAGATGTGGCTTCAAGTCCAAGCTCATTTGCACCCCGCCAGTTTCCTGCAGGCAGAGCCAGAGTGCGACAGCGAGCTCAAACTGCATCCTTGCTCCAAACCTCATATGGCATTTATTGAGAGCAGGGGAGACCCACAGTGCAATGACTAATCCCTGTGAAAGCCTGAGCCTGGAGTGACTCATCCAGCTTTAGAAATTAGGACATTAGTATTCACTTTTTTTTAAAAAAAAGCTTCTGAATTTAGCTTTCTATTTAGTGGGGTCAGTCAACTTTTGCTCACCTCAAGGAGAGCAAACACTTATCTTTGATTTCAATCAGACAGTTCTGGAGCATGGCAGTAGATCACATCTGTCAACATTTGAAAGTTACCACATGAGGAGGAAAGTAGGGATAGACCTTTCATTGAAATACTCCATTGAACTCTATTGAAATGCATTAGTCTAAGAGAATCTTTTGTTCCAGAAGAGCTTTCTAGGGCACAGAACAGAAATGTGGCTGCCTTTTTTTTTTTGTTCTCTCCTTTTTTAAGGCAGCAATAGAAAAGTGCTTTTGAAAGAGAAGGAGTTGACAAATATATGGTTAATGTTTCTAATATACTTTGCTTTAACCAGGCTAGTACTTGTGAACAAACTATTTACTCATCCTTATGACAAAGTTGAAAGCACCTTTGAAGCAATGCTTCATATACTTGATAGCTGTTAGCTTTTAAGGTCAGAATAGAAGAATGTAACCAAGTAGTCTGATTACTTACATTACTGTGGCTACAGATTTTCTGTCAGCATTTTATATGTAATGGAAATCTAATTAGCTTAATAACATCATTAATTCCTCTAACTAGGAAAAAATAAAAAGCAGTAATAGTCTTCTACACTATTTCCAGCCAAACATTTCATTTCAGTCTGCAACATTTCCTAAGGGCTTTGCAAACATTTAGGGTTCAGCCATATCTGAGGTAGATGAAGTACAAAATGAAAGAAAAAATCATTTTGCAACACCCTTCATGCTTCCCTCTCAGTACCCTACCAGGCATCTCCACTCAGATGAGTGCATGAAGACTACAACCTAAATGTAGTTCTGCTAAACTGGATAATGACCTGAGGACTTGACCTCTATCTGGATGTGGTATTGATGTGTCCTACAGTAAAATCTTAGCAATGGGCCTCTCCACAGTCTCTGGTGGTTCTGTCCACCAAGAATCACCGCACAGAAACTTGTTGCTATTTCTCCTTATTTTCAGCATTGCCAGTTCACTCCATGTGCCACTTCCAGCACTTCGTTGCCTCCAGGGGTCTCTCTCATACCATAAAAGAAGAGATAACAAGGAGTAACCAGAGAGGAGCTGGGTGATGCTATTGGAGCTCAAGGACATCTAGGATTTCTAATGTTCCCAGCATGCTTGGGAAAAGCCTTTTTGGATGAAGGTGTTCAATAAATTACATTTTCAAGACCTCAAAACTTGAAAACAGCATAAGAATGATCTAAATGTTTGTAATTGTGTGCATCAGCCAAGAGACTAATATACACAAACCTCTTTCTTTTGAATCTCTCACCAGTGTCCGCAGTTGCAAAGACAGGTGCAGCTTGTGTAGCAATCCAAATGATGCCTGGCTCTAAAGTGGAAAATGTCTTACAAAAAGAAGCCACAGCAGTCTCTGTAGCAGACAAAAGCCAGTGGTGTTAAGTCATTATAATAGACACAATCCCTAAAGTAGGGCAATTTCAAAGGAAGATAGCATTTAAAAATACTGCTGTTCTTCACTATTAATCAAATACTGTTCCCACAAAAAAAAAATACAAAGAATATCCTCCAGAAATTGTAAAGGAACAACAGCTGCACTAATTCTGTACATATGGTTTGCTAAATGCAAAGACTAAAGAAAAGGAAATGGGCACTTGCAATACAGTGAACATCACACTTAAGCTCAGTTATTGTACTTTTATTTTGTGGTGGGGGAGGAGTAAAACAAAGGACTAAAACACACATGCTAGCTGGCTGAAATTATCAGTAGGTAAGATGGTGTGGTTACATTCTATAAGTGATTGCAAAATAGCTTTGAATAAGCCTTCCA
Source organism: Corvus brachyrhynchos (assembly GCF_000691975.1). Taxonomy (NCBI): domain Eukaryota; kingdom Metazoa; phylum Chordata; class Aves; order Passeriformes; family Corvidae; genus Corvus; species Corvus brachyrhynchos. Next base: position 6,337,764 of record NW_008237239.1, on the reverse strand, counting down.
GGGGAGCAATGATTTTTATACCTCAGCTTCCACAGTGGTTGGTGTGATAACTTACCTTTTACAGCATCGGGCCTGCTGTGGCCCAGCCTAAAACGTATTCAAGCTTACCTGCCCTCCAAGGGTGATTCTTATACCATGGCTTAGAATTTTAAACAAAATGCTTTATTCAGTTGTGACTTTGCATGCAAGTACGTTTTCCATGGAAGCTCTGACATGCCACAGCTGACATTGAAAGTTTTATATTTAGTCAGTGACAAGTAAAACTTAATACATATATCCACATCTGATAGTGATATAACAAGGTCCTATGCTGCTCATTGCCCACAGGAAACATTTCTGGCGTATAAACAAGCTGATACTTACAGATACTCCCAAACAATGTGAATGTAAATTACGGCAAAAGATCCCAAAATGCCGTCGTCCTTCATGTGGTGTCCTTTCTGCAGTCCAGCAGCAAAACAACTGCCAGTTAAGCTTCTAACACCACATATGCCCAGCTCATGCTACTTTCTGTTAGATTCAGCTATTGATGCAGCAGGTCACAATGCAATTTAGAAGCAATTAAAAGGTAATGAATGTGCTGAACTGAAACCACTGCCTGGAAGGCTTTTTCTGTGTACAAGGGAATTTTTTAGAGATAGATTTGTGTCCTTCAGTGATTTCTGTTACTGAAACAGCAAAGAAAAATGCTCCTGAAATGGGCCTCAGATGTCTGAAGGACAGTCTGTTTTTGCAAATATGAGCACTGCTGAAGTGCTGTGATACACCAGCTTAAACTCCTACACACAAAATTAGAGAAACTTCTTACACCGGTAACTATCTGAGAATGCTCTCCCTATAACAAGGCTTTGGGGAAAAAGAGAAAAAAAAATTGAATATCATACCACTCTTGGGATACCATGCAGTTTCCACATACTGCTGCAAAGCTGTGGAATTAATATCCTATTAAACAAGGTAGACATTATCTCTACAGTTAATGACGGTGTATGTCAAACACTGATTAAAACAATTACATTCTATTAAGCCACATGTACCCAGAGTGGTTTAGCCTCATTTGAAATCACATTTCATTGTTCTGTTTTCTTTAAAGTTATTGTGCTCTGCATCTCCAAACAGTGTTGATATTTCACAGCGGGTCAACCAGATGCAAAAAGAGGGTTCTTAGCTTTCGACACCTCTTAATTTGTGTGAATATTTTTCTTGCATTTTTTAACCCTTTGAACAATCTTATTGGAACTAATGGATTCACTGTCTTTATACCTATTTCAGCCAAGAGACATTCAGGATGTCAGTCTTAGTATCCAAGCTAAGCAGCTACAGAAATATTGGAAACAAATATACATATACACACTAGTGTGCACAGTTTTAAAACCACAGTGGCTGTACATATGTACATAAGGCATATACTGCTTACGCACAGAACTAGGTTTGAAAATGACCATCTACATAATCCTGTGACAGGACTATATTTGCCTAACAAAATATACTTTTGCATGCACCCTAACTTCCATGAACCAGAGCTTGCTGCCTCTTCTCATACTTAGTAGCATCTGAAGAAGCAGGAAACATTTTACAGCACATCCAAGCAGTTTATGCTCAGGCTACCCAGAGAGTGTTTAGCAAGATTTTGAATGGTTGACATTTCCAAGAACTGTACAGAACTAATCAGAACATTCACTGCACTATATATTATGATCTGTGAATTGTTCACAGGCCAATTAGATTTCTTGAAGCCAACAGCACTAGGATCTGCCAAAACCTCTGGTGCCTCTCTGGCCTCCCCAGGGCTCCATGAAGGGAGAGGAAAGGGGACAGTATTTCTGGCATAAGCAGACTTACTAGTGACAAACTCTTCTAGACCAGTGTATTCGAAGGTAATTTTCTCTAGGTATTTCAAAAAGGACAATTCTGACCTAGACTTTTTCCAGAGATCAGTAAAAAATAATACACAGTCATGTTGCAGGTTGAAATTAATATAATTAAACAAAAAAAGTTTTTCATATCAGTTTTTTGGGGTTTTTGTTTTGTTTTTTTTTTTATTTTTTTTTTTTTATTATCAACTTTAAAATATCACAGGATGGCAGTCTACAAAGATAGCAATGTCTTACTCTTTGGAGCAGAAATTTAAACTTGGCTGCTTTTCTTTCAAAACCAGGTGTCAAATCACTAGGTCCAAAATCTGCCCTTTTGGAGATGACAGGGAAAAAAAAAAAAAAGAAAAAAAAGAAGAAAAAAAACCCCAAACAAATAGTAGACCCTTAATTCTGGATTTTTTTTCTGTGGTTCCACAGGTCCAGAACACAGAGATTCAGTAACATGCATTTTTTTTCTACTTTAATTTTTCTAAGACTAAAAAAATCTCCATTTAATCTGCTACTGAACACAGTATGGACAATTTGATGAGACAGCTATAAAGTAATACATAACAGACCATAATAAACTGACACTTATTCTAATTTTGTGTGCCCATAAAATACTCTTATCAATAACATTAATTCAACAGTTCACTCCTGATATTTGCTAAAGAATATGGCCAAAGTTTCTCTTCAAAATATATTTTATACCACACACACACACAAAATCTTTTATAAGCCATGAAACATTAAGGTAGCCTCATGAAAACCAGCTTATAAAAAATTGGCTAAACTTCATCCAAGTTAGCATGCTTTTCTGGTGTTAATAAAGACTGCAAGGATCAGTCTTAAAGAAGGAAAGAATCTGTTCCAGACTACTCTTGTACATGGCTATGGATTCTGTTTAAATTCCTACTTCCAAGGCTAGGAAGGCAAAGAAAAAAAGGTTCAAATGCCTGGGGGTGGCTTTCCAGCTTGCATTTTGTGAGGCTGCGAATTATTTCACATGACAGAGGATAACTGCACATAACCCCATTTAATGTGGTATGGCACTCTTTTTAAAGCAATTTATTTCAGCTGCTCATAGAAACATGATAAAATCTTATTAGGGAGAGTATCAGGGCTACCTGTTGTAGCTGGTTTACAAATATAGGTATTCTGACTCTACAACAAAGGTTAGTTCTGTTACTGGGTAATATTGAACAGTCAGCACAGAGCAGCCACCAGCTCTCTAGGATGGAAATCTCTGTGAGAACACAGTCTGTCTCAAAGTAAATTGCTATTTTGACAGGAAATGCTGAAATGTTTACAACAGAATAGAAAAACAGAGAAACCAGGAATCAAAGAAAAAATGACAGTAATCGACTTCAGAGAGGCATTTTCTGAATATGACAAAGAGAAACCTTGCCTCAAAGATGCCTGCAATAAAAATGTGTACAATCTGACTGGTGTCAAGGAACAAGCCTGAATTCATCCCTTCCAGTGCAGCACTCGAAACACTAAAACTCTCTGCATTTGTCTGAGACACTTACAAAATTATTCTACAACTACAGGAAATAAGCAAAATAACTGCCTAAGAATAGCTGAAACACCCCCAAAATTCCCACAGCAGTCACCTGCAGACCTTGGCCTATAGTGAGACCTTTGGGAATTATAAACTGCAGCTGCTGGAGCAGCTCCAGCCAGTGCGGAGCAAGTGAGTCCCAGCTGATGCCTGAGCTGGGCAGGCTGGGATGGAGCCGGCAGTCCCACTCCTGGAGCTCCTGCTGCTCTCTGCACCCCTCACCCCACTGAGGGGGGCTCAGAGCACACAGGCCATGCTCACTATTAACAACTCCCATAACTATCACTGGGAAAGAAACATGAGTAATGCCAGGCATCTGAAAAAGCTGCTTTAAGTGGGTTGAGGCTGTTATAAAAGAACAGGGTGAAGGGAAATAGACTTAGCTCCAACTTTTGAGGCCTATGCAAATAAATGAAAACATATGAGGGTCAATGAGCCTGCAGAACCTCAAAAGTGTTTGAGTGAAAGGGTTGTTTCTTTTCTAAACCACCTTTAATCAAGGTTGCTATTGACCTCAGATCACCAAACTCTGATAACCCACAGAAACTGACACGAAAACTTTGTGTAATTTTGGGGAAGAAACTCAATGGGGTCCCATTCTGTCCTTCTAGCATAACATATTGTGAGAAGAAGCCTGGTTCATATGCATATCAATAACACATCTGTAGACTGAAGAAGGTCCTGAAAATGACCCTGGAGACAACAGTAGCAGTGGAAATAAAATGGTGCAGATCTTTATAAACAGAAAAAAAAAAAAGGAATAACTAGCATAGCAATCTTCTTAACCTCAGAAAATCTTAACCTCTCCCTTTAAGAGAGGAAAGAACAATTTCATTTTTACAAACCTATAGTTGCAGTAAAACCAGCTCTGATTTGCAAATTAAAAAAAGGGCAAAAAGCAGGTCCTTGAAGTTTTATGATGCTCCAGTGCTAAAGTTGCATAATGTGCCTCTCTGGCTGAAGGTATTTAAAAGCTCTCACTTTTTGTTTGGGCCTCTGGGTACCTTAGAGGTCTGATTAAAAGCTGTGAAAGTAATGAGTCTTTCCTCCAGCTTCAGTAGGCTTTGGACCAGGCCCTGCATCAGCACAAAGCAAAACAGAGCGTGTATTGTGGAGAAAGCTTAATCACTCAATTGTTGTACCCTAACTCAAATAGCAAAAAATAAATGCACAACCCTACAAACAAGCATGCCATATGTTTGTGCTACCAGAGAAGTTACTTTGGATGAATTTTCTCTAATACAAAAACATGCAGGTCCCTGTAAACCTTTTAAAGGATAAAGCTCACAGAAATCTCACTGAAGAGTTAAACGTATGTAAGAGCTAAATTAAACATGGAGTTGCGTACTTCACCTGATTCAATAAGATACTTAAAATGCACTTACTCTAAGTGCATTGACTTCATAGGTTTAAAGCTAAGAGCATGTGTAACATGCTGGATCAGCACTCAGTAATCCATTTTACTGGGACTTCTTCCCAGGAGACATCACCTACTCCCTCAAATATGTCTACCCCTCCTTGTACCCCCTTCTCAAATCCTCATTTCTTCAGCTCCCTTGCCTACCTTTCCAGACTCTCTTCCCTTTTCTATTTACCGACATATCAGGTTACCTTTCTTCTCCTTCTGGCCTCTCCTACCACCATAAACAGCTCTGCCCTTTTCTGTACCTCCATGGGGCCTCACCCTTCTCTCTCCCTGCCCCCTGCCTTGGGTCAGCTTTGGTGCCCCTTGTCAGCCACGTTCCCTGTCGCTCCCTTGCCTACCTTTCCAGACTCTCTTCCCTTTTCTATTTACCGACATATCAGGTTACCTTTCTTCTCCTTCTGGCCTCTCCTACCACCATAAACAGCTCTGCCCTTTTCTGTACCTCCATGGGGCCTCACCCTTCTCTCTCCCTGCCCCCTGCCTTGGGTCGGCTTTGGTGCCCCTTGTCAGCCACATTCCCTGTTCCAATTGCTGCTTGGGGACAAGTGTGCTTCAGCAGAGCTCACGGTGTCAGGACAGGGCCACCTTCAAACTCTGATGACAAGTATTGAACTTGTCAGAGCAATTAATTCTGATCATTTAATAAATCTGGAAAAGCATTAAAAAATCCAGAAGGCAAGTTGCTGGCTAAATGTAAGCCATAACTGCTTACATGATTCTGTATCTCCACTGGACATGAAGGATGCTGAAATCACAAAGAGCTTCTTTCCACAGCCCTATGTGCAGCGAGGTCCAAAATCCAAGTAACTGGGAATGAAACAATAAAAATATCTCATGAGACAAAAGACAGCATCGCTTCTGCTCAAGGTGCCTGGTAAAGAAAACCCCTGCTAACTTTTCCAAGAACTCCTGAGCTATTCAGAATTAAAAGAGATGGAAGGCCTGAAATTTTTCTTTCCCTGATTAAGAGAGAGAGAAGAGATGGCTATGTATAGTGGAAAATGAAAATAAAGATGAGCATTTTTAAAGGGAAGAAAAAATGTCCACAGCTACAAGTGTAGTTAAGGGACAAAACTGAGTGAGGAGCCATAGGGAAGACTGGAAAGATCAGAATTCTAATTTTGCTGCTCCTTTCTCCAACACACAGGCCCTGCTCAGCCCCCAAAGATACAACTTATTTAAAAATAACTGAACAGAAAAACACCCCCTCTCTCCCTTCTTCTCAACTGTGTAATTTCATAGCATTTATCAGGTGGGGAGGCCTCCTTTGAGAAGAAAGTGTTTCAAAATAGCATATCATGAGCAACTAAGGCTAGAAGCAGGTATTTGATACCCCTAAACCCAACCAATTATTTTCAAGATAGATTACAAGCAAAAAAATTCTAGAAGTGTCCAACATCCAAATATACAATGGATTCTTTGAATCTTAAAATGTTTTTACCTGCAGATTTTAGCTATCTTCCCTTGAAAAGCTGCATTCAAAAGCACAAGCTAGCACAGCTTTGAAGATAAAGATATGGGAAAATCAGAGGCTAAAAGTGTCTAAGCTTTTTTATTATTTTTTAACGGTGACATTTCTATGACATGCAGTGTCATGAAAGGCAAATGGTATAATTCAGGAAGACATTCTTTGCCATATGCTTACAGTGATCTGCATACTGCTCCAATAGCTTTATGTACGAGTGAAAGGTATTTTCCATGCATGCTGCAATTCAGAAACACATTTTGATCAAGTCAGACTAAGGACCTACTTGGTGGTAAGAATTCACATGCTTTCTTGAACTGGGACACCAAGTCCCTCAAATACCTCACCCCTTCCATTACTCAGATAGTTTACAGGCCTCCTCCTCTGATTTATGTAACACCACCACATCAACAAGTTGCTCCACACTTAGGACACAAGTCCACAGTTTGTGCTGATTCTTGACTCCATTTCCAAAATAAAACTATACAAGTTAAACTTATTTTTCAGGCTTTTTATCTTTTTAATAAAAGGTCACAGTTTTCTGCTTCAGCAGTATACATCAAACCATGCAATTCTTCAGGGAGGATTATTTCTAGCACATTACTTCCTCGAGCATGACTATTCTGTAATATCCCTTAACAATCAATTAAGCCCGAAACAAAGTCTGATATAGAGTTAATGGCTTCAAATCTCTCCTCAAATCCTTTGAGCAAACCAGTACCTTAAAACTGACAACATTTGAAAAGCCATAGAAATGATAATAAACTATTTAAAAATCTTTAGGCTAATGCTAACTTCAGCAGTACTGGTCTTCTAGCATCCTGATTTTTTGCTAATCCAGTGAATTGATGAAAAACATGGTTATTTCAAGCTATTATTAAAACACATTGGTCATATTCAAGCTTAGTAGTCAAATAAAATATCGTAACACTTTTTGTCATAAGAGCTTAACATGGAGAGAGGAACAAGGGAGGGAAGTAGTGATCAGAGAGATCTGTACCAACCTCAGGTCTCAGTGGATACACACCAAATACTTAATTACCTTTTCTGCTCGTGACCAGCCCTCCAGAATTCAGAGGGATTTTTCAGGGCACAAAGATTTTCACATACATAAGTATTTCAGGTATGAGCTAAAATTCTCATCGCCTGCCAAAATACCTGTATTTAGACACCATGCAAGCAGAACAGGAATTTTGCTACATACTCTGCAGCTACATGTGCTCCCCATGGACTCTCTTTAACAAGTATACTTCGAATTCAGAAGAAAGGGTCTGGAATTCTGAGGTTATCATCAGCAGCAATTCCAAAGACTCTTTCGCACACAGCACAAGTTCAAGAGGAGATGTGTCACCTGTAGATGGCAGTATCTTTTCACATTGTCCCGACGGGAAAGTAATTCCCCAAGTTTTTATTCTTGATGGTGAAGCGGGGGGAATGGGGGCTAAACAAGAAGCTCCACTTATGACACCAGTGAGCCAAAACTTGGGGTTTTTCAGAGGCTGTTCATTATTAATAGGATCTGCAGGGATGGTTTGTCGTTAGTTTTTGGGGTTTTTTTTTCCTACTGCATCTCTTTGCCATTAGGTTTATTGCCCTTATTACCCATTTTTACAACAGGGGTCACACACCTGGACAACAGAAAGCTTCATGGGCAATAAACTTACCAGCACTATCAACCTCACTGTACACTTGGTTTTCCTTGACAAGTTCCCTGATACTTTGGGGCAATGGTTGAAGTATTTCCTAGAAAGCAGAGATACATGTTAGCACAGGTTGACTGTACGTGGATTTTCTGTGCAGCTGGAGAGAGGATATATGAACACAATCTCCTTTGCAAGTGGGCTTAGGTTCATGGGTCCCCCCATAGCACAGCATAGAAAAAGAGATATTTTATTATTGCAGTTGCTAAGACCAGAAATCCTATCTTTATATGTAATTTCATTATTTCCCATAATTAAACACATAAGCAGCTTCACTCCAAAACACAATGAACTCCTTCAAACTCAGTCTACCATTGTCAATCTCCTTCATAATGCCTTGTTCAGGTGCCACATTTCAAAGAAATTATATAATTGCTTTGCATAAACTGTGCACCTGCCTTTGAATTCATAATATGTTTTTGTATAAATTATAATAATTTTCAATATACTATAGAAGAAGCCATATAAAGATGCACTACAAACAATAAGAAAAGTAAACTAACTGAAACATAAGAAATACCTCTTGAAAAAAAGGCGTTATCCCCTCAAAAGAGAAGCACATCCCTCAAATAAGTGGAGAATGATAGTTATACAAAACAGGGAAATCCAGAATTATTAAAGCAAATTTATCACAGTGACAGAAAGAAAACTTATGTGAGAAGTTACTTCAGTGATGACAAAATCTTCATAAAGAGAAAGATGGCCAGGCACACACAACAGCTACTCATCAAAAATTAGCATGGCCTTTCACCAGGAAGGCCTCCAGTTTGGAAACATTCACAAAAAGGGAATCACAGAAGAATAAGTCGTATTCTTTTACCACAAAATTACAGAGTTCAGGAGGTGGGGGGAGAAAGAAGGGTATCTCAGCTCTCTAAACCCAGTGATTCCATGACAAACTACACTCATTGCTAGGAGATAGACATGCCTGCTATCAGAATTTGCAGTTTTTGTAATTCTATTATTTTATCAAAATGAGACACCAAGTTAGATATTAGATTCAGTAGCTCAATTTCAATTCTCAGTTTTTATCTCAGAGCCTTTAACTAATCAGTTTACTCTTTTTAAGTGTAATTCAGGATTTTTATTTCCCTCTTTCCACTATCCTTTCCAAGCTCCCCAATCAATATATTCAGAGAAATCGCTCTCCCTTAGTAACCTCCATTTTTTAAGGTAACCTTTATTGTTATTTTTTTATTGCAGATGATGGATACATTTAAGAAATTTCTTTTGCTCTCCCCTAATTTTTCCTTTAGCAGAGGCAGCTGTATCTTCCCATTTGCCTTCCTGTGGAGCCACCCATATTTATATCTTAGAAAGCAACCTCAAACATTATAACCTTTCTCGCTTCAAGTAAGATCCATTTTGGGATGTCTGAGGCAGCTGGCAAACCAATGTCACTCTGATTTCAATAACGACTTATCTTCTAGGTAAAGAAGACTGCTATACTGAATTATTTAGCTTGAAACAAAACCATTTAAAAGAGAACACGACAGTTTTCACAAAACTGAGTCTGTCAAAGGCAAGGAGAAAAACAGGAATTACTCTGACCAGTAGATAGGATAGATCTGCATCACACAATGCAAGAAGATGCATTTCACAGAACTTCCACCTCATCTAATGGAGTGCTCAAAATACTTGGTATGAAGGAGCCAGGGTGTTGGAGGGATGACTTCCAATTGGAGCATGTGAATGCAGTCATAGATAAAAACATGTCCATGAATCCTTTGCTTTGCTTGCATGCAAGACCTTTTCTTTATCCATTTTCATCTTTATCTCAACCCAGGATTCTCACTTTAACCCTTCAGATTCTCTTCCCCTTCCTGATGTAGGGGGAGAGGGAGCAACTGTGTGGTGCTTTGCTGCCAGCTGTGGTTAAACCTCTGCATTACACCATGCTGTTAATTGGATTGTAAATAAACCTGACCGTGTTTCTGCCTCTGAAAAAACACATCCACCCCAGAACTTCTGTTATTAAAAGGGAGAAAGAGAATTTACCAAAACGGCACTGCATTAGTTATCTGCCTTAGGCTTTTCCTTATATTTGACTTAATAATTTGACAGTACTTATCACTGTACCAGTACTTATCCTGTACTGCACAATAAACCCATCACTGTAAGTTCCTGAACTTTATCATTCAGTAGGAAAGAACTAGTGCATTTAGGCCCATAATTTTGTGAATTTTTGTTTGGCTCTTTGCTGTGACCAGTAAAACATTATATATGTCTTACTGGAGCAGTCTGAAAGAATTATACTAGAGCTGCACTGTTTCCACGTGCACATCTCCATCTAGTGCTTGATCCCAGTTCATAACTTGTCTCCTAAAGGGCTCAGTTTGAAGTGATTCAGATATGTACTTTGATACTGCAGAACTCTGTGTTTAACTCTTCCTGAGCCACTGATTTCCAGGGAACAGGGGTGAGAGCACAGGAAAGGGAGCCCCTTTGCCACAACACTGCTCGCAGCAGCCCCAGTCTCCTCCTCATGCAGAAACTGTCTGCAAATCCACATCCATGCTCCTCAACACCTTCCATCACTCGTGTTTCAGGTTTGCAACAGGAAGTCTTGCTAGAATGTAGCTGAAAGCTGTGGAGAAGGCATCACTGGACCCTGTGCTAGGGACACTTTCCCATGGGTCCCACAACAGGGGGAATAGGCTTGGCGAGAAAACAGTACCTGTGTGGTAATGGAGCAAGGGCAGCCTGGAACAGGGGAACAGCCTGAGGGAGATTTCTGTCAGTGTCCTCATGTCTGAAGCAGACAACAGCATGTACAACTATGCCTATAAGGATGCAGCTCTCCTGCTATTACATAATTTATACACATATGTTCTAGATATAGTTTTATAGCATTATGTAGATTGAATATACATATTTATTATACATCTAAACACACTCAGGATAAAAAGGAATTTCCAAGAGATAAGATTTAAAAAAATAGTATTTGAGAATAGTTTTTAAATTAAACATAAACTATTCTGTAACACTACCCTGGAGCCAAACTAATTTGAGCTTTTCCAAGCCCTTAATTTGTCACGCTCATAGCTCAATAAATAGTTACTGGATTAATTCCTTCCATTTAGCCTGCTTGTTCATCTGTTTTCCTACTTTGCTCATTTCTAGTTCTTCCTGAAATTATGAATAAACACCATTATCATTGACCACCAAATGATGTTTCTATTTCTCTCCTTGTGTCTAACTACATTCCCATAACTTACCAATATTCTTCTGAGAATTGCTAAATGATTGTCTCTCAGGAGGAATTCAGTGCCTTTTATGGTCAACTCCACACTTTGCATTTATTCTAACTCTTGCTCAGAACCTTGCACACGTTTCCTAATATATGGCACTGTTTTGAAAGACTTCCTTATTGCTGTTCTTGCAAGTTACATTAGTGGCACTTCTGCTCAACCAGCAAATGCTGTGTATCAGAATCCATAAAATCTAATCTAATACCTCACTTGGTGTGATCACAGCTGCAGATAAACAACCTAAATTTAATGTGATAGGTAAGATATCGAAAACTCACTCTACAATACTTAAAAAGAATCGGAATTGGTTAAAAATTAATCTTTGCAAAGAATGCTCCAGTCAGATTCTCTGTGGCCACCTGCTGTGAATGTCATAGCAACAAACACACACTAATGGCAGGAGCATGAGATAAACCATGTTCCTCTCCTGGGCCAGCATTAACAGCTTTGAGCTCTATCCTTTCAGCTTCTTTTTAGAAGAAAAATGTGTGAATGGGGAAAGTGGTGGGGGTGGAGGGTTGTGAGTGGAAAGAGGTAGAGGAACTCCAGCTCACTGGTCTCATAAGAACCTTGTACAATGCAATTAACAGCATCTTTTATGCTGAAACACTGTTTTGGCCTAATGGCTTGGGTCTGTCTCTCCCTTCACTACACACTGTAACAGCATCCTCTGCATCACCAGCAGCACTCTCTGTTCTGAGGATTCCTGTAGGAGAATCATCCATGCAGAGAATATTTTACAGCATTACTGTCTTCCACTTTAACACCTTAAATGGAGCTTGTTGTGGGACTGCACAAGCGTCTACGGAATTTCAAGAGGAACAACTGGAGAACATGAATGGGATTGCTTTTCTCAGCGACTGGTGGCCCTCAGGATGCCTCTGCTGTGCCCAGCTGCAGGAGAAAAAGGGTGTGTGGACAATCAGGTCCTTTTCTCCATGGAGTTATCAGCCTTGAGGACACTGCATGTCCTCATGACTACGGCCACCTCATCTTATTATACCCACAAACTGATCCAGCAGTACTTTTAAAACCTATCAGAGTCAGTAGACCCCCTCTGCAGTTACTAGAAAGCTGCTGGAGAACCTCTTAAGTTATTTTTCAGCCAAACATTTATCCTTTACCAGAATACACATTTGCTCTGAATTTAAAAAGCTTTTTCTCTTCCCAGCAGAGCAAAAGAAAAGCTGAAAAAGCAGTCACTTTCTGCAAGTGCATCAGAGGTCTAACAGTTGCACCTTTTTTCCCTTTTTCATGGCAAGCCACACGTTCACTTTACTAGACCTTTTCTTTATCAGTTCAGATTGGAATTCATCTTAAACAATTCTGGATAACCAGAACTGCAGTCAGCTCTTCTGAGGGGTGTCACTACATTACTTTGCCCAACAACATTAACATTTCCTTTCCTCCCTTGAGAAAAAAACTCACATATTTTAATGCATCCTGAAGGGCCACATTTATCTTTCTTATGTCTCTGTCTCATTAGTGCCTGATTCTGTGAAAGAGTACACAAAGTCCTTTCCACCCTCAGCCATTTCTGGCTGATGAGCTTCACACTTAGCGCAGAAATCCCTATTGTTACTTTCAAAGGGCATGGATTTGCATTTTAGATAACTGAATTACAATTTTATTGCCATTATTACAGTTCTCAAGTTCATCTAGCTCTTCCTTTGTGTATTGTCATCCACCTTTGTACTGGACACCCACATAAGCAATACTCATCTCCCCTACTGCTCAGGGAAAGGCCCTGAATAGCTAAATCTTTTGGCCTGATAAATCTTTCATTCATTTACAAAAAAATAAAAGAATTGTAACAGTTGAGAGGCACAATTAGAGCCTTAGGGCTTTTATAGGCATCCTTGTATGCAAACACACCCATCTCAAATGCTAAGATTATATACAAAATTCACAGCGTGAAAGGGAATCTGAAACTTGCTTTTACATTCAAGCACTATCAAACCATTGAGGATACAGCTTTATATTTATACCCTCTTTACTCTGATATGATCCTGTGTTATAACAATACTTTAGGAATAGATCCTTATCAACGTACACTTCTTGAGTACTTTATTCCAACGCTAATGCCATTATTCCAGAAAGTAAATAGCAGAGGAAAAAAAAGCATCCTAGTTAGAAAACAACTGTTCTGACAGGCCAGCATAAAAAGCAGGAGCAAATTAGGCTCTCCATTAGAAAACAGCACAAGTCAGAAAGCACTAAAGCTTGCAAACTCAACTCTTTATGAACTAAAACACCTTGTAGGAGCTCTGTAATAATCTGAAAACAGGACTTCAGATGGCTTTTTGTTAGAATCAAGGGGTCAGCTGATATGAAAATTTACACAGATTTATTTTTTGTACTTTCCAGACATTGTAAGTTAGCTTTGTATACGTGTTCTGCTTTGGTTTTGGTTTTGTTTTTTTTTTAAACACCAGAAAAGCCTTTTTGGCTTGCAATTTCGTGGGTTGGCTATGTCACCTTTTCAGAGTTTCCTAGGGAAACATACCTCAAAAATAATTTTTACACCAAGAATTTTTCTTGAACAATGGAACTGGGTATTGGAATATCTTTCTCTGTTAACTACACCCTCCTGCATATTCTTAAAAATGCATATATAAAGCCAATTATAATAAACCTGCCTCCAAATTCAGCTTTTTAAAGCATCAGACGTAACCTTCCCCAAGGGAACAGACTTGAGGCGTGCAAGTGGACGGCAAGCTTAAACCACAGTAACAGAGCATTAGGAAAAGCTCCCTATGTTCTGGGCACCAGCAGAAGAAGAGGGAAGGAAGTAAATGCTCCACTAATGACACCATTTTCTTATTAAATGTGCTTGATTTAATGGGGCAGAAATGTTAGTATGATCCAATGTTAACGCTTAAATAAGAACTGCTTCTGAAACCAAATTTAAGAATTAATGACCTCGGGGCCTAAATTTAAATGAAGGAAAAGGAATGTGCCTTTATTGCTCCATTGCGGAAATAACATAGGAATTCAAGTGGAAAAGAAAGTGAAAGGTGAGAACTGTGGTCTTATAAAATTATGGTTGAAAATGTGGTAAAAAGAATGGTTAAGCTGACATTAATGGAGGTAGATGTCAAGGATCTTCAGTCACAGGCCCAGGTCTTGCATGTGATACAGCCACAGGAGACAAGGCAGAGGACTCCCGTTTATTTTACGGACCTAAAATAATATGGAATATATTCAACCAGAAAACAGTATACTTCATTTACATCTTCTGAAATAATAACTTCTAAATCCCAAACTAAATTGGCACCCTGTGTCTGGGCTGTGCCCTGGTGGTAACCTCCCAAGACTGTTTTGGACAGTGCCACTACCTGAATCATCCAACTGCAGTCTGCAACTATCTTTTAATCCATGTGTCCCTCCTTCAAGACCAGAAGCAGCCTGGGTCTTTATTCAGCCATTCTGGGACAGCACTGCTTGCAACCAGCACTCAAATGCATCTTCCCCAGGGTACAAAGACTGGGTCGAAATTTGTCCTCCCTACCACAAAGCTCAGAGCCACTGAGGGAGAGTCAAAAAGCACCAAACCCTCAAAGCTGCTGCACAATGCATGCCATTTTGCCCTTTTCAGGCTGCAGGTTCTCCTGTAGATATACTCTTGGCCAACTTCAAATTTGTTTTTAGAAAAGAATGCGTGCATTGCGCAGTCCCATACTAACAGCATAACCAGTAGAACTAACATCACTTCGAGTTTTGTAATATATTAAATCCATCTACTTCCTCTTCAGAGAGGAGAGCTTAGACCTGTAGGTCTGTTTAACACCTGGTTAAACACTACTTAACCTCACTGCACTAGCCAGCTACTTTTCATAGAAGCTGAATTTTGGCTAATAACGTCCCAATTAAACAGCAGTCATTGTCATTCACTATCATTAGGCTAAATTGGTTTCCTGGGAGATGTCCCAATAAAACGGCCACCCTGGTTAAATGCTTACCAGTTAAGTAAGATATGTGACACAAAAGGGTTTGTGAAAGAAGAAATTCAACTGCTTTTTACCCCATTCCATGTAGGTAATTTGCCAACAATTTTAAGATCAGATGCACTGAAGCACAGAAACTTTGACTATTAGTTTTCAAATACGGGGGGGGTGTGTGTGTGTGTGTGCTCTAGCAGGCAGTAAACAGCATCTGTGTAAATCCCATTTCCTTGCAGGGCCAGGACAATGCGTAACACGAACTTACATAATATATGCCCTGTGAGAGAAGGAACAACAAAATGCTGTAGGAACAAAAAATTAGAAGTATCTCTGAAGTGCTCTGTGGGAGTAGGTTCAGAAGGCTAATTTAGAATGATCTGTGTTTAATATTAACAACTGAGAAAAACAATTTCAAGATTATTTCACAGAAGCCTGGGTCTTCCTTTCCAGATCTGGCATTTGAAGGTGTCTACCCAGAGCTGCAATAAGCTGGGCACCCAAGGCAAGACACAATTCATTTAAATTTAGCCATTTAGAGCAAGATGTCTAACCTAATCCAGTTGTTGAGAATTTCTCTAACGTTAAAGCAAGGCACTTCTGGTTGCAAAATCATCATTTCTGATAGGAAGAATGAATAAATTTCTTCATATACTGATTTATCTCTAAATCCTCATAGAGTGTGCTCATCCAAGTTAGGTAAGGCCTTTTCTACTGTTAAACTCCACAGAAGCTGCCCCGAAGGTCTGGCAGAACTGAGTATGTGCCTTTCACTCTGCAGTCTTTTTATAGGATAGAGAAGAAACAAGCATCCCTGAGACTGGCAAATCCAATCATTCACCTGTACAGGGCATGCAGCAAGCAGCACAGGCTAAAAAGGATGAGTTATATATCAATCTCACAATGTCTTGGACAGAGGAACAGGCCTGAAAGAAAAGCAGCTTTTAGATGATCATGTCAAATAGATATAATGTTGTGGACACACTGTCATGAAAAGGTACTAAAACACAGCTTTAATATCAGAAAAAAGAGACAACTGTGTCAGGATGCTGTCTCTCTAACCCCATTTCTAAGTTAGCACACCTTGATTGTTGAAAGACAACCTTTGTAGGCTTTCTAAAACAGGACCACACTGTTTTCTACTTTTCACAGGATGCGATTGTAGCCTGCACCATGGCTTGCACTTCATGTCAGAAACAAAACTGAGCCAGGATTAAAGCCAAGTGAAGTAGTAAGTACATCAAATCACACCTTCCTTGCACATAGTTCTTGAAGCAGCTGATTTAATTGGAGCAGAGGCTAACACACATCTAACTCCTCACTGCTATAAAAAAATCAGCTGAGCAGAGGGCTCCAAGGGCTGCAATGACAGATGCATGAAGCAATTCAGACTTCTCAGCAACCCTTTTGTGGTCATGTTGCCTTAAAAACCCAAAGAGATTTCACCACTGCACAGATAAGTGATCTTTATAAAGGTTTCCTCAACAACTATAAATAAAGAGAAGGGATTTATATATTTTAAAGGAAAGCTAAAATTTTAGTGCTATTTAAGGTTTTTAGAGTTTATGGCCTGAATGGTCTAAGCATTGAACTGGTCTCAGAACATCTTCTGTACTTAGGTCAGCAAAAGCCTGTTCTAGTGAATTCTCCAATCCTTTTCTTTCTTTAGTGACAAAAATCAACGAGTTGCACTATTTGCAAATGCTGACTTCATGGAAATTAGGAAACAAGCAAACATAATAGGTTTTCTAAAAGTGACATCTGAAAGGGAGAATTGGGTGAAGCTGTGAGCATGGCTTGAAAACTTCTGCCAAAGAGGAAAAGAAAAAAATTAAAAGTTGTTGCTGAGGTTAAAGTATGGTTGGTTTTCCCCCAAGATAATGTAGTATCTGGGACAGTAGAGACACACCAGGGACACAAGAAGAACTCAAGAAGCTGAACTAAAAAAGTCTGATGCTGGCATATAGTGCAAGTCTATACTGCTGCTTTACTTCATGTTTCTGCTTACAGATATTAAGACCAAAAAATAACATGCTCAAGCAAATAGTCTCAGCTGAACATCGCCAAATTAAACCCCAGCAGAGACTCTAATAAAAACAATTAACATCGTCTGTTGTGCACGAATGCGACCTCCAACTGCAGGTACAGGAAGATCCTGAATCACCATCCATAGTCCCTACAGTCTTACAGTCAATTTAAGACCATGAAGATTTCTTTCTCCCACGGCCTGTCCCTGCTCCAAGAGAAAAATCTCAGCACTTCCTGAGGTCTGCACTGCAGCCTCTCCCTTTGGCATCTCTGTCTGGGACTGATCAGCCCATAGATCTTTTGAAGAGTGGATTACCTACCCACCATTTTCGCCCCTGTGCATAGCTAATTAGCATGAGTTGAAATCCTGTATTTCATTGTTCTCACTGCCATCTGCCCCCCAAAAGCACATTAGTGCCCATCTCCCTCGCTTTGTTTTCCCCTCCTTTGGCTCCCTGCATTTGGTGTATTGTCCTAACCGAGCCTGCTTCACTGCCTCCGGTCAATAAAATGTGTTATAGACCTTGTCTTCACTCTGCTCCACACCTGGACATGACCTTATCTATTTATGTGGCAATGCAAGGAACATGCCATATCCTGTCTGAGCTTTTGCTAAGAATAACTAACATGTGATATCTACCCTGAGGTAAGAAACCCCACACCTTTCCTGGCAGTGAACCAGTTGTGTAACCAAGATCTTATTGCTTGACATTGGGAAAATTTGTTTTAAATATTTTATCCAATAAATATTTTATCAAGTAAAAAGTGAATGGTAGCTCAAACACCAGCACTGAAAATCAATTCACATGCCCAAGTGTGTACAATAAAGGGTACTAAATTCTTTTCACCTCTTAAGCACAGATAAAATAGAAAAGGCCAAAACCCACTTACAATTTACCTATTTTAACCTTCAAGTTACTTTGAAGGAACCTAGCCCTCCAGTTATTAGACATTCCTGATTGCACCAAAGTTTTGATAAGGAAAACCTAATTATTCTGGAGACAACCACATTCAACATCTAATTTATATTTATACAAAAAACCGTGTTAATACTCCAATGCTTGAAGATTAACAATTCAAAATCCCAGACAGTTTAGTTAATAATTTTTCTGAAACACACCTACAAGAGAGGAAGTAATAGGTCACACAGTTATGAGCATTTTGAAAAATTAAATACAGCCATTACCTAGTGAAAGTAATCTCTTTGATGAAATTTTATACCAATCCAATCTTCAATTACTAACTACTCTTCCCTCAAAGACTTGGAATACTAAATCCTTCTACCCCTGGGGTTGCTACTGGTAAACTATTACTTTTAAGCATGAGTGATAGAAGCTTATAGCATTTCTACCCCAAATTTATGAGTCTGAGCAGTGATGCTGCTGCCTGTACGCACAGCAATGAATGGATAGGCCTGGGATCTGCACCTGCAATGCATAACTGAAATGGCACTGAGCACAAGTGCCACATCAAACAAAGTGCAAGATCTGGCCCAGTTTTTAAACAGATGATTAAATCACAGTTTTAATTTGTTCTCTTCACCTTCCTGAAAACTTCTGTTGTATTTAGATATTGTTGCAAAAACATATCATTTGTACTGTACGTTTAGGGAAAGGAGGTAAGTTAAAGAAAACTAAAAAAAAGTCAGATGTTACAGGATGCTCTTTGCTTAGATTCTTAAGAGAAAACAGAATTTCCATGCTGCTGCAGCCCGGCAGCACTTGACAGCAACTTCCCCAAGTCCAATCTTCCTATCTGTTCACATCGTCTTTATTGTTTATGCCAATGACATTGCATCACAAAGATGTCTCTACTGAACAGCAATGGTATCGATCTGCAGAGCTTTATTTCAATAGTACCATACATTAGAGGTGTATTAATGAGAACTGCAACCTCCCTATTTTATCCATTCTGTTGGTATTTGTCTAATAAATTCTGCATCTTGATCATCCTATCAATACCAGAGAAGCACTGTGAGCTGCTCATGCAAATTATTGTGTGAACTCCTGTCCTATTTCACCAGCAATAACTGCATAATAGATAAATGCCTGAATTTTTAAGCTCATTGGAATATTTTTAATGTGAACTGCTCTTTGCAATCAATTGCAGTTCATTCTGGTCCTTGCTTTAAAAATAACTTACAGGATTAATGGGTTTGTGTAGCTTTTATGACAACTTGGGTATTCCTGGTTGAATAGGTCTTCTTTCATGCCAACAACACAATTATAACACGCTATGGTAAAACATAGGAAATAACCAAGGCACCAAATTTGGAACTAATTTTTCTAAATAATGATATGGCGTAGTCTTATATGGATAGTAGGGACTAGATAGAAGTTAGAGGTAAAAGAGTGCCATTTAAGACAAATCAATTTGCAAGTATCACACTTCAGATGTTCAGGGCAATAGCAAGTGTTACATGTAGAAAATAAAGTCTGTTTACTGTCTGGCTTAAGGGGTTGGATGTCCCACATCACTGGGGATGAACACTGGATTTTATCAAGACTGTCCAATGTCCACCACCCATTTTGCTTTCATTGCACTTTAATTATCAAATATTATGCTTGAACATGACAGCTGAGCATTTAAATCTGTTTGCTGCTTAGCATTTACACACATCTTTACCAAAAAGAATAAGGGTCACATTTCCATTTAGCACTGATCATCTCATTTCACTCTTTAGCAGCTTTTCCTTTCCTTCTCCTCGGAGAACAGAGTGAACAAATTCTGATTCTACATTCCACGTGAAGTTAATGCAAGCAGAATATGTGACACTTCTGTGACATTTTACTACCTTTTTTCCTTAGGCAAAGTTTATCCCTGTGCAAAGGGTCAACCTAAAGACTGCTCAGCTGGTACTAATATGAAACTTGAGTGTTCAGTCTCTGCACAATAAGAATTTCAGCCAAAATATATATATTATACAGACATAATTTAAATTATGCTGCCTCTTCCAGGCTTAAATACACCATTATGTTACCAATAGCTTCACAGAAGACAAAATGTGAGCATAAATGTCAGTCCCAGAACTAGTGCTACATGCCAGAGCACAATATTCATGTACTCTGCTCCAAAGAGTGCTCATGCCAATAGAGGCAGAGCTTGCAGTTGGTAAATGCAAGTAAAGTTGTGGTTAGAAGAGTTCCCATTTCAGACAGGAAGTGTTTTCTCAAAATTTTAAAATCAGTTCTCAATCCCCTATGCTTTTCTGAAAAATTATCACGTGCTATATATCAACTTCCCTCTGTCAGCATAAACCTGTTGGAAAAGCATCCACTAGCCTAGCTCTGGCTACTTGAATAGAAGTATCTTCATGTGCACACATCCACTGTGGGTTAAATAATTACCAGCAGGTGATCCTGCATTAACATGGAATGATAACCTGTCTTTCCACTGTTAACAGTTTTAATGGTGTAGAGAATTCCAACATGAAAACACAACAGCAACTTGTTATCATAATGGCTATTCAAAACATTTCTGACCTCTGAGGGTGTATCAGGTTTATGACATGAGGAATATCTTATACAAGTTGTAGATAACAGATCAGTGCACTGAGGTTCTCTGTCCCCTTCCTTTTGTTGATAAACAGAAGAATTTGAAAGATTTTAAATCAGGAGCTCAAAATCTACTTCCTTCATCATAAGTGACTTAAGCTTCTAGAACCAGGATTTATAGGCATGATCCCTCTACCTGACAACACACCTGGGATTATTGCACTCACTTCCTGTTTGCAAAGGGATTCTTTCTACACTTTAAAATCATATTCAATACACCCTCTCTTAGCAAAATCAGAGAGAGAACTGGAGATAGAAGAAGGTTGGCAAGTAGGGGCACAAATTCCTACAGAGCAGCTAAAATTGCTAGCAGGGATGCTTGTCTAACTGCACAGGTGCTAGACAGCTAAAAAGCTAACAGGGAGGATCAGCAATAAAAGATAAGGAGAAATCACACATGCCTGTATGTTCCCCATAAAACTTCACTTTAATTCCAGATATATGCAAAATTAAATGCACCTCTTGTGAACTGTATCACGTGGCTTCTCAACATACAAGCGAGAGAGAAACGTGTCTTATTCATGCCCAATTTTTTATGTTCACTCCAAATAAAACATGATGGTGAATTTGGCAACTACAAACAATTTTATCAAAATTGAGGATTTTCTTCCAAGTATTTTTGATCCTTTGTTTCTATTACAAGAGTAAAAACAGTTTAAAAAAAAAAATAAAGTTTCTATCTTAAGAGTTTAATATGTCCTTGACCAAAGAGAAGGATAGGGGAAAGAATCAAATAGGGAAACTGCAAAATATTGGTACTTATATTCCAACTCCATCATGTAAAAACCAGCAGGTTCCCATATACATGAGCACAGGGTGCTTACCAAAATGGAAGCAGCATTGGAAGTACCATGTGAAGATTTAAATAACATCTAAACAGACCACAAAAAACTACTCTGCCTTTTTCACCTTTGCAACTCACAGTTCCCTTACAATAAGAATGGATGGTAAAAAATGGGTACTCTGCTTTTCTTGGCAGCAAGGCTTCAGCAGCAACCTAACTCTTCATCAACCCATTTATAGGCAGGAACACCAACTTTTCCCATTTTGCAACTTAAGTGCCAAAAAATAAGCTAATTTTGTAGTTTGATGTCTTCCAGAAATTAAAGTTCTTGCATAAAAATAATCGGTTGCACTAAATACTAGCAAATACAACAACAAATAGCTAGAAAAAAATTTGCTGTAGTCACATAATTCAAAAAGTAGAAAAAATTTACACTTGAAGATTTTATTGTATATTAACTTTATCTTCTTCCTATGGCACACACGGCTCTTCAAAATGAAAGAAATTAGATGAGGCATCTGGGTAATAATTCAACAGTACAACAGTGTTTATTACAGCTTCTATAAAATCAGAGAACTTTGTTACCTCTTCAATAACATCAACAGTTATGCTAACAGAATAACAGTAACTGTGGAGGTTAATTAGAAGAGTGCCTTCAAACACTGTGTACACAATTTGCTTTCCTATTTTGTTGTCTGTGCAGAACTTCCCTGAAACATCATCTTGAACAGAGAAAATGTTATCTTGATATAAAATAGATATGCACATTCCTGGGACTCCACAAACTCATTTGCATGTCCTGGTAGCCTTGTGGTAGCCCTGTTCTCAGAGGTACTTCTGGAAAGTGGGTTTAGCTCTAGAATATTCTGAAAAATCTGTGAACTTCAGAGAAGCCATTC
Organism: Corvus brachyrhynchos; assembly: GCF_000691975.1. Classification (NCBI taxonomy): domain Eukaryota; kingdom Metazoa; phylum Chordata; class Aves; order Passeriformes; family Corvidae; genus Corvus; species Corvus brachyrhynchos. The sequence goes on along the minus strand of NW_008237239.1, from coordinate 6,315,299 downwards.
TGTTCTACTGTTGAGCATGTGAACTAGTGAGGAGAGATGAAAAGGTGAACTCTTTACATTTTGTATCCCTTAAGAGTTTTCAAGGCATCTGTGCATTAATTTAAATTGCAGAGTCAAGAGGAGGCAAGAAAGGCATTATGAAGGGAACAAAAGGACTCCATGTTTTTTTTGTCCATAATTTTACTAAAACTGTGAAAATGCTACTGGAAAGCTCTAAGTGGTAAACTCTCCACAGGCATTCCTATAAAACTGGCACATAATGTTCTTGTGGGCACATGTTGGAATACAAGACTACCCAGTATAAAAACACTGCATGATACCTGCTGGCTTTCATTAGTCCTGCATCACCAATAAAGGATTTTTTTTTTTTTTCAAGAAAGCAACATGACTAGTACTAGCTTTATTCTTCTGATACAACAAGGTGAACTATCTGAAGGACTAGTTGTATCCGAAGGGTTGAATCAAGATGAATTATACACTTAATATTTCTATATTTGAAGTATTAAATTGTTGTTTAAGAAATTAATCACTGTCTAAATGCTACCACGGTCCCCTTCACTGACATGTTATCATGGCTCACATGTACAATAAAGCAAATGAGCTTAGCAGACAGAAAATCATTGTTGCACAGAATCTATAAACACTCAACTGCCAAACAGTGCGAAATAGGAGGGATGACCATTTCTCATAAGAGATCTTAAGACACAAAGTGGATATAATCCAACATAAGGATGGGCTGCTTGCTCACTATGAGCCAGGTGTTACTTTCACAAGGGTTTTCTTGCTGGAAATCAGCAGTTATCCTCAGCTGGCAGTGGGCAAAGGGAGGGCATAACAGAAGAGACCATGTGGGGCCAAGACAAAAGTGCCATGGGAGAGGCCAGGAGCAACCAGGATGCCCAGGAGAGTCAGGCTTGGGACAAGGAGAGTCTCTGTTCTGCTGCAGTTGCTGACCCACACACTCCTGGCCCCTTCCCAGGGGCAGGAACCAGGGCTTTCACAGAGGGAGGAAAAGCAGAGCTACCCTTCTGCTGGACAGCAAATTCCCAATTTAAAATATAGATTATGTATTTTAGAGTGGAGCTTTGAGCTGACACCCTATTAACATGCTCAGCCTGCTGTTAGTTCAAAGTGGTAACCCCTCAGATCAAACTTATGTAAAACACAGTGATTAAAGTCTAGATCTTAAATCACTTAAAACAGTTTACCTATAAAAGAGATCAATACCTTCCGTATTTTGATTTTGTCTTCACATTACTTGGAAAAAAAAAAGTAGTTTATGTCTTACCCAAGCCCCTTGGTGAATTTGACAATTTGTCTTTTTTTTAAATAGCACCTTTTATTACTGTCACAGGTCAAAAGGTAAAGTCTCCTGCTGCAGCTCATTCTATGAGATAAATTGGTACCTATGCTGATGTGAAAACTGGGAAGTTTGCTGCTTAAAGGGACTGGAGTGGCACACAGCTCTACCAGAATGTGGGGAAAAAATCTGACAGCCTCAGATTTCACACTAGCCCATGTAAACCCACAAATTTTCTGTGTGAGCACACAGATAAAGATATATATATATATATATATATATATATATATATGTA
>NW_008237239.1:6286833-6313639 GCF_000691975.1 Corvus brachyrhynchos | reverse complement strand
TGTACACAGAAATGCAAAATGGCAGATGTAAGGAAAGATGCAGCACTCAATGATAACACAACCATTATTTTGAGCTTCTGAACATAAAGTTTTAATTAGATCAAAATGCTGCATATTAAGCACATGGATAGAGTTACCAGCTGTACCATTCAGTACTCCAGGGGTATTCACTTGCCATGTGAACTTTGTATGGATGCCCTGATAATTTTATGACTCATTTTGATTCTTAGACAATGAAACATTACCAGATTCCCATATGGTAATGCCTAAAAATAACTCTACACCACTAAGACTCTGACAGAGCTGTATTATAGCATTAGAATAGTTTAGTATCCCCAGATGACAAAAGTCAATTAATACATGAATAAGGATCTAGTGCCTCTTGAGTGAAGCTTTTATAAATAAAAAATTTCATTCTTCCTTTCTATGCAGTTTGATTAAGAAAGAAATGGATTTCTAATCAACTTTAACAACTGAGACACAAATGTGCCTAGATGGACCAGCTGCCAATTAAATAAATGTGCATCTTTAATCCATAAAAAACTAGATAATCCATCATAACAGCAGGAACAGAAGCTATACCTCTTTTAGAGGAGGAAAGGAAGAGGTTCAAAGTCAAAAAACTTAATTGTGTAAACATACAGAAATGCACACCAAGAAGGTTTTGTTCCAAACCAAACAAAAATCTCTCTAATCTCATTCTTGAATGTGCTTCTGTTACTAAATCAAGGAACAGAATTGCATAAACCTGAAGTATTGCCTAGAAAGGTCTGACATTAATCTATCTCTTTGGGAGTGCTCAAATAAGCTTGTTGTGGCTTTTTATTTCTCCCCAAAACTTTCATTCTTCTTTCCAGTAATGGGCCCATCCAAGCATATTAGGTATTGAGGTTTCAATAATCATGTTATCTTTTCCCAAAGTATATGATGGAATTCGCTGTCTGAAATTCAATTAATAAAACCTACCCTTTAATTAACCTATTAAGTTGTTAAATGCTTGAAGAATTGCTTTAGCACCTTATAAAAGCTACAGCTATGTAATAGATAATAAGTACCATTGGCATGACATCATGATTAATTGAAGAAACAGTGGGAAAAATATGATCAATGAAGCACTGACTCAGTCTGTCATGGAATAGGAATAAGTAAATGAACAAACACAACACTGCAGGCAAGAATTTTTTCCCAAATAAGTATCTATTTCTACAGAGGATCACAGCACGGACATTTGGCAATTATTTGCAAAAAGCCATCTATTTCAAGGGATGTATAGGAACAGGAATTGGTAGCTCCCAAGAAGAAATCAGTGTGACTATGGCTTTAACTACTGCACTGTTGAGCCAGAGGCACCCACCCATCTGGACAGGTGCTGGCAGACACTCCTCTGGCTGAGAAAAAGGAGCACCAGCAAGGCTCATAATCAGAGCCTGAGCATCAACAAAATCACACCTGGCACGGGGCTAAATGCCTAGAGGAAAAATAGGGAGCTCTTAAACTTTAGTGAGGTGCCAGATTAACAGAAGCAGGAGCACCTGCCATCATGAGTGACTGGGGGAGCAGAGAAAGGTCATACACAAGTTCAGAGGGACTGTAACTTCTCTTCTGGAGAAATCCCACATTTCACCCTTCTGAGTAATCCCAAATTACCTTAAATGTTGACAGAAGCTCTAAGCTTTTTATTCCACAAATCAGAAATCCTACACACCACCTTCCAGAGCATGTGGGAGAACTTACTATGGCTGGTTATTTTTCTTAGCAGATATCTACTGAGAAAGCCTCTCAGTGAACTTATTCTCATCTGTCACAAAATTTTTTCTCTTAGCCCCTAAATTGCTTACCAAGAAGCCAGCAACTGTTTTAGAAACCCATGCCTGGACAAAATTATCACAATTTGAGAGGAGTTCAATGACCTTCTGGAAAACAATGTTGTTTCCCATACATTCAATGTCCCTGCCATCTGAAATCTCATGCTGTTGCAGTAAGTCCTTTCTTTCTGCTAAATCTTCCTGGATTTTTATCTATCTACACCTGAGAAGATAAAACACAGTTATTATAACAAAATTTTGCCTTTGCAGCCACTCTGAAAAAGTTGAGATTTTTTGCCAGGTTCCCAGTGGAGTAAGAGACACTGCCAAAATGAATTTTTGGCAGTACCTTAGGATATTTGTTTGTCTAGAAAATTGACAAAGTATGTAAGAAGGATTTTTTTTTTTTTAACCACATCTGAAACAGGTACACTGGAAAACATTAAAATACAGATATACCCCAGCTGCAGCATCCAATTAAGAACATGAATTGCAGCACAAAAATGATGGTAATTAGAAATTATACCATCATCTGTTTCAATGCTGAAAATATTTACAAACTGCAGGATGCTGCTGCCTCAGAAATTAAACCTCAAGAGAAGTGTTTCAGTATCAGCCATACTCATGAGAAAATCTGAATGTCAGATATCTCTAAAGTGAAAACCAGCAAAACTTCACCTTAAATTTCTTTCAGTACATTCAGAGGAAGGTGACAGAGAAGGGCTTGAAACAAGAGCCTATTCAGCCACATAATCTAAGTTCCATCTTGTCAACATGAAAAGCAAAAGACAAGTTATCTATGCTGCAATATCCCTGTCAGACACTTTTTTTTTGCAGTGCCAGAGATATTTTAAAGGGAGATTTGGCTTTTTGAACACCTTTAATAGGCTTCCTCAGAGTTTTAATTAGTAGGAGATCCAAGCAGTAGCTGACAGCTGGCAGAATCTCCTGTCGTGAGTTAAAGTCAACCTAATTAAGATTCTGGAAGGAAAACATATTCTTCCCAACACCCTTAATCAGTCAGGCTTGGTTGAAAATGCAATACAGAACCTTTTGCCTTGACAACAACATAACCTTCGAAATATGGCACTTCCAAACAACAATAATAGTGCAATGATTTCCTCATATGGAAATTTAGTAAAACTCCTGCTAAAGCTCTGAAATGCATTCTCCACCTTCCCCTTAATAAATGTTCATATAATTTAGGATTATTTTCATACTTAAGATTTGACATTTCATGACTGAGGCATTTTGTGCTATCACAATCACAGACAGTGACATATAAGCTGCCCCTAAGAGATGAAGCAACTTTTTTTCCCTAGCACTTGTAAAATTATCTAACTGTTTTGCAGCTTGAGTGGAAATACATCTAGAACATTCAGGTTGAGCCAGATATACATAAGCAAAAGGAGGCTTGTCTTCATCACAAGCCAAGGGGTGTCTTGTCATCTCAGGTTCAGGTGCCAGCCTGAACCTCCAGGTGTCTGTGCTCTTTGTGCTCTGCTCTGTCTGGAGCAAGCTGCCTCTCAGGGCAAAGAAATGCTGGCAGTTAAACTTTACCTCTAAATCAGTATAGCCATAACTACCTCAAACTTTGGGGTTCTGCAAGCTTAATCCAAGCTTTAGTACAGCAAGCAGAAATCTGTTTGTTGTTCCCTGTTGGGTTCATTTGGGTTTTTTTAAGTGAACTGACAAAGCATTCTGCTGGCACGTATCGGTATCATATTTATGTTTACCTAAAAATCATTACTGCCTACAACCACTTCCAAACACCCGGCCCACTCCTGGCTTGTTGGACTGCAGAGAGATGAAGAAGACCTGGAAAATAACCCAGCTAAAAATAAACACCCCAGCAGAGAACACTGTTAGAGTAAGGGTTGCCTTAAAGACCAATACAACTCCCAGCAAGTCCAAGCACTACCACAGAAAAAGATAGATTTGAATAGAAACCTCATTTAGAATTACAATATAAGGTCTCCACTGTCTTTTCTTTTTCTACAGCCTATCTCTACTGTGCATTCATTTACACCTTGGAAATAACTTAATACACTGACTTTCTACTCATTCTGTACATGCCCTGGTTCTTCATTGCCATATGCAATATACAATATAACATCTGCAAATGTAATAATATCACAGCTATTCTAGTGTCATCACAAATTATAGTCCTTTTAGACAGTTGTAAATGACTGTAGAAGGTACAAGGCAGTCAGGAATCAGGCCTTCAGTACTTAGAGTGATTACAATGAACATGACAATAATCCTTCTCTTTGTAAAACAAAATCCCAGGAAATGTGTATACACGGAGGTTAAAGCCTCTTGGAGCAGCTGCTAAGATGCTGCTTAGACTACTCAATTATGCTATTAAACCAGCAGCAGCCACCCAGGTGATTTGACACTCAGCACAGAAGCCGCGAAGTACAAAGTAGACGATGCTGATTTCAACAGCAGATCTAAGGCAGTCCAGCACAAGGTGCAACCACCATGAAAGAAGCTGAACCAGAAAACTCTTTCTGTTCCCCCAGTCACACCTGAATAATCTAAACACATGTAATTGTGGCAGCTAACATCCCAGATCTATTAAGTGACTCATGAAAGGCACAGGGAGCTCTGAGAAAAAGCAATTGTTCTGCATGCTGCCATTTTGTACTGTGATAATAAAATCAGTGACAAAACTACCCTTGAAGTCCAAGACAGCATTATTAATATTAATACTTAAAATTGGTCCAGTCTTATTTATCTTTTGGAGAGTGCTTTCAGACCTGCAGGATATACCTCTCCTAGCAAAGAGCAGGGAAGAGCTGCCTTTTTTCTCCTGATGTATTGGTCTTTAGATATTCAGATAGATAGCTACAGGGCCACAGCCAGGAAAGCTGTATTTCCACTAAGTTACTGTATTCTATAGACAGGTAGTCTCCTTGGTTTTTCACTTTCAGTACTCCACATTCCCTTTTTAAAGTCAGCTAATTTTACTTCTGCCTTTTTCACTTCAGCTCAATATCTAAGTTACAGTTCCAAGTCAAGTGCAGTTAACATCTTACTCTTTGTCCTACCACTGTGTTTTCCTCTGCAAATCCACAGCACACAATTTATTTGCATTACCAGGACACCTTTCCTGACTGAAGCTGCTGTGACAGTCACACTGAGCACACAGCTCCAACACTTCCACTTCCACCCTCACCTCCGCTAGCAGCCACAATCCTCTTAGCATCAGCCCTCTCCCATCCCTCCTCCCTCACCTGTCCACAGGCTGCCTCAGTTTTCCCTGAACATCATCTCCCAGACTGAGCTTTCCACCGGGTCACCTTTCAAGGACTTTACCTGCACCTCTACAAATGCTCTTAGTAGTACGCACATCTTCTTTTAGAATTAACAAAGCAAAGACCAATATTTAAATGAAATGATGCATGGTAAATATTTACCACACAGTTGTTGCATAAGACTTGATCAATAACTATCTTTGTGCTGGTACAACATCACTGACTTAATCAAGTTATCTTGGAGGCCAAAAATCCTAGCTAACATTTCATCTCATCTCTAGAGCACACCACTTGAACCCACATGCTTTTACAGCCAAACAAATGAAGCTAGGCTAGCCTTTTTTAGGAGGAAAAGCAAATTAGGAAGGAACCACAAAGCCTTTCAGAAAATTTCATGCTTCAGGACATCAACTTAAAACAGACCAGCAAAGCTCCAAAACCCAGCCAGGCAGATGCAGACCTGAACCCCCACCCTTCCCCTGGGAAATTACTACTCCTCATCACTTGAAGAGGCCTCAGACCGTGCTTTGATGAGGCAATAAAGGCAGAAACTAACATAAAAAAAGACAGGTTTCAAAAACAGGTAAAGAAAACAGGGAGATACCTGCTTGCTTGAGGGTCCTTCCCACCACGGGTCACCTCACGAGGTGTCCAGGAGCAGGGCTGCAGCCAGAAGCACCTGGATGAAGGTGGGGGAAAAGAACCTCACACAGACCAGCAGAGGCTAGCAGGCACAGGCACGCTCCAGAGACAGGACTCATTAAGCCAGGAGAGGTCTGAAGACAACTCAGAAATTCAGAGGAAAGTCCCAGAGATTAGGAGAGAGGTCGGTAGACCCTTAATTATAGACGGGTGGAGCCAATTACAGTCAGCAACAACCCCTGCCCAGGTGAGCACAGTCAGGGTCAGCAACAACCCCTGCCCAGGTGAGCACAGTCAGGGTCAGCAACAACCCCTGCCCAGGTGAGCACAGTCAGGGTCAGCAACAACCCCTGCCCAGGTGAGCACAGTCAGGGTCAGCAACAACCCCTGCCCAGGTGAGCACAGTCAGGGTCAGCAACAACCCCTGCCCAGGTGAGCACAGTCAGGGTCAGCAACAACCCCTGCCCAGGTGAGCACAGTCAGGGTCAGCAACAACCCCTGCCCAGGTGAGCACAGTCAGGGTCAGTAACACCCCTGGGCCCTCAGCACCATCACAAAATGCAATTATTTCCCCAGATGGGGTTGCAATTGTCACAAAAGAGCAGGCTGGCTTCAACAATATCATTTCAAAGCATTAAATCCCCCCTAGTGCTCTTTACCAAGGAGCTTGCTGTTATCGTACAACTTTGCTCTTATTTATGGTTGAAAGAAATGTCAGAAATTGGATACCCCTAAACTGAACCCTAATTTTCATCCCAAGTGTGTGCCTAAGGCATCAGGCACACACATTGCACCTTCTACACCTTATACACCAAAAGGGCTGAAACAGCCTTGCTGGGGCAAGGTAAACAGGATTCCTCACCACCTTTACAGTGACAGAAAAATGTGTAGGTGGCCTTACAAATATTTATTTGTGGCTCCAAAATGAGTCCACAGCCTGCTTGAAAGTACCCACAGAATTTTTCTATCTCACAAATCAAGAAACAAAGGAATTCAATAACTAAGGAGAAGATGTTAAGCTGGTGTAAAGCACTTTATCTCCCCAATTTAGGTGGTCTGATGACAGGTTTGCATGACCCAGGACTTGGCACAGAGAATATCTGATTGATGCCAACAGCTTTACACACATATTTCCATGAAGAAATATTAACTAGGAGATTGGAATTGAAGTATTTAGGATTATGAAGTGATACAAATTAAAGTCAAACAAGAATCCAAAGTAAACCACTTCCCAATTTAAACTGCTCCAGCGTGGAAAATCTCCCACCCTGAATAGTCATTTTTTGAATAGTATCAAAGATTCTCTCTTCTATAGGTTTTAGTTTATTGAACTACTGCTCTATAAAATTTGATACCCTGCCAGAAAAAGTGGACAACAACTGATGCCTTAGAGGACTTTCTGCCCTGTTACAGCTGCTCTGCTTGCATGAAGCAATACAAAACCTGAGGATACGGAGTTAAATTTTTCCTGGTCCCTGAGGCAATCAGTGTATTCCTTGGAGTATGAAATTTGATTACACTTATTATCTTAGCTTGCATAGCTCTGACTGTTCTTACTGCATATAAAATATTTCAATCCTGTTAAAGATCCTGTACAGCACCTGATAGCTTCCTCAGGCAGGAGTGCTACAGGTGGACTGTGCTGTGTGAGAGTCCACCAACTCAAATGTCAAAATATTAGATTTGATCTGTAGAAATTTACACCACGGGCCAAGGTGGAAGCACATGATATTGGGGCAGCCTGGGGAAACTTCAACTGTCATTGTAATGCAGCACTTGTTCTAGAAGTAAAATATATTTATACTTCATCCTCAGTGGCTGTCAGTGCAAGCCCTTTCAGGGACACTAATTTTAACCTCAAAACTTGACAAATGATTTTATACTTGGCAGAAAGACAGAAACAGTCAATGGAACCTAACTGAATAAGAAGTCACAAAATACCTGAAATGAAGAACATGTTTTTAATTGCTTACTTCATTCCCACCCTAACATCTGTCTGTGATGGATGATGTGACAGAATAATCCTCACTAAATTATAAGTAAATTAGAATTAGCAGAAGTGGCAGTACATTTATCTGATTCAATAATGGTTCTTTGTTTCTCTTTGGTGTCATCCTTTGGTTTTCTAGTTGATGGCATTATTCAGTGTGAGGGATGAGATAAAAAGGCTAGCAGATTAATAGGGTGGAGGGAAGGGGTGAAGGCCAAGTGTTCTCATGACGTGCAGATTAAGTGTGTTAAAGAAGCACATTATGATCAAAAATACATCTTTCTCAATGACAGCATTTGCTAAATTACCCATTGCAAGAAGTTGTGCTTCTGAATGTAGCACAGTTTGCTTTCACTAGCTGCCAAAGGCACATGCACTAATAAGGGAAACTTGCTTTCACTTTCTTTTCTTTCCACAAAATGCCTTACCTTGTTGCCCATTAAAGAGGTGAAGGATAACAAAGTAAACCATTTAAGCAGTAGTGCATTTCAAGGTTCAGTGCAAAAGGAACCATTGTCTGCTCAATACTTCAAAAAAAAAAAAAAAAAAGGAAAGAAAGACAAATATGCTATTTGCATTTGCAAGTTGTTCCAGAAAAAAAGCTTGGTCTTTTGACAGTGGTTGTCCAACAATATATAAATGCTCTCTCCTATATACCAGAATTACCTAGCTAATTCTGATAAATACTGCCTGGGAGAAAGCACAACACGCTGAGCCACTGAACAGCGCAATTGCAGGAAGGTTCCATTGTTCACTGTCCAAATAAGCCACATTCACCACATTTGAGAATACAGCCCTGACTCAAATGGCATTGTAATTGTAAGCTCATTTATTCAGCAAATGCGTGAATGCTGCAACTTTCATTTAATGTAGTACTACAAGAATGCCTCAAATATAGGAATAATTATTTAACAAAAAACATGCTGCCAAGGTTGAGAGAAATTAATTTGGAAACAAGTGGCATATTCATGAGTATGTTTCTTTTGCTATTTGTATGCCTCCAACACGATCCTAATAAGCATTTTTGAGGAATAATTGACTTGGTCATTCAATCTGAACATGTATTTGAAGGTTATTAAACTCAGACACATGTCCACAGAATTAATATATTGAAAACTCAATTAAAATTGAAATACAAAATCAGTCATCTAATTCCAAATACAGTCATGCTGTCTCATGACAGTAAAAAAGAACAGCACTCACATCAGTTACTGATACTGCATTCACCTCCTTCTCAAACCTTTCTCTTTTGCCTAATTTCCAATTCAGTTACCTATTTTTTGTTACAATCCTAATCTTACTTTTGTTAAAGCTGCAAACCTCTGTGTGTGTATGTATGTGAGCATATAAAAAAATAAACAAGCAGCTGATTCTAAACATGCCATTAAGAGGCACAAATACCAGTAGCTGTAGGTAGTTTTGTTAAAAGTTTTCCCCCTGTTTTGTTTATCCCAATCTTTCCTGAAAAACTTGAGGACTCTGATCAAGTTTTCTTGGAAAAACTATACAAAGTTTTTTGACCTAAAAATGGATCTGAAGGCAAAAGAGCTGAAGATTGAAACAATACCAAAAAAGCTCTGAACACATCCATGTTTGTCTATATAAATAAGAGATATTAATGGTGCCAATTTCTTTGAAGCTTATTTATACTCACGTTTAGATGCTGACCATTTTCTGGTAAAAGAAGAATTTAATTTAAGGTTTAATTTAATCTTAAAATTTAAATTAAGACATCCAGTTTAAACCCACCCCTCATTAATAACAGCTGAATAGTAAAATTATCACAGGGAAACAGTGGCCTGTAGCACAAGCTACCAATGTCACACTTAGTGGGATAAAAACCCCGACAAAAATCACTCGCTATTTTGTGGATGCAAAATCTTTGTAAGATCATATAAAATATGAATTTTGTGAATTTCTATGGATATAAAAGATCCACAAAAATAAAATATATTTTCAAGGTGACCAAGATCTACAGCTCAAGTTTATACACCCTGAAAGATTTATGATCTAGTTAGATAAATGAAGATTCATGGCAGCAAATTTTAGTTGTCATAGTTGAAAAAGTGATGGATTGTCAGAGATAATAAATACAGCAAAATACTTCAGGTCTTATTAATTCTCACATTTCATCTTAAGCATCAATAATTTCCATGTCTAAAAGCATAAATGCAATTAATTAAATTGCAATTAAAGAATGTTCTCTTTCATCACACCAGATTATTTATCTCAGACAGATTGTGTTCATATTCTTAATCCTAAAATGTAAAGAAATTAATGGGAACTTTCAAACTAGGTAGCTCTGGACATGCAGTGCTACTTGGAACTACCCTCCTTTTAAGTGAGTCAATAAAGACTGAGTTAACAGTTTTTCCTGTGCTATTGTGGGTTTAAAAAATATTAAAATCATTCTGCAAAACAAGGCTACAGTAACTAAATGTGTGTTACATTTTATTTTTAAGCACTTGTGTTCTCTTTTACTGACAACATAGAAATTTTAATAAAGGAATATATAAATCAGGTACAAAGGCAAAGTAACTATAAAATTAGCTGGTTTATGCTAGTTTTAGGATTTTGCTATGAGGGTGTATCAAAAAAAAATTAATAATATATATGTAGCCATTTGCATATTAAGCATAGAATTTTCAAAAGTACCAGGTGTTCTGGGAACATATTTTGCCTTGCAACTCACTGTAATAGTTTTCCTTATAACCCCTCTGTATAGTGGCACACTGATACCCAGGGAGCCCCTGCAGAGAGAGCTCAACAAATTAGGGAGATGGACGATCACCAACTGTATGAAGTTTAACAAGGGCAAGTGCCAGATTCTGCACCTGGGATGGGGCAACCCTGGGTGTATGGGCAGACTGGGGAATGAGAAGCTGGAGAGCAACACCACAGAAAGGGACCTGGGAGCCCTGGTTGATGGCAAGTTGAACATGAGCCAGCAGTGCCCTGGGAGCCAGGAGGGGCATCCCTGTCCTGGGGGCATCAGGCCCAGCATTGCCAGCCGGGCAAGGAAGGGGATTGTCCTACTCTGCTCTGGGCTGGGGCAGCGTCACCTCAAGTGCTGGGGGCAGTTTTGGGCAGCACAGTATAAAACAGACATTAAGCTATTAGAGAGCATCCAAAGGAGGCCACGAGGATGGTGAAGGGCTTGAGGGGAAGCCATGAGGAGCAGCTGAGGTCACTTGGTCTGTTCATCCTGGAGGAGACTGAGGGGAGACCTCCCTGCAGTTACAATTTCCTCGAGAGGTGAAGAGGAGGGGCAGGCGCTGATCTCGGCCCTGATCTCTGAGGTCTGAAGTTGTAACAGGGGAGGTTTAGGTTGGATATCAGGGAAAGGTTCTTCACCCAGAGGGTGGCTGGGCACTGGAACAGGCTCCCCAGGGAAGTGCTCACAGCACCAGCCTGACAGAGTTCAAGAAACATTTGGACAATGCTCTCAGGCAAAGAGTGAGATTCTTGGGGATGGTGATGTGCAGGGCCATGATAATTCCTGTGGGTCTCTTCCAACCCAACATATTCTGTAATTCTGTGATATAACTCATCAGTAGAGAGTCGCTTTGGTTTGAGTGGAAAAACCCTTATTACTTATTTTCAACTGAAGTAACCAAAGATTGACCTGAAAAGAAGTTGTCTGACCAAGCATCAGCTGCCCAGGGATACCACTGCTTTCCATTGCTGATAGAGCAGAAAGCAGAAGCTCAATTTAGGAAAACAGGTTCTGGCTCTGAGTGCAGTGATCTGAGAAACAGGTTTTGACTCCAAACAAGGTCTGCAGACACATTTGGAGAAAAGCAGCTGCACTGACTTCTAAGTAAGAGGGAATTCAGTGTCTGTGAAAGTGTTTTGGTGCCAACGCGAACATTCTTCAGGCTTACAGATGCAATCCCCAGCAACCTGCTTTTGCAAATTAGTAGATCGTGCATGCTTGTATATATTGTTGAGTATTCTGTTTATTTTCAAATCCTTAGCTGCTGTTGCAATGGCCATTGGACACCATATAATAACATCAATAAGTTTATATAATGAAAAAAGTGGATATTCAGACATGTTTTTCCCAACTACTTTTTAAATTGTGTTCACTGAAGAAATGACCTTTGACAATCTCCGAGAATAGCAATCCAGCTAATACAATGCTTTTTCTGACTTGCTATAAGGACAGTATTATGAACTAATTTTTGTATCTGGCAGCAAATTGGATTTTGTTTGGGAAATTCAAGGCAATAATATTCACATTACACACATGTGCATATTTTTTCCCTATATTTCATCTTTGTCAGAAAGATCTCATCTATTCAGGATAAAATTTCATTCCCATTTAATAAAAATGCAGTGATTCAAAGTTTACACTTGAAAAGTATCAAAAATAGACACTGAAGTGGTCATTCAGTTGTGTAACTTTTAATCAGGGAACCAGTATCAGTTCAATACTGTCAAACCCAGTAAAATTGCTTTTCCTTCTATCAACTCTGAATTTGGATATTTGACTTCAAAAGGACTTTTATTAAAAGTTAAGGTACCACTGGCACATGAGGCTGGAGGTACAGATTAGAAATATCACTGGAGAAGAAAAATAGGCTGAAACAGTTGAGGCTTGGAGTGAATGAGATCCAGGTTACATCCTTGTTGGGGACACTACACTACTTTCAGGCACTGGACAAAACACTTAAGATTTCATGTTTTGGTCCTCAGGGATGAAAACAAATGAATCTTTTCTTTCTATCCCTATAGATGGTCATCCCTTAGCTTTAAGAACAATTTCTTATGAATCTATGTGTGCATGTGTACACATGCATGTGTATACATAATACATATTTAAATGATCATCTACACACATATATGTAATCTCCCCTTGAAAAGCAAACTCTGGTGTGGATTCCAAGCACCAATATTATATAAATCAGAATTTAACTAACTATCTCAGTGTAGAAGCAAAGGAGTATGGGGACAGAATTTCCCAGTGTTTCCAGGAAAATATGCATGTGGGTGTCTGTCTGCCTACATGGTTGCCCTGTGATTAATCCAGATTATAGTGAAAAGGCAGGGAAACATAAAACCAGACAACCCATGGATAGCTTAGCATTTCTGACTTTGAAAAGGGAAAGTGAACAACCCTTTTTCACTGCTGGTATTCTAATACAAAGACATACAACATCAGAAGTGACATAATTTACTTTGACACACCATCATTATTTGTTATGATAAATTAATAAGCAGCACCTTTGGGTGCTGCCAATTCATTCAGTTCCTGTCACAGCTGATTAGAATTTCTGACTGAGATGTAATAAAATGGAGAGTGCATTAATATATGATAGTTTCTTTTGTTTACTTAATGTAGAACAATTACTGCTTTTTCATACCCCCAATCACAAATTTCTCATAAACAGTGAGCATTTCTACCTCTTGCTTACAGAGCTGAAATGGAAAGGGTCATTACTCACATTTTATTATTGCCCAGAGCTCTTAGTTACTGCAAAATAGAGGAGTAGTGGTGATTTAAATATGTAACACATAGTCTAACTAATCACATTCATTCAAAAGATCTATGATTAGCATTATTAAAACAAAATCACAATGTCTGAACATTCCATAAATTTAATCTTAGAATGTTGTACCCTCGCTAATGATATTCCAATACTGTGTACACTGCAGACAGCTTCTCATCAGCTTGAATAGTACAAATAGGAGTAGCATCCTTGAATCATCTGTATTCCATTCCAACAGCATTGGCCTTTGCAAAATATGTTCAGGTCATCCAAAATGAATGTCTCACTCTTTAATACTACAAAAATAAAAGTACTTCAACTTAATTTTTTTAAACTGTCTTTGTTTACCATCACCCTTGGGATGTTGCAGATTTCTTTTCCAGTTGCTACTCTATATTATTGCTTAGAATTCTTGCTTTTTTAAGTTTACTCCTACTACATCTTTGCTTCTGGAAATTGCAGAAATACTCCCCTGCAGCAGGCACGTAAATACTTTAGTAACTTTCCATAGGGAACAATACTGTTCCTGCTTTATTCTCTAAAATCTTCATTACAGGGCCTGATTCAATTCTAAGGTTATTTCATGTCATTCCAGCAATTTAAAGAGTATTTTCATACTCTGTACAGACTATTTGCTGCCAAGGGCAGGTAAATGCTTACTGCACATGGGAGCCAATCCCAAAGAGTTAAACGAAGGCCTAGCTGAATTGTGATCAATGTAGCCACTGACTTTAGTTGACCCAAAATCCCATTTTCTATCCATTATTTATGCTGAAGAGCTTCACTGTATGCTGAACTTTTCCTGCTAACAGGCTTCTCTATAATAGAGATGAGTAGTGTGAATGCTGTATTGGCTGGCAGGAATCCCCTGGTTCTACTGCTGGTGCTGATGCTCCCACTATGTCTTTGGATAAGTTAATGAAGTTTAATTATTAGGAGCTGTGGGTGCTAAACATACTGAAAATACAATCTTTTTTGATGGGTTTAAATCACCTAATTTCAGGGAGCTAGGCCCCCTGCACCACTTAGAAATTTCAGGCAATAGGCTTGCAGTTACATTATCAGGATTAATACACTAATACAAGAAAATTTGCTAAGAATTATGATCCTATAGAACCACTTACACATAAACTTTAACTCCAACTTTCTGTGGGATATTTGGAACCACAAGAAGAAAAAAATTGTGAACAGGCAAACATCTGTCTTCTCTACACTTTGAAGTCTGATTATGGGTAAACCACAATAAAAACCTAGGGAAACAATTTCCATTAATATTTACTGGAAGCATATTGTCTATCTAAACTCTCTTAGGGCTTTTATTTGCATAAGAATGTCTCATAGTCCTTAACAGATTTCATCTGCAGATTACCTTTGGGATTTTCTATTCTTCTCTGAAGCCAAAAAGGAAAGTAAATGGGTTTAGCCTAGGTCAGACAGAAATTTGGGCTGAACTGCAAACTGAAAACTTTAAATGACCTAGTTTTTGCCTCCTACCAGCTTTTCTTCCACCATTCCGTGCTGTAAGACAGATTTTTTTTCTGAAGTTATTATTGCCTTGATTTCTTGTGTAAGTTATTATTTCCTTGCTTTCTTGTGTCACAGAAATATACAGGGCATGGGACAACTCAACAAAACATGCAGCATGCGTGGGGAACAGCAGTTTTCAGAAGCTGTAATTCAAAGGCTCTGAGAGAGAGCCTGCTGCAGCTCCTCCCAGCACAGCTCTGTGCCAACTGCAGCCATCAAGGATGGCAGCATTCATTGCCCAAGATGTTGTAGCCTAGAGGCAAAATCAAGGGAATCAAGCTTTTTTAAGCTCCTCTTCTTTCTTGTAGCTGTTGCCCAGACAGTTTTCTACATACGATGAAGAGGAAGCCAGTGGCTCTCTTGGGAGAAGATCTCCTGTGTGTCACAAGCTTAGGCCAGCCCCAAAGTCTCATGGTTGCCATCTGTGAAAAAGGCAACACATTTTTTGACATGCTTACAATCACCACTCAGATGGGAGTCTCAGATGTGATGGAGGATTGAACAGATGTTCTTTTTACGTATCTTTGGTATAAAGTCAGCATTTCATTTCACTGGTGCTTGGACCACTTCTTTTTCATTTAATTAAGAAATGATGAAATGTGGTGAGTGATGGATGGAAAGGGCCTGATCCCAACCCCAACGAACTCAAGGGAACAGCTCCTTCAGATAAATGGACACTGCATTAGGAGTTAAGTGCCACGTGGCTGCACAGACTGCTGACACAATCACTGTAATTTCAGAAAATAGCTTGTTCTTAAGAGACACCCTGAAGTCTTTGTGTGTTTAGAAAAAAGAGAAAGAAAGAGAGAAAGAAATTTTGCTCCTAAGTCTGTCTAATCTTCTTAACTGTATCAAAAGGCATGAGAAGATTTAGGAAAATGAAGCTCAGAGGAGAAGAAAGACCCAGTCAAAGGATTTTTGAAAGGATTAAATATTAGTAGGGGATGATATGAAGGAATACAATAGAGCCACAAAGTTTGAAGATTTACCTGTTCTCTGCCATTAGGAGCAATGATTATTTCCTCACTGCAATTGGGAAGAGATGCTTTGAGGGTAGAAAAGGCATTTTTGTAATCCTAACCATCACTCTTATTGTTATTATTAAACCCTTACACAAGGGAAATCCAATAGGTTCTTTGAAAAGCAAAGACTATACCAAAAGAGGGATTTCACTTGCAAATATACAGTCTGTAAACACAGAAGACAAAAGGTAATACGAGAAAATACAAACCAACACTGAAAAACACTCATGCAGTTATTTTAATTATTGCTGTCCTGGATTTAAATTGCAATTAACTTTTAGAGGTTTTGTACAAATGATATGTACTTGGGACTCTTCTGTTTCAGGGATACAAACTTAGAAGCATGCATGCAGTGATTATGCAAAGCATAGCAAAGCCTACTCTAATAAGACTTAATGTTGTCTAATATGAGCAACAAATCATGGATGAAAGTGCATCCAAGCACCTCGACAAAACCCAGAAAGTCTAACTCTGCCATTTTGGATGTTTGAACATTTCCACTGGTGTTTAAGATATATGCATTGCTTCTTCTTTTGAAGAATGCTTTATGAAAAATAATGTAAAAGATAACTGCACTTACACCCAGGTTGGAGAGAAACACGCCAGGTTTAGACAGGTATCCAAGATTCTAACTTCATTTTCTATGCATTCTGCCCTCTTCACATACAGTTCTGAATTTCAGGGATTCCTGTTCCATATGGCATTATGGGCTAGATGTTCAAGGTGCACTGGGTGACATTTGGCCTAAAGTACTCCATACTGGAAAACTTGCTCCTACTATGCTGTCAGTACTTACTGTCCTTTTGGATAAACCGATCTGGCTGTGAGACACTGACATTTTATGGATTAAAACCACACAAAAACCTTCCTGCTCCTCTATTCTTTTCCTCACACCACCTTCCATTTACTCCTGACATTCCTCCCACCCTTTAACACAATGTTGACAATACCTACAAACAGGAGATGGGCCAAGTCTGTTAGGTCTATTAACCAATCCTTCTCCTATCATTCAGGTAGTTCAATGTTACCTGTGACAAGTATGAAGAGAAGAAGTACAGGAAATATGTTTCTGCAAGTTTTTAGCACAAATAATAGCAAAAGAAGGAGCTGAAAAGCTTCCCACCAAATACATAAAATGCTGATATCATGCTGAGGGAAGAGAAGGGGAACAAAGGCCAAGCAGCTAAATCTGATACTGCCAGGTCAAGATTTGTCAAATGTGAATGGTATTGGGCAAAAGGAGACAGTTTCTACACCTAAATTCCATACCAAGAGGAGCTGAGTTTTCAATCTTTGCTTTGACAAAAGAAAATATTAGCACAAATATAATGGAGCTACAGTAAAAAAAATTAATTTATTATGAATCATTAACACTCAACTACCATTAGCAGATAAACACGTAGCTTAAATATCATTGATATTTGAAATAGTTATACCAATGTCTGCACTACAAAGCATCCAATAATAACTGTAGGCAATAGCTGTTAGCATTCAAAGGGTTTCAAAGAAATCTCCACCTGGTTATAGGTGGTATTTTATCAGGAACAACTGGAAAGCCAGTAATTGTACATTTTTTTGATCAATCGTTGTTCTCTCCAGCAGTGCTGAGGAACTGTCAGTTCCATTGCTGAAAATGATCCTTATAATGTAACCTCAATCAAAATATATAATAACATTGATTTCAAATCCAGCTGTTAGTTTTCCAATAAACTGCAGACATAACAGCCGCTATTTTTTCTCCACGAATAAAATTTTGATCGTGATCTCTTTGTGTGATTGCATCCTAGTGGGTTATTCGTAAAAAGAACACAACTTACAGCTTTTCCCCTCCCTGTTTTCATTAAGTTTAAAATTTTGTATTATTTCCTTGACCCTAATAGCAGAACCTACCCTTTCATTTATTTAACCATAGCTAGAGAGGAAAAAGTGCTTTTACAGACCAGACAAGAAATCTGAATAAATTGGTACAGTGAGTATAAAGTCCACAGGGTAATCTGTAAATGTAGATTATGCTTTTCATTATAAAATACAGCCATGAAGTACTTATATGTAAAAGCTGCACTAAATTTTAACAATACACCACAGTTGAAAATCTATATTTTAAAGTGCTGGGATGTTTTCTGCTACCAAATAAATTTTTATCTCTGAAATAGAAATATGGCCTCAGAAGCCTATAAATACAGGCTTTCCTTGCCTTGGAAGGCTGTGAGATTTATCTAAATATGAATTGTAGGTAACAGCAATGACACACTGTAACTTACCATGATTAGCTGAAGACAGTAACATCTAGAGAACTGTTTCCTTGTATTACAGGAGTCCTCTTTGTGAGAGGATAAAAAGAACAATGTAATGTATAGCACACCAGGACAATAAAACAGCACTCTATGTTTCTTCATCCCTTCAAAGTAAACATATCCCCATTTTATATTCCAGGGTGACACATAGTAAACATTTGTGGGAAGGGGTATATGTAACAAATGTTATTTAAACTAAAAAATAATTCATGCAAAATTCCCATGAACTTCATTTTTTTTTTTACTTATTTTACACTTCTATCACTGTTAAAAATGGTCTGTGCCCTCAACAGCATTTCTCATCCAGCAACCTCAGTATGTATGTTGTAAAGATGAATGGATGAGGTGTTTAGAGTTAATGATCTGTATCATATTGCATCCATTTAGCTAAAGATATATAATCCCACACAGTTTGGTTTATATTGACTCTTACTCAAGAACTACATATTTGAAAGGCCATCATGCTCTCCTGACAGGGTAGAAGATGAGAATAAATAAGACAATATACTCAGCTTTCTGTTTCACAGGTAAAGTCTACAGGCTATTTGATAGTCTAACTTATATTTTAAAGTGATATTAGAGTTATTTATTACCAAAGTACAGTCACATTTCATTTTATCACTTAAACTTTTTGTGATTTGGAAACATTTGTAGCTCACTTCTAGCATAAACATATTCTATATCTGAGTGTGCATGAGTATATATTCTGAACAAATACATCTGATTTCAATGATTTTTATGCATTCCTATAAACTGCATCCTTTTATGTCTATAGAATGAGATTCACCTCAAAGTAACAGTTACCACAGAGAAAAGATGGAATTTTAAATAAAATAATTACAAAAAAGACTTAGACGGTATTAGATGTAGTTTTTGGAACAAGAATGATTTAGTATGTTGTACTAGTTTGAAAACAAACCAGTGGGAGGCACCAAGTCAGAATAACAATTTAATGGAAATTAAAGAAAAGGGGGAAAAAAAAGGTAAAAGAAAACACTGTCAAACTGACAGAGTCAAGGTACAACCTGACACCCTGTTAGGCAGGGTGGTGGTAGCAGTCTGGTAGAATGGTGGCTGCAGTCCTCTGAAGCAGTGATCCTGTAGTAAAACAGTCTGCTCTTCCTCAGGAAGTCCAATGGTGGCTGTGTAGCTCCTGTCCTCTGGAAATCCAGTGGGAAGCCGGTGTCTCTGGTGTTCAGCCTCAGATTATATCCACGATGGGATGCTTGGTTCCTCCCTCTGGGTGGAGCATCTCACAATGGGGTAATGAGTCATGAGGCAAAGTGTTGATTAGGCTCATTAACAGAAGATAGTCCGGAGGGAGTTATCTCTGAGTCAGGCGGCAGGACAATGATGGGCAATTAACAGAAAGATAGTCTGGGGGGAGGAGGCAAGGAAACACTGCCCCACCTGGTTTCAACAGCTCATGAGGATGGTAATAGAATACACTGCAACCCAGGACATATGTTACCTGAGCTCAGAGCTGTCCTCTGTTTCTTGGTTAATGCTGCCTTTTAGGATTACACTGTTGTGCCTTAAGTCAGCTGAGGAAAAGTCATGGGTAGTTTGCGTTTGTTATTTCTTCAGCTATGTTGGGTCAACAGGGCTGGACTGGATATGCCACATTCAGAGAGGACATTTCATCAAGTGTCAAAAAAAAGGCTGTAAAATGAACAGTGATTTTCATTTTCTGACCTTTGTACTTTTTGTTTTATCTTTTTATCTGTAAAATAATCTGTGATCTCCAGTTTACTACTCTCAGTAAGGGCAGATAAATTTTTAAAAGCAACCATTGTCAGGTTTCATCTTAAATATATGCTAGCTCCACAGTCTATGGTCTAATATTTATATTTATCACATAATGAGTTCTAGGTGCCGAACACATGAACACCAATGTGCATCTAGGCAGTGTAGAACAAACTGACTGCAGGGTCTTAAATATGCATTTATGGATCCAATGTGCTCTCAGCAGAACCAACACCACCAATACCCAAGTGTGATGCCAGGCAGAAATTTGTGTAATATGTTGAGATAGAAAATGCCTTGATACATATGATAAAGTGCAGAAAAGACAGTATAATTTTATACAGGAAAATTGTATCACACAAACCAAGCAGAAGTTTTTTATGGAAGCCATGAGAACATGAAGGACAAACTCATGGATTTAGTCTACAGGAATTTTGAAAATGAAGTTAGCAATTTTGACCAGTAAAGGCTTAAGACCAAATAAAATTCTCCTATGGTAAAAGCAAAAATCCTCAAATTATTATCTAACTGATAATGGAAGTCACTTTTCACAGTGGTTGGAGGGAGTTAGCTGTGGAGATCTACAAGTATTTGTAAGAGAACTGGTGTCCCTCAACATATTTATTAATGATCCAGAAAGATCCCATGCAGTGACAGGATGAAATTTGCTGATGTGATAAAATTATTCAAGGTACTAAAGACAAAACCTGCAAAAAGCTCAAAAGGATCTTATGATACAGAATGACTGAAAGAAAAGAGTGGCAGATAAAATTCAGCATCAATAAATTCAAAGTAATGTACCTAGAGCAAAACCAATTTTAACCACATGGATACACTAATGGCATCTAAATTAGCCAGTACTCAGAAAGAAATCTTAATGTTTTTGTGGGCAGGCAGTGAAAGGGTTACCCTTAAAAAAAGGATGATGATGAAGATGATTATGAATTTTTAAAACAGAACCAAAGAGCTAGCCAGAAATTACTACTGGCATTACTGCATCATCCCTTGGTTTATCTGTACCTTGAATATTGCATGCATGCTCGTTCTCTTCACCTTAAAAAAGATACAGCAGAATTAAGAAGCCTTAATGAAGATTGACAATTATGATTAGATCTAATAGACCACCTTCTGTGAAGGGAGAGATTAGATAAGATAAGCTATTTTAGTTTGGAAGAGATGTCCCAATTAAATAGGATAGAAAACTGTTACAAAAATTAATAGAACAGAACAACAATAGATAATTATTTTACTCTTCTTTGACAGCAAAATAAGAGTGAACATAAAATGATATAGTCAAGAAACAAATATAAAACTACTCAAAGCACTTATCACACAGAATGCATAAGCAAAGGCAGAAGTTCACTGCTGCACAATATTCTTGAGTAACAAAGCAGGTATTTGTTGGTTTTGGTGGGTTTTTTTTAATAGCACTATTTGAAGAAAAAAAATCACCAAATGCTACTAAACACCAGACTCTATTTTAGCAAGTCCATTAGCCAGAGATTGCTGGAGAAATAATTCTATCAGAGACAGTGTGACTGAACTCTTGATCTGTCCTTACAGTCTTTCTTTCAGCTTTTAATGAAGCAGGTTCCATGTTGCCCTCTTTCCATACACTGCCTTATTGACAAGTTCTCAGCAAGATAAACATATGCTTTCCAAAGTGTGAGCATACCTTCCAGTGCATTAAGAGAAACTGCTGTTTAATACCAGAGATTACATCAGTTCTACAGGTTTTTAAATTATCTCAGCTGAAGAAGCCTAAATCTGACAAGGCAATTGCTGTAGGTGTCACTATAAACAGTGTCAGTGCCTGACACCAGCCCTAAATATATCACTGAAATTACTTCCACTCCTGTTCTTCAATAGGCTTATATCTTAACACACTAGAACCAGCCAAGCAGACCCTGATTCAAAAAACAAGGAGCACCATATTTAAAGATGTACCTCTAGTCATGAGGTGCTAAGTGACAGGAATGTGGTACTTCCAGGAGTGGTACTTCCAGGCCACTTTTTGGAACATCAGTTTTGAAGAAGGAACTGTGTAAACGCTCATCTCTAATTTCCCTAGATTATGAGGCACAGACCATGTCAGTGTCCAGTGTCTGACACAGAGGGTCAAAGAGCTGCAGCTTTTCAAGCTTTGATGAATCACACTCCCTGCTTCTGGAAGGTGCTGGCTCTGAGCCTTCATGCTGCTGATATAGCAGCTACATATGTGAGAGACTGAGACAGGAGACTTGAGTGTGTGAAAGGTGTGTTTCTATATTTCACAGATAGCTGCAGTTTGCACATGCAGAGGAAGGCCATACCTGAGACGTGAGAAGACAGTGGAAAAGATATAGTCCTCATTTTCAAAGGTGTAGAGTAACAGGGAAAGTCAGGGGACAGTGTAATTCCTGGCCAGGTGACATTTTGGGACGCTGCTCTACTCCAGCCAGCCCAGTTTTCTGTAGTCCAGAAAAACACAGGTGCCTACAGCAGAAGAAAGAAACAGAATGTTCATCTCAAGCAGCAAATTTCAGCATAGACTTTCTTAACACTTGTGCAGAACTGCTTACTCACCTCTAGATGGAAAATCTCTTCATAAAGCAACCTTATACTTTGTCTCCCTCCTGCCCAGCAAAACCAAAACTCACTCAAATAAGCCTAACACCACTGTAGATAATATGACCTGGATTTTTACTCGCTCATTTACATGAACTGCTGAGAACTCCAAAGAGTCTGGAAATGGTGATAAAGGGATCACAGAACTTTTCCAATGTGTATTTTGACAGAAGACAACCTGAGCAGGGTATATCAATTCATGAAAACAATGAAAGCCTTTTGACCGAAAGAAATTTGCTTTCCTGGTGACCGGGTCCACTCTGCTGGCAATATGCATGCAGCAGACTAGAGGATTCAGCAGACTATTGACAGTCAGTCTCATTATGAGGCCTTGCTCCCAGGTTGTGAATTAAAAGAATGTATACTGCTTTCTTTAACTCCATAAATAGTGGGATAGAATCATGCCTGGGGGCTGCGAGTCACGTTTGCTTCTATTTTCTTCTTCTACTCAAGAAACAAATGCAACTTCTCCCTAAATTAAGAAATGAGCCTTGATGAGGTAAAATAATATGTGTTCTGCTCTGTAACATCCCCATGGAAGACTCATCCTGTGTCATTCTTGCTGTTTGACAATATTTATTTTTCTCTTCCACAAGTGCACGAACACGTAAAACTTCTGCTACTGCTTTCCACTGATTCTCCCTTTCCTTTTATTTTCTCATCTCCCACTTCTTTCTTGACGTATTGTCTCTCTTTCATCATATCAGTGACAGAAAATTGAAGCAAAATTGGTGAAGAACTTATCAGAAATGTCATAGGCTACACATGTTCGGTACAAACCAGCATTATTTACTCTTCTGAGTATCGTGAGACTCACACAGTGGTAAAGCTGAGCTATGTCAGGGAAGAAAACACCTGGGCCCATAAAAGATGGAAGGAGAAAGAGGAGGGACAGGAACATAAAGCAACAGGGAAAGAGTAAATTGCCAACAATATTAATATTTTCCTTGCTAAGCAGTTGCTCACTCATCACAAAACACCAGGGACTTATTACAATACAAGTGGTAATTTTGTGGAATTTTAACTGAAAAACAGTAGCAAATTTCATTGTGCATAGGCTCCTCCTGATTCCTCATTCCTTTTTGCATTCAGCTGCTAGACTTTCAGGAAGGAATCATCCATTAAATTTTCCACTCATTCATGCTTCAGTCCCACAACTCATGCAAGTACTACATGCCTATATACAGGTTTACACAGACAGCAAGTCCTCTTCTGCATTCACTTACAGACTTACAACTTTACACGTACTCCTGGACAAAGTCACACTGAAGGAGAAATACTTTCATTGCTGTGAACACTCTCCAAAGAGGAGCAGGTAAATGACACCCAAAGCAGCTGCCCTGGGAAACACAGAAACCCTATCTGGATGGGGAAAGTGGAGAGGCTGGAGCCTCTTGGCTTTTATCAGCTCTTTGCATCCTTTTTCTCCAATGATGTTCTGATAGTTTGATCCCAAATCTCACTGGGTTTAGTGATGAGCTGCATCATGCCAGACACCATGCTCTAGGCCTTCATTACACAGGAGCTGCTCCACCCCCTGCTGTAACACAGCACTGAAATGCTTCTTGCAGCAGAATAAATCTGTTTCAGTTTATGATAAAAAAATAATGTGCAGCATGCTCAACTATGTTCACACTATTTTTAAGTGTATTTCATAAAACTTTATGATTTGATACTTTCATGGTTAGACTGGAGGTTTTGATGAAAGGCCCTGTGAGTGACTGGAGGCCTGTGAAGATGAGCAAAGTTAGAAGCTTACATTGTCAGGAGCTGGGACTGGGATTCTGTTCTGTAGTAATTCCCCTGGAGCCCCGGTTTGATATTAGTTTAGAACTTCTATCTGTTCACATTTAAATTAATCTAGAAAAGACTGACAAGTAGCAAAGAGAAAAAGAAGGCAGAATGAGGAAAATCTGAGCTTATGCACAGAGAGCCATTAGCATTCTATACTGAAAACTTTATCATGCACAGATACCCTTAATATTACTTCCATATGTTACAGAAAAGGGAGAAATGGAAGAAATTAAATTTGACGACAGCAGAAAGAGATTTCTGGACTTAAAATTGGACTTAAATTGGACTTAAAATTTTGATATAAATGAAATATCTGCATTACTTCTATGTTTTCTAAATAAATATTATGGCAAGGAACATATCAACATTGCAAGTTCTAGTCCAGTCTATCACTACAACTGCTGGTTAATTTTATTTGAATGCTACTCTGTCATCAGAGTATGGTTCAATTACAGTTATATACATAAACATAGCTGTTGCTTAGCATTTAGAATACTCTTGCATTATGTTCACTGATTTTTTCTTTTCTGTCAAATGTTTCTCTATGTCCTTTCAGCTCCCCCAGTGAATTATGATAGTCAACATCACCACCAGGTCTTTCTGCTGCTTTTACTTCTAACTTTATTTTCAACTTTAACCTTTTGTTGCTTTTCGGTCATCCACACAGACTGAATAGAAGTCATGAGGCTTTTTCCTGTAAAGCCCTCTGGAATTAACCTTTCTGCCCTCCCGAAACAATTAATTAGTATATTCACCACTTCTCCTCAAACTGGAATGGTTGTTATCTCCTTGTCTGTGGTCATCACATCTGAAACCTCATCCTTAAAGTCTCCTGCAGACACTAAAGATCACAATTTTGCTTGCTTCTTGGACTAGATAACACAGTTCACATCTCCCTCGATCCTTGTTTTCCACTACATGAAGAAAGGGTTTCTGGCCCTTCTCCCAGTGCCTCTCAAAGCTGATCTTGCATTGTCTCCACAGCAACTCTCAATGCAGTGATACCAAACATGCACAATCTGGGATTTTCTACTGCTCTGAAGAATATCTTCAAAACCACTTTATCCCCTTTCATGTTGTTATCCTCTCTTCCACATTGCAAATGGGAATCTCATTCACAGGAAGGGAAGTAAGACTGGTGCTGCTGGATGGCCGAGGACTGAACACATTTCTTTTCTAACGTTAATTCGTCTTTCTGACCCAGTCATTTTCTGTCTCACCCCCTTTTAACTTGCAAATCAATGCAGGTTCTATGATTTATAATGTATTTATACACCTCATGCCACTGCCTCATATATGCCCTGTTTGGCTTCCAGTTGCAATTTAAGTTTCCTGTATTTTTTGCAGAGTTTTGGTTTACTTTTCCATAACCTAAGCTGATGAGAGCTCTTCATGTGAACAAGTATTTTTTACATTTTTCCTCTTATTTAGTTAGCAATGACTATCAACTTAAATAATGACAGAAAACTTTATTTTTTACCATTTACTTTAGTTCCCTAGAATTTTTTCCATCTAGAAAGACACAGATGACCAAGCTCATTTTAGGTGTGATGCTATAAAACTAGAATTTTTAAAAATTTTCATTATCCTACCCAGTGACGTATCAGCATTGTAAAGAGTGAAGTTCCAGAGTCCATGCCCATAAAATGAAAAGAGGACAGTTAAAACAAAAGCAGTCAGAAGGGAATGAACAAATAAATACTGCAGAGAGAATTAGAGGATAGAATTAGCTTTTGATCTGCCATTCTGAGAAGTCCCTGATGTAGAAGGAATGATTTTCTTTCCATGGAATCCTACAGAAACACAGAAGTTTGCCTACTTGTTAAATACAAAAGGTTAAGTAAATTGTTAGGAAGCTAATTCAAAATTCAAGACTAATTTAGATTTCCTGAAATAATCATTATGGCCACATCAGTACCCTCTTTTTATATATTTGCCTAAATAATAGTTATAATAAAGTTAGCAATGATTTAAAAACTTTTCTTGTTAGGAGAGGATTTTATGCTCAATCCTGAAGAATAGCACTTTAATTCCCTAGTAAAGGGCATCCCTACAAGATACTGA
Organism: Corvus brachyrhynchos; assembly: GCF_000691975.1. Lineage (NCBI taxonomy): Eukaryota > Metazoa > Chordata > Aves > Passeriformes > Corvidae > Corvus > Corvus brachyrhynchos. The sequence continues at coordinate 6,287,396 of NW_008237239.1, read as the reverse complement.
ATTGATGAATTGATTCAGAAAAGCTGAATTAGGAATTTGAAAATGTCTTAAAGATTAGGAGAGTGTTTTAGAGAGGAAAATTGGAAGCAATTAAAGAAGATTGCAAATTACAGAAAAAACAGTCTGAAAGAAAACATGCCTAATATAAAAGATTGACTAAAAGACATTTAAAAAGGAAGAGGAAGTAAAGCAGATGAAAAGAAAGGACCTTATAGACACAGTAAGCTATTATAGCTCTTTTGTTTTATGGAGGGTTAGCGCTATTCCAAATTTTGCCATCTCTCATTGTTATGGTGGATTTAGCCGATTTCAATAAAACATGAGCCTGTTGTGCTGGCCCTTGAGCAGATGCAGTTGTGGCATTGGTCCTTCAGCCCCTCAGGAGGGAAACTGCTGATACTGAGCTTTGTGAGCAGAGCTCCTCTCTGGGTACCAGCATCACCTGGGAGCTCCATCCTGTTACACCATCAGCTCTTGGGACAGGGCATTGGCACTGTGCAAATGGCTGTGCTGTCTTTGATTTCTGCAATTTTCTTGGTTCTTCTTTGTTTTACCCCCCTCCC
>NW_008237239.1:6257331-6286809 GCF_000691975.1 Corvus brachyrhynchos | reverse complement strand
CCCCCCCCCCCTTACAGTGAGAGTGAACAGGGGCTTCTGGTAATACCTCAGGCAAACAGGAGGGTGCAAATGTACTTACTCTTAAACACGCTGAACTCCTGCACACCCTCTTAGGACACATGGCAGCTCCTGCCAGGGTAGTGTGAACGGAGCTTACATCTGTCAAAATTTTCCAAGATCTCCTGTCAGTCAGCCTAGATATAATGGGCTACTCCAGGAAGAAAATGGATATAATCAGGCTTCTTATCCTCACTTTAAAAGTAGACAGTAATTTCAGAAACATCTAAAACTTATCCTAAATTTTTGTGTTGGCAGCTACACTGCTTTGGAGAAAATAACTTCTCTCAGAACCAAGAGGGTTTTAACTTTTACTTATGAATGACTTCATACCCGACTTCTGTATTTTTTGATGTATGTGCCTCTAAGGTAGAAGACGTAAAATCTAAAATAATTACTAAGCCTTGTAGCCAAAAGGAAAAAAAAAATTAGAATCGGACTTCTGTGCTGGAACTTTAACCTATCAGAATTACATCAGGCTCAGGTTTTCACACTGGCCAGGGACATGCTATAGCATGCTGAATAGGATTCTTTATCTAACACTGACACCTTAGAGTGTTAAATTACAAAATAATTTTCAAGTCCAACTACTGGAAAAACTGCCTCCACTTGGGTTAGTCACAGTTCACAAGCAGGAGCAATTTTACCATTTTAAACTTTCAGTGACATCTTCTTTTAATATTTTTTTTAAAAACCCTGTCTCCTAGAGTTTTTGTCCTATGCCATTGCTAGAGGATTTAAACTTTAAATGTCAAAGTCTATCAGGAAAGAAAATGTTCCTCTGGAAAGGTGAATCAACTCATGCATTAAGGAAAGCATGACATGAAGAAAACCTTCATGTTCAGAAAAAACTAAATCTGGGGTCTATTGGTAAAAGAAATGCTCAGTTTCAATGTTTGATTTTCAGCCATAATCAATCTGATCATACAGAAAAAGACAAGAGCATGAATAAATGCTTTTGAGAGGCAATTAGAAGCAAGGAATAATGTTTTCAAAGTAGACTGATGTTAATTAACAAATAATAAACTGAATATGTATTTCCATATGGGGTAAAATGAGAATTTATTTTAAGTAAAGAGTACTGCTCTTATGACTCATACTAGGGCGTTTAAAAAAATTTAATATTTTAAAAGAGCCACTCAGGGTTTCTCAAGGATGTATGAACCTATGAAGAGAGGTTCTTATGGAAAATTATTTGAGTTAAACAGTACAATGTCATTGGACTAAACTTTTTTTCCTAGAGTTGATGACAATTTTTTCACCTATATTCATCCAAAAATCTACTGTTCTTCATTTCTCCACAAACTGAATCAGAGACATAACTCTAATCACAGAATTAAATAATTTTATATTTATAATGGGTAGTTTCACTACAAAATCTGCAGTAAATTTTGGAATACAAATTACTGTCTGACTTCATTATTATATAATTAAGTTCTAATGGTCTAGATTGGTTACAGTGTTTGATGGTACTGCTTACTCTACATTTAATAAACATTATTGCATTTAAAAGACTAGCTATTTCATATCTATTACAAAATATTTCTTAATGGAAAATAGTATCTCTAATACATAGCAGAGCATCATATTTCACATAGCAATGAAATACTTCTACCGATGCTACCAAATGAAAATTTGACCAAATACTGAATACTACTACTAAATTCTAACTGATGCAAGTTAGCAAGATGAATCTCAGTAAGTTCATGCCAGTTTACTGTGGCTGTGCCAAGAGGCAGTGTCAGTAAGGAAGAGTCACACAAGCTGCATCTGCGATGTAGATGCAGACTGTGAAAGTCAGACCGCCCCTGGAGCTCCCCTTGGTCTCTGACTCCCTGTTGTGAGGGCCAAGGGAGGCTTTTTCTTGCCTTTGCTCAGTATCAGGCTCCTACTATCCCAAGCTTACAGATGATCAAAATGAGCTGTATTCTGCTGGTGAGCATGTGCAGGGGGTTATATCTGTTTATATTTGCTATATATACCCCTGAAGTCTTGGGTCTGGAAGTACTGCAAGCATAATAAACATAAAAATAAACATAAATCTAAGAAGTTACATAACCATAGATCTATGTTGCTGCTTACATCTCAGCAAGAACTTGGTGACCTAGTAAATGTTACATCTGTGGCTCTGTGTTGGAACATTTCAATGAATGAAGATTGTTCCCCGTGTCATGACCTGTAAAAAACAATTCTGCATCCAGCCAACAATGACTTCAGTCTGTTTATCAGTTCTAACACTATATATATGTATGATTTGAATGCAAGGGGGCAAAAAGTCTGGTAAGTGCAGTAACTTTATCTGCCCCAACCAGACCCAGCAGAGCTTGTTTGCTTAGAGCTTTTGGGCACCAGAGTGACCTCCCTGCTCTAAGAGTCATTGTATTCTGGAAATCTTGCCCTTCTGTCACATTCTTTCCATTTTGCATCCTTTGTCCTCACTTTGGACCCTTCCTAATACATGAGGGGACCAGCTGCACAATGCACCTTAGCACGGAACAAAATGTGGTCACTTCTTTGCCTGTTATTTCAGTTTGTTCTTGTTATTTTCTTTTAAAATCACTGTCTGGAGAGAAGGGAAGAAAAATGCTATTTGGGGACCTGGAATATCCTGCAGGTCATGATGCTTAAGCACAGTACCACAGTTTTTGCAGTCAATCTCAACTGCACATTGTAACAGAGAAAATAAAGGCAGAAATCTCACTGCATCCTCCAGTGCCTGGGCATTCCCTCCGTGGAAAACTAGCTATGGTACACACTGACACACACCAGCTTGGGTAAATGCTGGGTTTTGTGATCATATGGACAGCCACAAGGATTTCCAGCCTCCAGATGTGGGATGTAATAGTAACAGAGAGGTCATTCACGTATAAAATTCACAAGCATGCTGTAGGCTATTCATCTCCCTGCTTCCCTCTCTAACCCTGCGAGGTTTAAAAGGCTGGTATATGTTTTACATCCTTTCATCATGCATGAGGTAAGAGCATGGAAAACCTCAGTATTCTCAGGTCTAGGACTCATATGACACTGCAGACCCCAGCACCATTCCCTGGGTTCACAACAAGTTCAAGTTTTTAACCTTTAAACAGATTAGGCTCATTGTATTGTAAAAGGCTGGTTATTTGACATTTATGCTTGAGTAATAGAAACTTTAGAATTTAGGTGTTTGCCTTAAAAAAAAGAGAAAAAACCAATTTTTCTGACTGAATACAAAGTGTACCAGTGACCTTGACCTCAAAAACGCCTCCCAAGCTGATTAAACATCCACTAATTCAGTGTTTGATTAAATATGTTACTTAGGGCAGGTGTCAAAGACCCAGGCTAGTCCCAACATTTATACATTATATACACAGCACGCAGCTATAATTATAAATCTCTCTAGATGCAACAGCTAAAGATCTTACTAGCCCTCTGTTATTTTGAGAAAAGAGGAGGAAGAAAGGAAATCTTAGTCAGTGAACTCACCTGCAGTCTGAAAAATTACCTCATCCATTGCCACTAACATGGGCTTACCAAGCTGAATTAATTTCTTTGCCACCATGATCTCTTTTCTAGTCCAGAGATCAAGGTCATGTTACACCCACAGAAAATGAACCAGATGTGTGCTACTCTTCATGAGACCTCCTAATTCTTATTCTTGAGGCAGTAGCCACTAGTGGCCTATTAAATATTATATATTATAAAATCTTTCGTATATTTCTGTCATTTACAGCTTCTACAAACTGCCCTTGCACAATGTAGTAATACATAAGGCTTAGGAAACTGACCTCTAAAGAATATTAAATAGCTGTGTGGCAGCTAAAAAGCAATTATCTCTGTGACTATTTAGATATACCTAAGTAATTTTTAGCATTTATAGTGCTGGTAATGATCCCTTTTTGGTGCTTTGATACACCAAATGATGGCTAATCTATGCCCACTACTTTGTGTTACAAACGCAAATGTGTTTGCATTGATATAAATACTAGACAAAATTAAATTAATGCCTTATTATTTTCAAGCTTATACATGCAAAGCTACTTGGAGCTGTCATTTTCTTTTCTATGATCTAATTACAAAGCCTAGAGGGATACAGAGAGAAAACCAAGCATTTGAGGAAATGGGATATACATGCTCCAAGGGTAGTCATGAGCTCAGCGGGCTGCAGGAGCGAAGCCCACCAAGTTTAAAACAGGTTAACAGTCAGCAGAACGTGTAGAAATGATATAAATATCTAACTACAAATGAAAAAAAGCATTGCAGGAGAGCAGTGTAACTGCCATGTCACTGAACCTGTGCAGGAAACAGATATTTAGTGCATTGTTAACAGAATAAGCAAGAAAGCAAAGTTTGTGTGCCAAGACCGTGCTCCCTTTGTCGCCCCATGCCCAGCAGGACCTAACTTTGCTGCCACACTGACATGAGAAGATGAAGTCCTATTTCTGATGAAACCACCTGTCCTTAATGGTAACAGGCAATTTCTGGGATATTTTACTCCAAGTTAGTGATTCTCCTGTTCTGCACAGAGTTTTAAGCATGCCTGGAGATAAATTCCATCCAAGTAATAAAGATAATCTCAGGTGGTTTGAAGGAGATTGAGGAAAATAGGAATAATGACGTTTTATATTATCAGCTAGAGTAGCATTTAAAAAAAAAAGTAGTATCATGGAAAAGGAAGTAGTTAACTTGTAAAATTTTACCTGGGGTAAAAATGATCCATTATTCAGTAATCATGTAGTCTGATTCCTCCCAGCAAGGCCTAGATCAAGGTCTAAAACTTCCCTAAATTTAGATAAAAAGGGGAATAAAATTGTTCAGGGTTCTGCATTCCAATACACAACAGAATCATTTTTACCAAAGTTACCACACAAATATTTAAACTACCTGTACAAAATATAGAGCTATGCATGATTTAAATGTCTTCCCAAGTTCAGAAATTAGCATTGCAACTTGCAGCTCCTAAGCAAGTTGCTTCTACAATAATAGAACTTTAAAACTCTGTGGAAGGATATGTTCGAAATTGCCTGTTCAAAGAAATTTATGATTTTATTATAGCTGCATATTGACTATTCCTACAATAACCTGAAGGTAGACTCAAACAGTTTATTTATTCAAACTGCAAATGAAATCGGGCAAGAAAAGTAATTAGCAAGCAACAAAAAATAATGGAAAAGCTCCATAAAAGCGGTTTTGAATTTACGTGGGTTGTCAGATAGTTAGAAAAATAACAGCTTAAATTTAAAAAGATCAACTTTTTTTTTTTTCTTTTTTTTACACACAGCACACAGTATATACAGATTAACCATGAAGCTGGTTTTGAAAAAACCCAGAAATCCCAGGGTACTCTGCACTTTGCCCAGCCACTGCTGCTTATGAGTAGAAATGTTAACTCAAGAATCAGAGGTGCTCCTACAGGCACCCCTGGCAATAGATTTAAACAACACCAATAATATCCTGTCTAAATAAACCTAATTTTCTGAAATACAGATCCTGTGGAGGGTTCTTGCCTGTATTTAATTTTTATATTAATAGGTTGCATTCCTTGTCTGTGAAAATGAAAAATACTTGGAACTAGGAAGTTTTCTGTAGTCCAGTGTTCTGCTCCATTTTCCTCTTAGCTGCACCCCTATACAGCTAACCCTTAGCTACAGCCATGCACAGCTCGGGCATAGTCATGTTCCATAACCACGATGTTCAGTTGATTCCCTCTGACTTCCTTAAACTTCAGGTTCCACATTGCTACCTAACCTCCTCAGGAGGAAGGACTTCAGTTCCTGAAGAGACAATAGCTCAAATTTCTGAAGCAAGTTTAAGTCACAAGTTAGCTATTTTGGGGAAAAATCTGAGTGCCACTTCATGTAGTAATGTTGCTTGTCCCACATTTAATCCATTATCCTTTCTGCTATCAATCCTCTGCCTTCACTGTTCAATTCCTTTAACTCTCATTCTAAATGCATCTGTGGCAGTGTTGGTTTAATTCTCTCTCAGCTGGTTTCCATTCTCGTGTGTCTGCAGGCCGTGGGCTGTGATGCACTGACCCCTGGTGCTGCCAGTCCTTTCCCAGCTCTGGCACACGCTCCACTTGGGGAGACCATGGACGTGAGGCTGCTGGACATGGTCAAACAAGCCCCATAAACTCAGGCCGACACAACCTCAAACAGCCCAAGGGGCCTTGCTGTGCCAGGACAGAAAAATGCAATGTACCAGCAGTGGCAAAAAGGATCATGTTTGTTGTTTTTTTAACTATGCTAAAACCTTCTCAAAAGATGCTCTGCTTTAATAGGACTCTCTCATTCCCCTGGCCTTACAAAGTAATTAATATATGCTTTTACCATGCTTCCCTCTATTCTCCAACTGCAATGCTATCTTTATAAATATTTTCTAACTACTTAATGCAACTATGAATTTCATAATGCTCAAGGTAAAAGCAGTAAGAAACAGCTGGATTATCACTTTGACAATTCCTTTTTTGTGCGGTCACTTGGCTCTCAGTGTGGAAAGAGAGTAAATAATGGCTATTACTATTTAGATGAATAAGCCCCCAGTGAGGACACAATCACAATTTCAAAAATAAAAGGGTGAATTCTTATGCTTATTTTGGATATTTGTATTCCTTTTAACGGAATGGTGTCTTATACCATATTTTACTAGCAAGGCATATAATTTGTTTCTTTTTTAAATCTGAAAGAGAATGTTCCTGAATAACATAAAATCCAAACTACAGCCTCCACCATGCAGCTATGGATTGTAAAATCAGACTTTTCAATAAGCATTAGGATTTCACTGAAAACCATTGTAGGCTTTTGTCTTTCCCTTTTATAAAATATACTGTAGCAATAAGATGTGGACCAATGTTCAAAGTCTTGAAAATCTGTAATCATAAGAATTTGAAATGAGAGAATGGAAAGAAAGGATGAAAAAATTATTGCTTCTGATATTTTGTATTATATCAGTAGTTTCAGTTCAGTGACCAGTCTGAGACAGATAGCTAAGATCCTCTCTCCTAAAAAAAGAGGTGCGAGGAATTGAACAAATTATTTTAGATTTCAAGATGCTTCTAAAACAATTTGAAGAATTAAAAAACCCAAGAAAAGCAAACACCAAACCCCAAAAGAAATGTGCAGAAAATATCAACATTCTTTCTGAACAGAAAAATATCAGCTACTCTTTTAATATTTTATAATCTCACATTTCCTTCTCCTTTGAAAAATAGAGACAGATAAAAAGCACTCTAACTGGCAACAACAATAAGGTGCATAATCCTTCCACAGACACACCCTACTTAAAAGCAGAGAAGATTATAGAAGCATTTTAGTATAGACCAAGACTGCACATTTGAAAATGATTGCTTAGCTCTCCTCACATCACACAGTTGCTTTTGTGTCACAGAGTGAGATTAGAGGAAACAGAAACAAAATATATTCTCCTTCCACTTGAAGCTTAACCAGATGTGGTCCAGGGACCGATTCTCTCTGAACAGACAGCACTGGGTGGAGTCTGAATCCTCCCATGCAACTGGTACAGTGTGGCCACTGGCTTCACCACACAGCTACTGGTCCAAATTACTTCCACGTATAGATGAATTCAGAATATTTTTGCTTTCAACACGCAGAAATTGGGAATTTCTTTCCCATGCTCTGTGAAGTGGTGGCATGTATTTTGGACAGAATTATACAAAGTTTCTATCTGATATATTGTATTCTTTTCAAATACTTTCATGGGGAATTTCTCAATCTGTGTCAACGGCAAAATAAAAATTATGTACATTGGGTACTCATGTCTACCAGGTTACTGGTTGTTTATTTGGGTATTTAATCTAAAACAACCTCACTTTAATCTCCCAATGTATACATTCTAAGGCAAAAGAAGTAGCAAAGGAATTTAAAAACTCTCTAACTTTTTGGATGCACTAATTCAAGTTAGTTGCATTTAAGTCCGCAATTAAGTTCTTTACTAGAGAGGAGTCTGAGAATATCTCTCGTGTGTTATCTCCTGGTTTCTTTCATGCACTGCACTTTATCTCAATTAGCTTAAGGCAACACCTCTGACAGATTACCATTATTTTACATCTATTGTACAGAAATGAATCTGAAGCACAAATATTATCAAGTTTCCTATGGGAAGTTCTAGCAAAGACAGGTTTATCATACAAGAATCCAGCTCCAAAATCTCTATACTCAAAGGATTTCATGGGATATTAAAATCCATAGATTCAAAATGTAATTCAAAACACATTAGTGTGCAAGCTTATGGCAGATTGTAACAGATGACTGGGCTCAGCCTCTGTATGTTTGTCTTTTTCCCAGCTCCTCCCAAAAGGCAGCATATTTCTTATTTTTGTCCTCTGCAGAAAAGCTCACAGGTCCTGGCCCTGGCAGTTTACCTACCAAGTGAAATCCAGTTCCTGCTAAAATTCTTATTGACCCCAGTACAGCCATGATTTCACCCAGTGACTTCACCACAATATCTCCACAAACAAGCCTGGAAAATGACCTTACACTGATGCTGCAGCTCCTTAGATGTCTGCAGTCAAAACTCTGCTGTTTGTCTCAGAAATACTCCCAAAAAGAAGGGGCAATTAAGTAGTGGTTATTGAAATATATCTTGATATCTCCGGCTTCACCAAGTCTCAAAACAGCCACAGCCCTGACACAGCAACATTACACACAGGAATGATTTCTAAATGACAGACCTTAATCCAGAATAATACCCAAGCTCAAGCATGAATAGGAGACAGATACCAGGTTACTCTCTACTTAAATAGATGGAGTCAAATACTTAAAAATAGTTAATATGTTAAACCTTTGAGGTTTATTTCCAGACAGAGATTCTATAAGAGAATCACTAGATACATAAATTATCATTCAAGAGAACAACATTAGTGTTTACCAGTTCATTTATTATGCAATGTTACTTCCAGAAATAACCTCCATATATGTATTGGCCCACATTACATTGATTTGTAATTAAAAGATGATTATTAAGGTTACAGTGTTAGTCTATCAGAAATTAGACATATGCAGTCCCAGTTTCCCCTTAAGTGCTGACTCCCAGTCTTCCTTTCTTCTTCCCCTCCCCATTCCCAGTCCTGTTCTGTCTCTCCACCACCCTAATGCAATCAGCACTCTGGGCAGATGTAATCCCAGTCCCTCCCACAGCTCTCCTTCTCCCAGACATCATGTCCTGACTCCTCAGCAGTGCATCAGTACAAGTTCTTCATCTGATTTCCGAACGCTGGCATCAACAACATGTGATACCGAGGAAAACAAATCCCTGCCTTCACAGATTTGGAACTCAGACCCCACAAAGTCCTCAACAAGCAGGAGGTCTAATGGCCAGGACTGTCCTGCTCAGTGTTGGAACATGTCCAATGCAAACAATATTCACAGCAGTCAGCTTTTAAATCTGAGTATTCTTCCTAGTCTTGTAAGTACTTAACATTTTCAAACATTCAAAACTTGTCTAAGTTCAGCTGCTCTCTACAGAAATGGTGAAAGGAATGTATCACTGGCACAGAGGATGAATTTTAAGACTCCCTACACAAGGAATCTAGGACTCCTCAAGGAATATTTTGTCAAAATACTTTAATATGGTTAATGGAACCAAGTTACCTAACAGGCTCCTTAGAAAAGAATACTGCTGTCTCACCAATAAATGTCAACACAAATAAAAACATCTTGGGATATTGAAATATCTCAAATAATAGCTCCAGTTCTGACACCTTAAGAGGACACAAACCTGCTACCCTACTTGTGGGGCGCTTAGGGAGAGTTCCTCTTAAATTATGTGATTTGTGATCTCTATTTTCCATTTCCACAGAAGCTCAGTGAAAATATTCTCAGTATGCAGTATTACCAGCATACTGAGCACAGAGGAACAGAAAGTCACTAACAGAAGCCAGTAACAGAGAGTAATCTCTGCCACAGAGAAACTCATGCAAACATGCAATGGGATTGCAGAAAAGAACACTCTTCAAAATGAACACAAGAAAATTAACCACCTTTTCTGCTTAACTCTACCCAAGTTCAACTGGGGAAAAATGCATGCACCAGAATAAATTTAATCACTTCTAGATTTTTCTGTTATAAGCAGGGAAGGAAATAGTCAGTAGAGGAATGAGATAATAATGCTGGAGATATCTTCTGGTCAAGAACTGAACCTTAAATGTACCTTGTATGTATTTTGATATTGTTTAGCTATACTAGCAACTCATATTCACAAAAGAAAGTTATTTGTTTTCTAAGGTACAGTAATTTGTGTGGGCCAGGCTGACATATATTCAGGTTTGGGTACATCTGAGTTATCTTCCCTTTCACCTTCCTCTACCGACTTCAGTTCTGGGAACATACCAGTAAGGAGTAGAGGATTTCCGTAACCTTCTGCTGAGAGGATTAAGACTGCGTTCACTAAGATCAACTCAAGGTTTATCTGAGGTCACCCAGTAGGTTTTTTATGAGTGTATTATTGCTTTCTGAAACAATTCTGGAAGGTTTCAAAACCTTACCATGACCAGAGAGGAATTACACCATTGTTTTCCCTTTTCCAGTCAAAAGAAGAACAGCTAATCATTGATAACTGCTTGATAAATATCATTTTGCAGTGTTATAAAGTACCTGGTGCTTGTCAATGACGTCTCAAAGGGTAAATCTTTATTTATTTCAAAGTTCAAAGGGTAAACAGAAATTTAGCTGGCATTATAGAGACGCTCTGGCTGGAAGAACAACCAGAAAATGTATGGGGCAGCTTTTCCCAGTCCATACTAAGGGGTTAAATTTCACTGCTCTTTGCATGGCCACTGAGAGGTATTTACTGCCACTTTTCTGTTACCTACTAGCCTTTAATTTACAATCTTCCAGTGAGGTTGTTACAAAGGCCTGAGAAGTCATTAGCCAATTCCTGAAGTGCTAAATCCAGACACAGGCACTATCCCAGGGCATGCACAGCAGTAAAACAATTCATAGTCAAACCAACATGAAATGATTTGAGAATGACAGTGATTTAAATAAACTAGCTTCAGATTGGTTTATTTTAATTCTATAAACAAGCTTGTATAGTTTTGCTGACACACAGGTTTTCAAAAAGAGTTTCAAGACAGAAATTAAGTTCAGAATTGTTTAAAACACAAAAAAAGCCCAAGAAAAACAAAACCAAAACCCTGCAGGCTGATTTAGGAGTGAATTCTGACATCTGTACTCCAATTTAGCATTTGGAATCCGGCTGATAAAAACATTAAATCGTCTCTAACTGGTGATAATGAATGCAATCAAGCCGCCTCAAGAGAATTATGTTTCTGAATAAATGCCAATTATATGATTAGAACTTACTTATTTATCACCACTGGCATCACTTGATTCTGAACAAAACTAATTTTTCTTTTTTTTCTTTTTTTAATGCAACTGCTAGACATACTGTATATAGAATATACCATTAGGAAATTAAAAATCACACAATTGCCTCAGGATAAGATGCTTAAATTATGACTATTCATTTTGCTTCAAAAACCTCTCTCTATTTGAGAAGCAATTTAAACATATTTTAATATGCAATCTCAGTAGAATATGGTGTGCAAATATAGCATTGTATATTTTGTTAGAAAAAAAAGAAACCATTTCTAAAATGCTTCAGTTTCTTGTAACTGAGCTTGTGTAACTTTTGAACTTGTGGTGTTGTCTGCAGTCACCCAGTGTATCCCAACACAGAGGCTGAAGGATTTCTTTTGTTGGGTTGGCAGAAAACACTGATATTCCTGACTACAGGAAGATAACACAGGTGTAAGCCCATAATGGTCCTGAATGGGCAGCATTTTGGAGGTTTCCTGCAGAAGTTTTCTCCTGCATAACCCCAAAATGCACTGGAAAAGAGACTACTCCCCATGTAAACAAAATGGTGGGAGTTCTATTTTTAAAATTTAATTTAACTTAGTTTAATTTTCTTAATTTTTTTTTTATTTTACTCGCATTAGTGGAAAATACTTCTCAAGAAATCTGCCAGGATATTTTTCTAGAGCCTCATTTGAATGAAAGACTCAGTCAAAAAGAAATGTAATGATAAGGTAGAAACAATTTCTCTAAAAGCAGAGGGGGTAAAACTAACATCACCAGGTCCTATCAATGAATAACAAAATTCCTTTATTAGTAAAAAAGGGAGAGGCAACTTTTAGAAAAGTCTATAAATTAAATAGCAGCAGCAGCCTGAAGCAGTCTAGAGGGCTGTGACCCACAGGTCAACAAATGATAAGTATTTTAAGCAGGGATGTTTGTTAAATTCGAAGCATTTGAATTTTACTTCACTTCTAAGTAAAAAAAGAGATACATATCCTTTCATGTCATATATGTAGCAAAGATATCTTACTTTTATTCAGACAGGGGATCTATATGCTCAGGTCTCAGCCATCCTCTGTCTGAAAAGGTCAGAAGCAGTGTGTCAGGATTTGGAGAGCCAGAATTGAGGGAAAATTTGGATTCAAGACCAGAAACTTTGCATTATTTCATGTTTGACAAGCTCCTGCAGCAAAACCTACCTGTGCCAAATAGAACAAAATGATCTTGACGCTGCAGAGTCCTTACCTGTGGGAGTCATTGTAGGAAAACACAATTTCAAGTAATGTGATATTGCTCATGCAAGCTGAGACACAAATATCAAAACTGCCTCTCCAAATAACATACAATGGGGATTTCAAGGTTTGCAGGCTTTTTGCTGAAATCTTGTGTTATGATTATTATCTCATCCAAGCTGGCAGACTAACAGCAGAGCGCAAACAACAACATCATGCCATGTGAGCAGTGAGTGAATGACAGTATAATATAGCATTTCCCCTTAAAATAGATCTCTATAGCCAGTTGTCTGCTGTACAAACAAAAACAGTACAAAATTAAGCAAACAAGTAACTCTATCATTTGTCATCACTGAAAGGACTAAGGGTGTGTTTCAAATTTCAGGTATCCTGGAGAATGCTTAAACAAATGTGTTAAATGCCTGCTTATTCTTAAAAATACTTATCTGAAGTGCTTCCAAGTTTAAATCAACCTATGGCAAATTTAGACAAAAAAATCTTAAGCATACACTTGTTGAAATAAGTTAAGAGCAACACATTTTGCTCTTGTTTCCTTAAGCCTTTCAAAAATACCATCCTCATTATTTTTGTTGTAGCTCTTAGTGGACCAGCTGACGTTCAGTTCTTAGAACACACATCTATGGAAACACTCAAGATGTTTACCTTTACCCAGACTTTGTCTTGCCAACTGCAGGAGTGTTCCACATTCCTGTGAGCACACTCAGTGGAACTAATTCCACATTGAACTGGAAGGAAGATTCAACAGGAAGAAATGCACTCAAATACACTGAGATGTCTTGTTTTATACCACTGCAATCAAGAGAAATAATCAGCAAAATCATTTCTTTTGGAAGAAAGAATACCTAACTCACTGTAATTAGCATGGAATTCACACTTTGAAGGACTTGACATAGTAGGAACATGTAAACAAGACAGAGGAAGCACCTACCAATTCATTTACCTGAGAACGAGAAGGAACTTGTCCTAGGAATTCCAGACACGTAATATGCCATATGAACCCTTGTAGTCTGAGAATGAATTCTATTTCTAGGATTTCTTAACATTTATTAAAAACCTCTGCCTTCTTATTTCTTATATAGCTTGTTTTAAGTCCTTAGTGGATATGATGTGTCAGAGAGCAGGAGATAATAAGGAAAAATAACTTCATTTTCAGATTCTACAGGAGACATACTAGCATACACTGATAATAATGGTCTGACACACCAAAACATGAGGAAATAGATTGATTCTTCTGCTTGCCTCTGGCCATTTCACCTGGTCAGGATTATCATGCTTAATATCCTGTCACAGGACAGGGCTGCCACTCGTTGGTTACTCAGTCACATCTAAGCCCCCCATACACTTAACAAAAACATGGAACTGAAGTGTAAAACACAGTTTTAATTATTAGTGTTTAACCCCTAGAGGAGGTAAGAAAAAAGCCTTTTACAAAAACACATTCATGGATGTTAAAGTGTTTATACAGTTAGGAGATTTTTTTTCCTCAACAAAATACCTGTAATAAAAAGACTCAGCTGGAAGCTAAAAAAATAGTCAAGTTTCAAGGTATGAAAATAGTGACAAATGAAAAAATGAGAAAGTCTCCAAAGTTGAATGAATTTTCAACGAAAAAAAGGAAAGTCATTAAGATAGAATTAAAATCAGTGGAAAAAGAATAGCTTGAATAAAACAGATTTAATCATAAGGTTGATGGAGATGTCTGTGAGAGTTGATAATGGTTGGCAATAAGATTTATAAGTAAATTAGGTATAATAAAAAGGTGTTAATTTTTAATGAGATGAGCGCTCATTAGAGACTAAAAAGAAATCTAGACTTTTAAAGTTTTACATTTCATTTATGATGGTATCAGAATTTGGCCTGAACCTGTGACAGTTTTACAAGGCTTTTTTGTGATTTCAAGGAGGTTTGCTGGCTGTGTAAGTTTGCAAAGCAGTCATTCCTTATTGGTTTCTGCTTACCACTGATGGCTTCACCAATAACACGATGCAGGAATACTGAGATATAAGTGGGTATATTTAAACTCCTCAGCTTTGCAATATGCCTGTTTTACTGAAGCACAACACTAGCCACAGGTATATCTAGTAGCCTCTCCTTTAGGGAGGAAATACAGAATTATAATCTTCCATAAACAACACAGGATGAAGGGTTAATAGATTTCAAGTTACATTTTTTCATATTTATCAATAAGTCAATGCTGAACAGGAAAATTATATTCTCAAAATCATCCAAAGTACAATAAACACATTTTTGAGATGCAAAAGTCAGGCTAGAAAAGAATTCATTGGGTAATTTCATTTTCTGAGTAAAATTTAAGAGAGTAAATTTGTGATTTTAGAACTAAGCCATCTGCTTGTCATTCTCCATGAAGGGCTATGAAGAGAACAAACACTGCACAGCAAAGGTGACCTTTATTATTGCCCCTCAAAGTTTCATCCCACAAGAGGACCTGATCACAGAGCAAAATCTTAGTAATGCTAAGTATGGCTTCCCTATTTTCCCTTGTTCTTCTATAGTAAATACTATTGGCTTCCACATATTCATCTTATTGACTTTTTAATAATATGCACAGAAAAAGTGATTCCCAAATGTTTACTCTGTCACTGAGACTAATCATTTTCTCTCTTGTCTAGATTTTACACCTTGAGGAAACAGTTGCATCAATGATATTTTCCATTGAAGTGTCCTGTAGATGTCAAGAGGTAAGCATTAACAGCCAGATAAACTTTATAAAGAGCAGGATGCTGATTAAATACTAAATAAAACCAATAACCAATAAAGAAACTAGAGGCAGAGTATAAATTTGCCTATTTTAAATAATTCCCTTCTGCCATATAAAATGCAGTGCTGACTTACTAGTTTCTCTTAAGTTCTTGAGTGAAAACTCTTTATGACTTCCTTCTTACTGCTTCGTTCTAATGGGTTGCTTTAATGTTCATACAAATGTAGCTGTAACACTAAATTCACTAAGAAATAGCACAGACTTTCACAATATGAACAAGTGTGGCTTTTTTGAACATTATTTACTAAAAAGTTACCTGAAATGAAATTTGAAGCATGGTGTAGGAAGCTGTCTGAAAGGCAGATTGTTTCCAGGTAATTGGATTATTCTCAGTTTTATCTAGGATACTTAAAGCAATGGCCAAAGTGACTTCTGAGTTCTTTATGGTTATCTCACAGTGTTGTCAGAAGATGGGAGATGGGACAACAAAGTGTCTGTGTTAAAAAAAAAGACAAACAAAAAGTAAGAAAGCGAGAAACTAAAAATTACAGGCCAGACAGTTAACTTCAGTTCCCCAAAATTTCTGCAATAACTTATCCACCTCCTTGTAACCATCTGGAAGGTAGTATTGGAAAAACTCCAGACTGTATAGATATTTCAGCTCCAAATTTTCTTTTTCAACAGGGTAGAGGATCTTCTGTGTTTAAGAGATGGGAAATAAACCCTCTTACATCCTGATTTTAGGGAAATTGAGATAGCATCTCACTTGACAATCTCATCACCACTTGATGAGCACACTGGACAGGTAAAAAGAAAAAAAACAGGTGTGAAACCTGGTTGAAAAACCAAAGCTCAAACCTAGTTTTTCATAGTTTGCTACCAAAAGCAAAGGAGACTTAGCTGGCAGAAACCTTCTTGTCCAGAATTTTCATTAAGGTTATTAATGACTTAGCTAATAAGTGTGTATTTCCCAGAGCTGAGGATGGCATGAGGTTGAGAACTGCAAGTATATGGTATACGGTAGAATTCCAAATTACCTTTTCAAACTGAGAGTTTGCATAAATTGAGGTAAAAAATTATGATAAGTAAAATTTGATACATGAGTAGGAACATCAGCTGCACAAAAAAAAATGTAAAGAAAAAAAAATTGCTTCATAGAAATTCTGAAAGTGTCTGTAAGGGGAAATAATCATTGCTAAAGGTGAACACTCCCAAAATTTGTTCTACTTTCAAGACATGATAGCTAGACTATGCTGAAATCTAGCAGATGGGTAAGAAGTACCACATGTAAAGAAAAAAATAGAGGAAAAAGCCCTTTAATATTTTCATACGTGATAATTTGATAGCTTCTGGATTAAATTATTCACAACTCTCTCATAAAAAAAAAAATGAAGTCATTCTTCTATTCATTGTCAGCAGTCTCTCACTGCCAAATTAAAAGCTTGTTCATATAAGAGTTACTTTGATCTCCAGTGGCACCCAAAATGAGAAACATTCATCAGACTTCAAAGATAAAATTACAAATGTATATAAAATACAGTAAAACAAAGTATCTGAACACAGAGACACAGAGATGCAGTACTATCACTTATTGAGGCAACATGTATATGTTTTCCAGCAGAAGGCTGACAGCACTAAAAGAACAGCAATCATATCCATTCCAGAAATAACCACTAAAGAAAAAACACAAAGAGAAAAGAGGCATTAAAAGTCAGAATATTGTATTCACTGTGCAGAACTTTCACCAGCTGTGGCAAGAATATTACCCCTGTGGCTCTGCTGGGTAAGTGGGATGTTATGCTTTGCATGCACCGACTATGAGAAACACCTTCATTAGAGATATTTAGAACCTAACTCTTTAATGCAAATGATCACAAGAAAGTAATCAGCTTTATTCTCCAAAGTCTTCCAATTCTAGTTTATTTGCAGAGCTGCTTAAAGTATAGCATGTAACTGGACTGGCCCATGTGGAGTTCCTGGAAGCACTCCTATAGTCCTTATTTTTGTAACTTCCATCAATTTATCATTAACAAAGCACAATCTCTGACCAAATTTAATTCCAGGACTAGAAGGGGCTGAAATGTGGAGCCATGGAATTTGGTTCATGCCAACATTGTCAACATATTTTCTCAAAGTACACAAATAGAAGAGCAAATCTGCGGCAACACGGGACCTCCTTTCCACAGCCATTTGTGATCCTTTCCATGAAGATTTCTTGGTGGATTTTTAGTGCTGATCACCACTTAGCAGGGTGAGTGTTCCTGTCCCCTGAACAAGGGTACAAAAAGTGCTTTGTGTCCTGCATATGAAACAGTTTGGAAAAGAAGGGCCACTAGAGAAAAACGTGTTTAAAGAAAAAAGTTATCTACTGTTTCTTCATGTTATTGATGTTGTAAAATATCTAACATTATTCACCTGATTTGGGGCAAAACAATTGATCCACAGTCAATAGGAGAAGCAAAAGTTTTCAGTAGAATTCTGCCCTTAACTCTTCAAAACATACTAGATTTTACTCTATGAGAAACTGGTGAATACTCCATGAATTATGAATTACTCCATGATGTATGTTCTTTCATATTTTTCATTCCTACAGTTTTTAGTCTCTTATAACCAACCTAGATATCAAACCCTACACATAGACCTTGTGAGCTTATTTTGGAAGTCTAAAGGAATGTTTTCAGAGCAGCTACCCTATATGAGAGAAAAAGGATGAGTGGGAAAAGGTACCTGTGAGAAAAGACAAAATACAAAATCACTGTATAGAGTCAATTAATGCATAGGAGAAAACAAAACCAAACCCAGAAAAATGAAAAATAACTCAGGCAAGGGACACACAAGAGATTAAAAACAAAAAACTAAATCTCAGCTTTACTGAACTAATTTAGAGTTTTGTCAGGCACCTTATGATTTCTAAAGTGAAGACATGTTATATGAAAGTCCAGTTAAAAACAAAAGCTCACTCTTGCTCTTCTCTAAATTTAAATCCCTTTCCTGGGGAGCTACAGGTTTTAAGGAAGACCTGGTCCCTAACTGGGTTCTCACATGGAGATTTAACTGCAAATCACTTCTCAGTGTTGTTCCACTGCAAGTATAGCTACTTACTGTGAATATTCTATCACACTTTAATGAGTCAAATGGGTCACGTGTTTATGTTTGTGCTCTCAGACCTAATTGAACTAAATAAGTAATAATAATAATTAATAATTGTAATTATAATTATACAAATGGGATTATACAAATTTAAGGCTGGTATAATTGTTAATCATTTAATCCAGCTTTGCTGTGCACAGTCTCAAGACCACATTGAGGGTAGATGCATCTCTGGTTTCTTTCTAAAGACAGAAACCAACAGCAAGTGAAATCTCTCATGAAAAGTGTTTTGGTTCAAGAGAAACAGTCAGACACTGGGGGAAAAAAACCCACTCAGGTTTGGTGGTAGGTCATATAAAGGTTCTGGAACACCATTCTTGTTGTTAATTGTCTGGGGTTTTAGATTATCCACAGTCTGCAAATAATTAATATTTCTTCACATTATTTTCCTGCAGTTATTACCTTATGAACTACACCATGGTTAGGTGTGTAAATGAGAATTTGTCACCAGAAATTGAGACACTAAGGACAAAACATAATCTATTCCTGAGCATATATGGGACTGAGCAGGGACCTTTTATCCCTGCTTAGAAAGCTTAAAGAAACCATCTCTTACAGGTCCTGTAAGTTTTTTTTCCTTTATCTCAATGTAGATTTTCCTGTGATTTTAATTGGTTTCTTAACATGTGTTCACTCATTAACTGGTTCACTAAGGTTAACTAAAGACTAATGTCTTATTTAAAAATATTCTGTCATTACCCTGCACCCACATACTTCAGCTCAAGAGCAACAGAAGGTGTTTGGCTTCCTGCAGTGTTATTTAAAGACTTATAGAAATAGACATAATTTTAACCTACCTCTTTATTCACTACTTTAATGTGGGCTTACACCCTTTTTTTTAGAATGTATTGCAATTAAATAACTCATCCACGTAAAATAAGGATTATGATGAGATTTATATAGATGTAACAACTTTGAGCTTTTCTTGTTTCCATTTTGAAAACAATAACATGAAAAATTTTTAGTCTTAGTTTAAAAAAGAATCATACAACAGCATATCTGTATATCTAAAAATTTTTATCTCACAAGAAAAATGTCAGTCAAAGAATCATAGGGTCCCCATTAAGCTTATTTTGTTAACTTGTTAGCTTTTTGATTTTTTAGTATTACTTTTTTCTTTCCCTTTTCTTGTTTTAATTTTGTGATGTTGAATTAGAATACTCAGTCTAATGCTGTACCTGTAACCATAGAAAAAATGACAAAATTTTCTAATGGTCTTTTCTCCTTTAATTACTAGGTAGATAATTACAGTTCTAGATTTAGATCTCTGCATGTAATAACTTTTCATTCCAGTCTCAATAACAATAAGTAATAGAAGTTAATGAGGATTAGAATATACAGAGTCTTAGAGATAATGAATCAATTTCCAATTTATGGTTTACTTTGACATAGGAAAATCAAAGCACAAGAGACATTTACATGGAAACAATTAGCAATGCTAAATCAGTAAAAAATATTTTGTGTGTTATAAACGATCTGTGTCAGGGAAAAATTACACCAAGTGTTTTTGTAAATATTCTGCTAAAGGAATTAAGGTTGTGGAAGGCAGGACACTAAGTTTCATAGCTGCACAAAATATCCTCTGGTAGACACTACAAACAGCAAGTAAAGCCACCCAAACGCACGAGAGTGGGACGTGCACTGAAAGGTAAGCAGAGACATGAAAAAGCAGCTCATTCATATTATTTAGGAACTGCACCTTATTGGCAGCTTTTTAAAAAAATGCCAACAGCTCCACTTTCCACAACTCCTGCACATGTTCCTGTATCAACAGCATCTGATCTCCAAGGAGCAGAATGGGAACAGCTCAGGCTGTGGAGCGATGTGCAGGAGGTGCTCAGCTCATTACGGACCAGGCACAATCTCCCTTTCAAAGACATTTTAATCCCAACACTGCTGCATAAATCCCTGCTGTAAACACCTGGATCTCTCATTTGCAATCTCTTCTAATGTGCAATAAAATACAATAAGGCATCTTTCTGCCCTGGAACTATGTCACACTGAAATACATTGAGCATCTAGGACACAGTCTCTCCTGGGGAGGGGAGCACAGGATTGTTCTTCTGAAAAAAGAAGGATGTTCTTTTTAGCTCCCCAATTCATACTTCCTTAGTAAATAGTTTGGAAAACTGACTAGCTGAGCACAAAGGAAAGGGGTTTCATGTGTTTCTAAAGCTATAACTTAAACTGAAAAGAGCATTTTTCTAAATAAACAAAGGAAGCCATGTGAAAGTAGGACATGACTGGTTTATGCATCAAAATGAATGATAATAGTATCACTGTGCAACAGTTTGTCACTGTTTCAGATGCTGTGTTTTACTTCACTGCTTTGGTATGCTTTTTTACCACGTGAGACAAATGTAAGAATTGTTTCCCTGATGGTCAATATTGCACACAGACTCCAAACCACTGCCGTTGACATTCTGTAACCACAGTGTGGAAAGATGTGATACTGACTGTATATGGAATGTGAGTGGAAAATCCTTTACCCGTGCCCTTGACTGAAATTCATACCTAAATAGTAACAATTTATGCCCAATTTTCATTTTTATAAAATAGTCACATGTACTGCAGGACTTGAAATTTATGAAATTATCAAGCTTATAAACACACAAGGTTGAAGGGGGGTAGTCTGTCACTGTTTTTGTTAAGAGTGAAAAATACATTTCAGAAACAATGAAAGTTCAATAATTGCAGCAATTTGTTCATGGTGGGGTTTTGGTTAGTCAGTCAGTTGGGGTTTTTAGGAGGTTTATTGTTTTGTTTTGTTTTGTTTTTAATTTCCAGTGTCCTGTTAAATCCTCAATCTGTTGAATAAAAGATAAACAACTGAGACTCTGAAAGCAGACTGCGTCTGCTGATTCACTAGGTTTAGAAATCACAGGAAATTGTGTTTATCTCTTACCTATAAGCCATTATTCCTGATGTCTAAACTATTTGCTGGGAGTACAAGACTAACATGTGTATCTGTCAACAAAATGGGTCACCTCTATACTCCTCTATATTTTCTTTAGTTGAAATCAATAAAGAAGAAATCAGAAACATCAGACACTGGAGGGCAGGAATGACGAAGTGCTTAACATTTCTCCCTGATGTCTGTATCACAAGACACATGGCTGCTTCCCAACTATTTTATCAGTTGCCACATTTTACCTGTTTGTGCGTCCTCTGGCCCTTCTAACTCTTTTGCATGCTAAGACTTTTTTGTCTTTGTCACAAGGTTACGAACAATAATGCTGAAACATATCATTAATTTAATTTTTCATGCTTTGCATAAAATTAATATGCAAAACACACAGCTACAGATCACATCTCCCTCAGTATCACACATACAGAAATCATAGCACAGGAAAAAACCAAACATATAAACAATGTAGTATTAATCCTATTGTAACTAATGTGTATAGTTTTCATCAACACATAAATGAGGGATGGGTTATAATTACTTCATTGTAAAAATAATCATTATAAATAATTTATATTTTTCTAATAATTTAAAAGACATATCTTTATGACTTAGAACGAAAGCCAGCAGCAGCATCATATCACATACAGAGGAGTGAAATATAAATCAGTATTAATGCAAAGTAGACACAGCAGCACCAAATCACAAAAACAGTAAAGGAGACAAATTTTCAGCCTTTCAGAATGTGTCTCCTGAGTATGCCTTCACTGCAAGGTCATCAACTCCAGATATAAAAACTGAAAGTATTGCTCATTGGCAGTGATGTCACTACAGATGATTAACCTGGTAACACCTAGCAAGACACAGAGGTAGGTTTCAAATTTACTAGGTGACTAAAATAGAATATTTATGGGGGTTCTTCAGAAATCCAGCAGAAAGCTCATACTAAGATGCTTTATTAAAATAAGAACAGTGGAATGTATACAGAGAGCATGTTCTGGCTTACTATCAAATTTTTTCTGGGTTTTTCCCATAGGACAAAACTCACATGGAAGTAACAGGACAGTCTTGCCAGAGAAGCAAGTTCATACTATATCCAAATTATATATATTTAGTTATATAAAATATATATCAAAATATATATTTTGAATTAATACATATTCAGGATCAAAATCTCAGTAATTTCAAAATTTGGACCTGGATTTCAAACTAGTCCAGATATCAGAGGGATTAAGATATATACATTTTTATTTAGAGTCTTCTCAATGCATGATAAAAACACTCTTAGATTGCCTGGAGAGGTTACAGATATCCCATCCCTGGCAGTGTTCAAGGCCAGGTTGGATGAGGCTCTGATCAACCTGGTCTAGCGGAAGGTGTCCCTGTCCCTGGAATGGGGATTGCAACCAGACCATTTCAAGGTCCTTTCCAACCCAAACCATTCTATGATCCAATTACACTCACACACCTAATTTTTTCTCCAACTAATTACCACAAGGACAGCATCCACTCAAAAATATTACTGCAATGTTTGTTTCTTTGAGACAGAAATAAAGTAGCATTGTGTAAGCTGGTTTCTTTAGCACTATCTGTGTCTACACACAGCTGTGGAGTGCAGAAGAGCATTGTTGGGCTACCCTGAACTTTTAATAAAACATACACAAACTCTGTCAAAAACTGTATTTAACTGTTTCAATCTTTGTTCTTAATATCTCAATATCTGTCTGAATTGAAAATATCCATGAAAAAACCTTTGTGTCTCTGAACCATTTCTCAATTTTGGTAGCAATTTTCATATGTAAAGGGAAACAATTCCTTTAGCAGATCTGTATTGGTACTATTCCTCACCAGCTACCAGGAGATCCAAGTAGAAAACAGAGAGCACCAAGGGAGAATATTCAGTAGCTTAAAACATTGTTTAGCCTAGTGGGATTTTTAACACCGAAATTCAGAATTCCCAACTGCTCAGATATATTGAAAATCCTTACAAGGGTTCAGAAGCAAGAACTTACATGACTTTAATAGCTCAGTTTAAGCACTAGAAACCTCAGCACACTGAACCTTCCCCCATGACTGGAAACATATCGCAGTGCACTTTTCATCTGACAAGAAAAGTGGCTAAAATATCTCAAAAAGATGCAGATGTCAAGCATTAATCATAACCAAGGCACACTGCTATGGCCCAGTAACTGTTGGTACTTAATTTCAACAAAATCACAATACTCTCTCAACCTTTTCTATGCGGCTGTGTAAACATGACAGCAACTTTAAATCTTGTTGACAGTGACTTCCCTACCTGTCAGCAGGCAGGCAGCTGCAGTTCAAACAGTGCTGCACACAAAAGCACTTTTGAATTCCCACCCTGAGCTCAAAGCTCAACAATGTACTTTGGGACATGGTTGAATGCTAAGTCAAAAATGTCCCTGCTTTACAAGCAATTAAACAATTAAAAAGTATGTCTATGAAGCAGAGAACAAAGGTTAATTAGAAAGGAAAATCAACCAGAATTTGAAACAGGACAGAAAACTTTTTCACAGACAATTAAATCAAACTTGTAAAACCACAAATATAAGGAAATTAAATCTTCAGCAGTATAATCAGATTATCATAATAATTAGGGACATGATAGGCAGGTAAGTACTTTTACATCTATTACACCTATCTGCCTACATACATAAAAGCTGCTATCTAAAACCCCCTTTAGTAAGTGAACTGGAATTTGACCATGATTTCCATTGCCTTTACTACACAGATTCATTTGAGAAGTCCAAGTAGAGTCAAAGAGTAGAAATAAATTCATTAGCCATCCTACAAAATTCTGCTGCTTGATTTTCTTTAATAATATATCTTAGACTGTTTCTCTGAGTATGTGTATTTTTTATTTAGTAACATTCTGTTGATTCAAGTAAGTCCAAACAGCAACACACACGATAACGGGTTCAAATATAGAATGACTTGAAGGACTTCTGAATTGTCTGCAGGCAGAACACGAATAACTGATAAAAGATTTCAGGAGAAATGTCAGATAAAGAGGATATGTCTCTTAAACTGGTCCAGACAACATATTTAAGCCTACATTCTCTATATATTTTTGTGTTTGGGTTTTTAATGTCTATCCATGTGAAAAACATGAAAGATCAAACTGAAGTTGTAGTAGGGCTGTTTGTCTTTAATATCTCAACTCTGCTGTATTTTAAGTCATCTATCTCTAGAGCAATTTTAGTCACCAAAAGCATCAGTGCCTGCAGACTTCTGTTTTAGAGAATTTTTGTTGAAAATAACTGGCATATTTCTAATTATTTTCCAATCCTCTGGAGAGAATCCCTGTATTGTAACTGCAGCCTGACATTACAGTGTGCAGTTTCTTGAACTATATAAAGAAAATGTTAGCAATTTGCTCAGTAGAACCTGATTGCTTTCCCTTTCTCATTTACAGTTTGTTAAATGAGAAGCTGCATAAAACAAATAAATGAAGCAGGTGCATGTCAGGTTCTGGTTTGGAAGAATGCCAGCTGATCAACTCCACCAAGGTTTTATTATCTAACCGGAAACATTTTGTTGGTGCTCAGATTTTTCCCTCAAGAACAACCTCTGCCAACTGGAAACAGCTCAATGAACAAAATGCTGTAACTACTGAAGATTCAGGTAAATGCTCTGTAGCAATCATTGTGCCCAATAGGCTCTTATCCCTCTGTATATGCATACAGACACACATGGAGGCTCGTCTGAAAATATATTCCAAATTTTATGTCAAAAACCCACAAAAAAACCCCAGCAGGCCATCAAAAAGAGAGACCATGTTTTTCCACAGACTTTGTGATAAACATTAAAACAATGATTGAACAGAAAATCTCATATTTGGTAATTTGGAGGGCATATTTTCCAGCTGGAGATCTTCCTTTGGACCCTAGTAAACAGCTGGAGGGGATGGATAGAATATTTGGTAATACTGTCCATTTGGCCTTTTTTCTGCTTTCATCAAACTTTTAAATGGTTTGCAGTGGAAAAGCAGGATTGTAGCATCTTGTACTGGTGCCCAGTGCATATAATTTGGAGGAATGTCAGACAAAGTGATCTGCCATGCCATGAATGTTAACAGTTGTAACTGGTGCTTTAATGCTGCCCCGAGTTCTTGTTAAGTATGTGTTGCAGCATTGTTGAAGTCTACACTTGCACTGAATTTCAGCCCTTGGGCACTGTTTTTAGCACTCCTCCCAGCTTATGTGGGAAGATGTAAATCCTGCAGCTAACACAGATGCTCAAGAATTTGCTGTCCTAATAGGAGCTGCAGATTTATAGAGGAGCGTATTTTTAAAACATCAGAATTGCTACTTTCAGGAGTATTTAAATCAGTTCAGATGCTAAGGTATATCTTCCACTTGCATTATAAAACATTTCAGCCTGTTTACTGCTCGTCTTCTCAGCTCAAGGATAGTACTCATAGCATGGGAGCACCTAATAGTGTGCATTCCCTTGGGAAAATGGTCTATGAATAATGTTTAAACTTAATTAATTTGCATACTTTTAAATATATATATATCACTAAGGGGAAAATTTACAAAAGTATGTTTATGGTAGAAGTCTAAACTGAATTGTTCTCCAGCAAGGTACATGTACTTTTGCGAACTGTATGTCAAATTTGATACTAGAACCCATGTATTTTTATTATTGCAAAACAGTTTATAAAAAAGAAATCTGTAACTTTTCAGAGAAAAAAATGCTTATTCCTGATTGTTTTTTTAATATATGGGTAATACTTGTGGAAAATAATAGAAAAAAATAGCTGGAAGAGACTTCAAGCAGTCCTCTACTCTCAGACTCCTACCACAACAAAGGATTAAAAGTATCTAACCTATATTTGGCAGATGGTTGTACATCCTGTTACAAAATCCCTCAGTGATGGAGATTTCATTGTATTCTATGAAACTTATGTGAGAGAATATCTCCCACTGACCTTACTTTGGGAAGGTTTTATTAAGGCTTTTATATAAATCTCACCTCCTGCAACAGAAGATCAACTGTCCTTGGAGGTTGGGGGAGCTTCTTGCATTTTTCTTCAGTTTTCTTTAAATCATTTGAAGACCTACCATGTTTCAAGTCCTGTATTCTCTATTCTTAATACCAACAATAGCCTTCTATTTCTTTTTCACAAGTTACATTTGCTACTCTTTGGATCCTTCCTTCTCTGCGTCACTCGATCCTCCCATTGTCCTTACATTTCTTGAAGTTTATGTCAAAGAATAGCAAAAAGACTCCAACAGAGGCTTTATTCACCCTGAGTGGAACAGAAGGATTATTTCCTATTTCTGAATACACTCACAGCTTTCACATCCCAGAATGAGGCCAGCCTGCCTGTTTCCACAATAGAAAAACAACACTGATCCAGGTTCAGTTTATGATTTGCAAAGGGGCACTTGCAAATCACTAGGCTTGTGACCAAAATACTGCTACCTAATAGGTCAGTCTCTAACTTTTATACATAAATTTCCTTCCTTAAGAGTAGTACTTTGAACTTCCTTAATCAACTATAGCTTTTCATATTAGACCAATTTTTCAATTGTTGAAAATGCCTTGAGTTGCAATTCTGTCCTACGAAGTGCATGGACCCCCTCCCAGCTTGGTACCATCTGGAAATTTATCAAATGATCCTCTATGCCTTGAAAGCCATCCGTAAAATTCACTTCCAATATCTTAACAATTCCTTTTTAGTCTATATCTATCTGTTTTTTTCCTTAAGACAGATGACATTTGGAAGGAAGAATTCTGATCAAATTCAGTCAGGTTACACAAAGAGACACTGCATTGTTTCAGTAAGAACACCTTACTTTAGGGGGCAGGGGGTTAATAAAACTGATGAGATAAATTCATATTAAGCACTAAATTTCTATGATGATGTTTCAGTGTTTTCTTACTGGTGCAACTGCTGTAGGAGAAGAAATGTGAAGATATAATGTACAAATCACACAGTGCTGTGTTTGCAAATATCGCGACAGTGCTATGCAAGATGGAATTCAGGCTTTGCTCACCCATCACAGAATGCACCACACCGGTCCCTCAAATTTTTATAATCCCTACTATAACCACAAATCAGGGAATTAACCAGTAGATGAGCTCCTTTATACACCATGATCTGATTTCTCAATGTAATTAGTTAGCACTGTTCATTATTAAGAAAAATTTAAATTATTCAGGAGTTTAAAAAAGTCATCAATATGCTACTCTGATTAAAATTCTTAATAAGTTGCTAACATTCTTGAAGGCCTGGAAATGAATAAAGGACTATCTGTATATGATAATAATACTTAAACAAGGAAATCTTCCTGTAAGGAGCTCTTCAGAGGTATATTCTGAAAAAAGTCCACAATCTTACTGGTAGCATATGGGATGAATGAAATTAAATGAAATAAGAACATAAGACCAGCTGTTCTGAGTAAGAACAAAGCTCTATATAGCCTGTATTCTTTCTCTGACAGTGGCCAGAAGTGGATTATCAGGAAAGGCAAGTGTGTAGTGATTTTTCGTTCAAATTCTCTTATCCTTTAGCAATACAGTTTTCAGAAAGTTCTTGAGGCACATGTTGTGTTGTCCTCAGTGGATTTGTCTTTCATGAACTTGACTGGTCACTCTCTCTTTATGTATACTCCAACTCTAAAGCAGTAAAATAATAAACTCACACCTTAAAGTATTTATTCTGCCTTTCATTCCAATTATAACTCAAGTTGAACCATTTCCCATATACTTTGGAGCCCAAAATGTTCCAGTCATAAGTACAGAAAGATGGCAAGATAAAAAAAGAAAATGAATTACACTCCTAGAAAAAATTTTCCCTCATTTTTACTCCACCTCTGTCTGTCAGGAAACAGAATTTTAAAAAACCTGACAGCTTAAGTCACAAAGGTTTTTAGAAAGACAAAATTCATGTGTTTTATAGCTGATGTAAAGCAAGTTTTCTCCTTGGGCCAAGCCCTTTTCTGAGTATGCATGCAGGGGCCAGCTGCATATTTTGCTCCACTGTGTTCTGATTGTTTACCCTGTAAGAAAGAAATTTGAGTAATGGCAGAATGAGTCATCTGATCCATCACCTTTTTCCATAGGACTGGTCTGTATCATACACTGTGTCTGCCTGTGCTTTGCACTCCACTCTTAACTGATGACAGAACTGAAAACGCCCACAGTGACAGAACATTTGCTAATCTAACAGAACCAAGGATTTCTTGTTTTGCAGAATTCCGGTTTCGTGCTCCTGTACTGATGGTCCTCACTGCCCACTATGGCACAGCTCTACCCACAGTCGGCATAAAGGGAAGAGTCACTGTCAGAAATGCCAGTGACTGTGTTGCACCCAAGACACCCCTCAGCTGGGGAGATTTGCTCATGACATTTACTGTGGGA
Source organism: Corvus brachyrhynchos (assembly GCF_000691975.1). NCBI lineage: Eukaryota > Metazoa > Chordata > Aves > Passeriformes > Corvidae > Corvus > Corvus brachyrhynchos. Next base: position 6,258,036 of record NW_008237239.1, on the reverse strand, counting down.
TGGGGGAAGAAAACCTATCATTCTCTCACTTTCTAAAGCACGAAATTCTTAAGAAGAGAAATTGTTACAGACAAAATGTCCTGGGTTGTCCCTCAGAAAATTGTTCTAGAAAATCAGTCCCAGTAGCCTGGACTGCTGAAACAGCATGAGGCCTTGAGAAGCTGCCATTTCTCTGTCACCTCATTTGCAGCCTTTTTTAAAAATGCAAGAAATGCAGTCAACACCCACTGCTAAAATTTTAAAGCTACTGCCTAAAATAAAGCTTTCACAAGGAGACAGTGCTGTAACACCTCTACATAAATGGTATCTGCCCCACATCAGCTCACTCCTCTACATAGTTTGAAAGGAACTTGCTCACCTAAACTTTATGCACTTGAAATCAAACGAGATGCTTTCACTTTAAACTGAAACCTAATTTAAAAAACAAGATGGCACAAGCTGTACCTTCAGCTAGGTTGGCAATGCATGGATGTAGCTTTATTCAAAACTCTTCTCAATTTCCCTTCAGAGAGAAGGGAGAGACTCATGCAACAAGTGTATGACAAAGTGAACTTCACCTGGTGTACACTTCTAAGTAGAAGAATGTGATGTACAAACGAGCTCAATCAGGAAGTAAGGAAAGATCCATAACAAAGGATAACCTTGTTTTGGGACTCAGATTTCCCTGTTACCATCTGGGTATTCACTAAGGGCTATAGCCACATC
>NW_008237239.1:6228154-6257307 GCF_000691975.1 Corvus brachyrhynchos | reverse complement strand
ACCTTCTATTTATTAAAAAATGACTTAAAAACTTCCCTTTCTAGATCATGATAGATCATTTCTAAGAGGCTTTCTGAGGCTAAACTTTTCAAACTGTTGGAAAGAGAAATCCTACTGATTTCCTACTAACTTCCTTTGGCTTAATAAAAAAAAAAACAACATCGTTTTGGAACAGAACACTGTGAACACTTGGTGTGGAATCAAATAGCAAGTCACGTGTTTCTGGTGCAACCCCTGAGAGGCCAGGCTAAGCAAAAGGAATTTAGAATTCATGATTCACCTAAAATCTACAGGATCAAGGATTCACCTACAACAATAGCCATTAGAGTTTAGCTTAAGGGCACACAAACTTTTGCATACACAAAAAATTTAAAATATCAAAGGGATGAGAGGCAAAAATTATTAAGAAGAGAATCTCTATTTATTAAAAAAGTACAGTAATGATAAAAGTGGCTTTTATCATTAAAATATTTTAATGATAAAATATTTTATCTTCAGTATTTTCCTTCAGTATTCTGGCTAACAGTTTCCTCAACATGAATCTGATTCAGGACATGAATATTTTGTTTGCAACCTCTGTAATGATCTACTGGCTGCTGTCATTAGTCTGTCTTTCAGAGGTACTCCAAGCTCAGTTTTTATACAACTGCTACTTCCTCTACTCTGGGACAGAATTGACCAACTGGTAAGCAATAAAAAACAATTTACACCCTTCTTCATCCTCCTCTTCACAGAGCATCACCAGGGTTTAGGACACTACCTGAGAGAACCTTTCTGTACGGCCCTGATGAGTAATGAAATCAAGCCAGTCATGATTCCCACAGTAAGTCATGGAGCATAAACAGGCTTCAGGCTGGAGAAGTTTGCCTGGTATATGGTTTCATATGGAATTTTGAACTGCCTCCTTCCATCCCTACCATTCACCCTCCCTTCCACCCCAAGAAAACACAATAAACTGTGACTTGAAGTTGCTCCATGCTGTCCATGCCACAGTGCCTTTGCCATTGGAAACACGAAATTGTGTAAGGGCACTGGTTCTGTGCTGTCTCTGAAAGGACATATCTCTCTGCTGAATCAAAGCCCCAGTTTTCTGTATGAAGAATAACAAAAGTCACAGATATCACTGCTTTTCCTCTCTTTTCTATTTATGGCACTGACAATATGACATTATCTATTTTGCATAATCAAACACGTTATGGTTGAGTGGTCCCATTGTAGCAAAAAAAAAACCAACAAAAAAAGTATCTGGGCTTGTGCAGATAGTGGTTTAAGTAACCTGCTTAGCTGTGGTTCATTTTAAGACACATTAAAGCACCTAGAAAGGGTTGCTTTTCAAAATACAGCTTATTCCCACATTGTATTCATAATGCATGGTTTCATTTGGGATTTTATCCCCAGAGTGGGTTAAGCCAAGAAACACAGAAAAGCAACTCAGCAACATGAACTTAACAGGTAGCAAAAATTGCAGTGAAGGGGGGAAAAAAAGCATCTTTATGCAGATTACAAGAAAATCTATTGCTCAGGAAATAAACAAATCTCTGAAGATAAGGATGACTATTATGATGATCAAGGGAGAAGAGCTTGACAATAAACCTAACTGGCAAACAGGACAAAAACACTGGTCACCTCACACAAATTCAGGAGAAAAGATGTTTTCTTTACAATCACAATGAAGGAGACCAGGACTGGGATGATATTCTAAAAAAGGGTCTGCCTACTGTTTCTGTTGCAAAGCACATGCACTAACCCATGAATCCACAAAGAGCAATACAAGTGTGTTTCTGATGGTTTTATATTTACAAAGATACTTTTATCTATGAAGCGTTTACACTTGAAAACTGTGAGCACTATAAATGTAAGAACTTGGCCAACTTGCAGGACTGGTTTAATCCATGAGCAAAGAAATGGCAAACATTGCTATTCCTCCTTTAGTAGGACCATAAGCAAGACAAATTGAAAGAAACCATGTGGCTGAGAGGAAGAAAAGGAAATAATGTACTTTTTGTATTAGAGGCACATATCCTATCCTAAAAATGCAAATCTGATACACATTTGAACATCAAACTGAGATCTCCTGAGTCACTTCTGTCCCAGTTTCTTACAGATACTATATCACACAAGCTTCTGTAAACTTTTGCTAACACCACATGCTCTGAAACTTTTTATATGTTTTATTTGTTTAGATAGTTGTTAAGTTAAAACTTCTAAGTTACATAACTCCTGCCTTGTGCAATCTTGGGAAAGAGAGATGTTAATTGTAGGGAATGAGACAAGCAATGTAGCTATTTTTAAAATTACTGTCCAGAGGCTTGGCTGTGGCACTGAAAATTGGTTGTTGATAAAAGAACTAAATGAATATATTTAAAAACACATCATCATGACTCTTTCATGTATTGAAAACCTGCCTTCTGAAGCAATAAAATCTCTTGAGACTTTTAACAAACCAGACTCTTCCTCAAAAAACTTACATTAATAATGCCAAAAGCTAAGAGAAGCAAATTAGAAGCTCATGATTAGCCAGTTATAAGAATTTGCAACCCTTAGCCTATTCAAGCAACACCATCTTCTAGTACAGAAATATCAGGCAAGAACATCTGTTTTGCAAACACAAGCTGAGTCTTTCTAAAATGAACTTGCTATAAACAACATACACCCCAGTAGAGTTAGAACATACATAAATACACTGTTTCTAAATTCCATGAAGCTCTTAAAAGGAGAAAATACATAATCTACTGTAAAGTGAACAACCATATTCCATCTATCCATACTGACTCTGCTTTTCTATTACGAAAACTCCACTGCATTTCATAAAGAGTCATTAACACCTCTGGGCTGTTCTACCTGTACCAGTTTCATTAACAGGAGGCAGGTCAGAAAAGTGGAAAGCAGGGGACAGGGACCAAGGTTGTGTTAGATGATCTGTTCCTCTAGGAGAACGGATCCTCTTTCCTTCTTCACCCTGTCTTTTGCTCAGTCCAGAAATGTGCGTCTGCTGCCAAGCCCCCTCACATATTCCAAGCCCCTCCTTCCAGGCTCTTGGTGCAGTACAGTTCTGCCTGGTCCAGCACAGTTCTGCCAACATGAAGCATGCATAAAAACAAAAAAAAAAACAAGTTCCCTAAAGCTGTAAGAATAATATGAACCAGTGACTTTTCACAAACACTACCATCTAGGCTTCTTTTTGTTTCTAAGCATGAGGAGAAACTTCTGATTTCTGAGTATATAGAGAATTCTTCATTTTTTCTAGACAATGTTTTCATATATAAATGTAGCCACATGGCACCAGAAACCTGATGAATTTTTACAATCATGTCCTGTCATTCAAAACCACCTAAATTCAGCAATAGTGAGAAGTGGGAATTTTCAAACACTTCCAGGTTTGAAAGTTTTGATTCAAAACACCATCCCTCCTGAAGGTAAAGAAGGTTCAGTTGATTCAATTACTAATTAGCTTATCCAAGGGGGGAAAAAAAATGAAAAAAACACAGTTATTTTAATCATTTTGATTCAATTACTAATTAGCTTATCCAAGGGGGGAAAAAAAATGAAAAAAACACAGGTTTTTTAATCATTTTTAATAACACAATTAAAAAAGAGAGGTTCAGAGGATGAGACCTACCAGTTCTATAACTCTGATCTGAGTAGCTCAGCATTTTAACTCTGCTATAAAACTCCTGCAAAACAAATCAGTTTTGGCATAAATTTGTTAAATTTTATTAAACTTAACTCTATGAAAACATCTTGACTTTTTTAATTAATTAAAAAAAGCACAAAATAATTCTATAATTCCATCTTAATTTCCATTCAGATACCAATAAAAGGGTAATTAAAGAAGACTTCCACGAACAGCAAACAGCAGGAAATTAAAACATATATAAAGGCAAAATTGCTTTGAAAGATGAAAACCAAAGTAGTAAAGCCTCCTGGGTACGAAAAAACTTCTGGTTTTTGAAAATATCTAGTGAAGATTTATGCATTGGAAAGTTCTAACCAATGAGAGACTAAAATTACTACAGAGAAGGGAAAAATAAACCAAGCTACCATCAAAGAAAAAGGTCAATTGAATTATTAAAAATCAAATTCCACATCACTGCTGTAAAACTTGACTAGATCTGATGATTTAAATAAATCCACAGCTTATTACATAAAACTGCTTTTAAGGGACAATTAGTGGACACCTGAGCATTCAAAGGTTACTAAATACTTCTGTACATGAGGAGAGATAGATACGGGAATGCTGTGACATAATATTTAAACTTGCAGCACCAAATGCAAGACAATGCCAACCTGAAGATTCAATGCATAATCTAGAAAATAATTAAGCATACAACAGAGATTTATAATCTGTTGTTCAATTGACCATTACTCATTCTTTCCTTGAAACTCTAAGAACTAAAAAGCACTCTATTAATGGTCTTTTATGAGACCAAGACACCTCAGAAGGCTGCAAGACTGATTGCATGGTGAATGACTGGATGCATGACTGGTGAATGTTTCCACTAGAACTGAAGCCATTTTTATTAAAATTCTACAAAAAGCAAAAAAAAAAAAAAAAAAAAAACCAAAAACAAAACAAAAAAACCCCCACAAACCATAAACAAGCCAAAAATCCAAACAAAAAAAATCTGCAAACAAAAAACCAAACCAAACCAAACAAAAAATAACAAATTAAAGCCCAAAAACCCAATCCCACCACTACAAAAAACATTTGGGATCATTTACACTTCTTGCATTTTCGATTTGGTACAGCTGGGCCTTTTATCCCTATGCTCAAAGGAGACACAAACCACCAATGTTCTCCTGAGTTTGTTAGCACTAAAGTCCCGCAGCTCCAAATGGGCTGGAGATGGTGTAAAGCAGGGAACCAAGCTGGAAGTGCCTCTGGTGGCACCTGGGGCTGTGATGCAGCCACTGCTTCCAGACACAGAGCAGGAGATGCACCAGCAGGTGTTTGAGAACAAAGCTGCCTCGCCAGGCGTTGCAGAGGGATCAGTGGAGCCAAACTCCCCATTATTCAGATGTTAATCAGCACCAAGCAGCAAGGCTTTGCTCTGCCCTTCTCCATTCCAACAAGGAAAGGCCCAGAAAAGGCTGCTCTTCCTTACAGTACCTCAGACCTCCTTCTCATCTCTCTCAGCAAAAGCCATGGCAGACGATCAGGCTGCCCTGTGATCTCCATGGCAATAACTACGCCTCATAAATAGGTTTATACACAATCAATATAAAGATGTGCAAATCATTACTGGAGTTTTTCCTCAGCTATACCAGGTTTGAACTTTAAAAACATCAATTAAATCAGAAAAATGATATAAGCTTCATATGACCTGCTTCTCTACTGGCTTCAACTTTGAAAATAATTTATGTCTGCTCCAAATGGGTTCAGAGTACAGCCATCCTCATGGGGTAATGATTTATGAAGTGTTAGCACACAGGTGAATATGGGTAGTGCAAGAACTTGCAGATTCAAACCCTTTGTTTCCCTTTGTTGCTATTTAATTATGAGTGAAGTGGAAGCAAAGAGTTTAAACAAACCCAGTCAAGTATACACTGCCAAAGAAACACTAGGGGATTCAACAACTTAGTATAACTTTCCATGTACTTGGGCTTGATTGCTTTTTAAATTTGGGTACAGCCCAAATCATGCAACTTTCCCCACACTCATTTCACTCTGTTCTTTTCTCTGTCAGATTATTCTCTATTTATTTTGCAATTCTACTTCCCCCGCACCTGCAGGAAGGAATGTCTCACAAACATATTTCTGAAGACAGGCTCAGAATCTAAGGGGTTTAGTCTCCCGTAGTAAAAAATGCTGCCCTTCCTTGATTTTCAACCTTCAATGGAAACCACACCTTAGAAGAGCAGTCAATAAGAAATCAAGAAGCCAAACAGTCTGAAGACAACTTTTGCCTTGTCTAGTTCCTGTTGGTCTCCAATGCACCACTGCTTTGCTATGCTAATAGGCAAATTTTACAGTCATTTGTCTTATAACTAACCAATAATATCTCAAACTTTCAGTAAGATTTTCATATATGTCAAAATAATCCATTGTGAAAGCCTTCAAGAGAGAACAGATTTTAATTTGAAAAATAAAAAGAAAATTGAACATGACAAACAACATGGGCAGTGTCATTTCATGCTTTATTCCTGCAAGCTAAAGGGTTTGCATTTTAGATGATCTGTCTTTAAAATGTTAGGGTGAAAAATAAACCTAAATCACATTATCTGTAAAGGGAATAAATTAATTGTTACCATCAGTGTACCAAATCATATCAATGAATCAATCCAAATTCTCTATTCCATTGGATTACCTAGGATATAAAACTGTTTTCATTTTAGCCTATAATTTTATATTCCAACAAATGTTATTTGGGAACTAAGATTGAAAGATGAAGCATGGAAGAAAATGACATTTTGTGTACCATCTAATTACCAATTATCTGCCAGTGGAACTAATCAAATTGTATAAATTTAGACTGCAGATTCATCAACCAATAACCTTAGAGAACATGTTATACTCCTCATCAGTGATTCGAACAACAGTCCAAGTATTAAACAACTTACTATGGATATTATAGGGATCTGTTTTATTTGAAGAGAAACACATCTCCAAGCATAGTAATTAAAAGCTGCTGCTAGTTATAACATTGCTAAAATACTACTGCTGATGTAAATGTATTTTAAGTATCTAATATTAATTTAAGCTTGTAACTTAAGTTACAAAGAAATGAAGTGATTTACTACACTGGATTAAAGCAAATTGAAATGGATGTACTACATTCTACAAAATCAAACCTTTCATAACCTCTGCTTTTTGCAGTCAATAAAATGATAAAATACAGGTAGAAACTGGCTTCTAATAACCATTCATGCTTTAATTTAGGTCCTTCATTTAGATTTAGAAGAAATTGTTTGGAAATACAGCATGTCAGCTCTTATCTGTGAAATCCTTTTATTTACATATGAAAATTATAAATTAAGTGTAATTCTATTTTCATATCCCCAAAATTTTACTTGAATTAACTGCAGACAAAACCACACCACGGTGAATGTCTTTCCGGATACATTTCAAAAGAAGAAAGAGAGTAGCATGCTTCCTTTCTTTTCATCAAAACACTCAAGCACATAAATATACTCCAGTTAAAAGCGCTAGGACACCAACTCAATGCTAACACAATCTGAGCTTTCTGTCATTTTGCCTGAGCATTCTTCTGGAATTAATTTCTAATTACGGTTACAGCACTATCCCCAACTTTCCTAGGAATTACTATTTCAACATTAATGAAAATATTAATACCCTCTCGAGACTCAAACAAACAACTGGAAATTTGCTTTTAAAAAACAAACTTTTAACTCATACTTCTGTCTCCGCACAAGTGACATGGATAATTCAAAAATTTCTTATTTGATGAGTTACAAAGTATTGTATTAAAAAATACAGTGGCTCATGTTCAAACTGTATTTGACTTATGTTTAAGAAACTCTAGGTGTTTCCCAGCTGCTGCCATGCAGCTCCGCAGACTGCTGTGGGCAGTGTGGTAGGAAAGAAAATCCCACAGGTGCAGCTCACAGCTTTCCCCAGGCAGGACCATTCCCTTGAATCTCATCCACAGGCTTAGGACTATCAACAGTGATAGATGAAAATGACTCATAACAGTTATAGGGGCAAGAGAAAGGACACGGAACAACCACCGAGCACCAACAAAACGTATCACATGTGTAGCAAAGCAGGTCGAAGGTGAAGCTGCAGCCCCATGAGGAGCAAGGTGTAGAAAGCTTCATAAAACACAGAAATGACCAAACCTTTGGAGAGGAGCATAAACATCAGCATGATTGCCCCAGCAAAGGGGAGGAAGAAACCTCCATCATCAACACGTAATTCCTTGCAGGACCCCTGCAGGCTGCTGACAATGCACTGCAATCCCGAGATGGCCTCTGCACCTGGAAGAGCAGCAGCAGGCGGAGCATAACACCAAAAAGCAGAAAGGTTCGACGTTCAAGAGTTCTTTTAAATTTTATATGTAGCTAAAATGTCTATCACAATGCTGTGAATAGGAGCAGCATTTTAACTGAACCAGTAATCACCACTGTACTCTCATTCTACTCCTAATTAAACTAACAATAAATTTTGGGCTTTGTATACCTGATGCACCCCCCTTTTTGCACAAAACAAGACTGATCATAGAAATTTATAGATGTGGAGAGGATATTTGTCCTGTCCCATTTTCGTGTACTAAATTTCAATATGCTGCATACAAATAAGTCCATATGTTCCCAGAATCCATTTGGAAATCACTGCTTCCTCAGAGTGCTCATTATACCCAGACAGACTGCTTCCTACAAGCATCCTAATCAGGCAGTGGTTATTCAGCTCCCTGATGCCTCCCAAAATACCACTCCTATTTCCAGTAGAAAAGCTAAACTATAGCAAAGTTAGGGCTAATTTTCCTAAATCTAGGGATACAAACAAGGAATTAGATTTCTAAATATTTGTTTTGCTTTCAGTGGAAAAGCTCACTTCTTTAAATATAAATTTTCTCTCTTCCTTTAAGAACAATGTGCATTGTTTCTGGTAACAAACAGTGGAAGCTGTACCTACTCAGCATATCATAATGGCCCCCACAGCCTCAGACTTAAGGCTGCACCTGTGTTTTCCACAGAGCTGATTTAGAGAAGGTTTGGTGCCACTAAGAAATTAGATGAAATTAACTCCTACTGTCATTCTCTTTACCCAAAAGAAGAATTGAGCTGTGATTCCTGCTTTCTGAATGGGAATGGCATACACGTTAAAAGTCAGCTTTGGGAATTCCTTTTCTGTTATTACTATGAATATAATATCTCCACATCTCTCTTCAGACAATATTGTCAGTAATACTTTGTCTAGCTATAATTCTCCCTTTGGGAGCCAAGTACACAACGATGACAGCTTTACAATTTAATTAAAGGCAACAATAGAAAAAATGTAATAATAAATAAGCATAACATTTCATGTGAGTCAGATACAAAGGAAGAGATTGTTGAGTGTCTCATTGATAAAGCACTGAATCCATTTTACATTTTACAAATGAGAGCAGCAGACCCAGGGGTTCATGCTCAAATGTTGAAAGACCCAACTTGTAGGATGTCTTTACAGTCTCAAACTGTATTTAGAGAGAGAGGAAAAGGAGACAAACATAATGCTTTTACAGATAAAAAGAGCATGAAATGCATTCTATTTGTAGATAAGTATTAGAGATATGACAGACTCTATCTATATGAGAAATTTCTCAGCAACATCTATCTGCTGAGAGTTTCTGACTTTTGATTGCAATGCCAGCCAGAAAACAAGATTTTAAGGAAAGGTGCTTGGTCTTTAATGTATATGCTCTATCTTTACAGCTTTATTGTAGTTAAAGAAAGTATATTATATATAGTAATATTCTTTGTTTAACTACAGCTGAGAGACATTGGGCTGTGTTCCTTTAAAAGTTACTCAGGAAGCCATTTCTCTCAGACAGGTCAAGTTTCTGAGTGGGGGGCTTGGCAAAGTGGAAGGCTTAGAGAAGTGAAAGGCACAAAAAAGAGTAATAAGACAGGTTCAAAAGACAACAGACAACTTAGGCTAGGGCACTCTACAGGGAAAGACAGCTTAGTTCTAAGATGCAGGCATCAACAGTAAAGTGATCTTAAATAAAACAAACAAGCACAGGTTAGACAAGGTGATTGTACCATGGGCTCTCTCACAGGTAAGCAGGCAGTGATTTACTTGCCTTGCAGTTACCTTTCCTACCTCCCTCTCCATGCAGGCACTCCATGCAGAGCCTTCAGAGAGCTTCTTTCAATGTCTTGAGAACTCTATCACAACAGACTTATTTATCTTTACTGGGTTCTCTATTATTCCTCTCTGTCTATTGGTCTTAGAGGCAGTAAAAGAACCCACAAAAAAACTCCCCACTTTTTCCTTTCATAGGGAAGAGGTAATTTAGTGCCTTCTTCCAAGATGGATTATCTCACTAAACAAAGACTTTTCTAGTTCTTCCTTTTCAGGTGAGCAAAGACTCAGAGTGGGTGTCCAGCATCACCTGTGACTCTGTGTCAGCAGGACACAGGATTCCACAGTGCACTTTGGGTGGGGAACAGAAAGAGGCACAGATGTAGGTGCAGCACTAACCCACAGAGCCTGACTGTGGGCTTGGGGGACACTCACTTGCAGAGCCAAGATTTAGAGAAAGGAGATCTGTTCCGAGAACTAGAATTTCTACAAGAGTGAAGTTTTACACTGTAAACAGCAGGAAGGTAAACAGAGTGTCCATAACTGCTTGCCTTTTATTTCTTACTACAGGCAGTTACATCTTCTGTGCATAAGACACATGGCCACAGCAAAAAGATCATCAGACATTTCCTCCATCACTGCCACTACGTCCTTGATCATGGCAGTGTCAGCATCTGAGGAAAGTATCCCCAGGATATAAATAGTGTCATAATTCCTGTTTGTTTAGGTTTTTTTTAAATCTGTGGATAATGTCTGCCTGAGATTCCAGGAAATATGGTAATTAATTAAAAATTATACAAATATGTGTGATTGAAATGAATATTTTCCAAATCTAGTATTTTCACACACCTGTTCCTTCCCAGATCTGAGATGCAGCAGTTGGCAGCAAAAGCAAATAGAGAGAGGAAAAAAGCCCTCCTGTGTAAAAGAAAGAATGTCCATTAGCTAAATGGAAAAAACCAAGATGACAAAGGGGAGATAACAGACTATAAAGTTCAAGAATCCAAATTAGTGTTAACAATTCAATTTATCTTGCATAATATTACAGTAATTGGATTGTGTCTATCATACTGCTGTTGTGACACACTTGGTTTGCTCTCTTTGTTCCGGCGGTTTCCCACAGAGACCACTGTTAGATAGAGATCACTTTTGCAAACTCCAGAATCTCTGTTCTCCTTGCTACCAGAGCTGAAATGCACATGGCAGGCTGGCCTTCCCAAAAGTCCTGCAGACCTTTGTGACCTGGACTGCTGCTCTTCACTACAGTAACAATATGTACACATCGTGAAAAAGTTCACAGATATTAATACTTTAAGACTAACTTAATGTGGCTATTAAGATTGTCAAAGCATATTTCTTTTCTTGGTGGTTTAGTCATCAGCAGTGAAAGGTAAAGGAGTAATTTTCATCAGCCACAGAAGACTGAATATAGGTCATGGTGAGTTCAAAGACAAATAATTTAAGAATCAAAGTCTCAGTGGAATGCATCAGAAGTAATGCCAAGTAAATCACTGTGTCAGTATGACTGATTAAATATTATCAAAGAATGTGAATTGATCTTTAAAAAGAAGAAAAAGACCTTTGTATCTATTATGCTGTAAATATTTTTTCTTCCATGCTACCATTACATTTTCCATTTTATTTTATTGACCTATGATAAAACTATAATGTTTGCCTCAATAAGGTTAAGCATTTTAATTCAAAATCCATAAAGGTGAACCTCAACTAGAAACAATGGAAAGCTAGTCAACATTCTATAATGCTCACTCAAAACACTGTAGTCTTTTCACATAACTCTTAACAGAATAAATGCTGCAATTCATCTTAAATATCAAAAATAAGCACTGAATTTCATGTGACTAATGTTCAAGCAAAATTGTCATATTTCATTTGTAACAAGGTAACCTTTAATCTCAGTGTTGCTAGTTTAGATCAGCTAAAAAAACCTTAAAAGTAAATTAAGGATGGGTCCTGAAAAAAGTGACTAGACAATATTGATATATAATAAAATCCCAAACAAAATCATCCCTTAACACATAATGCACCTCTGGATTAGTACATTTTTTAAAATTTTAAAATACCCTTTCTAAGCATTAAAGCTCAGTAAGGAATGTCTTTGAAAGTTACCAATTTAAATTGTAAGCATAAAGACGTAACATACATCATCTTGTGATGGGGTGATAAGAGAAAACAGTCCAAGCTGTAACTAAGATAACAGCACTAGTCATCCCAGAAACTGGTTAAAGGGAAAAAGTAAATGACAAACACTAAAGTGCTTTTGGGATGTACTCTATTTGCAAAATAAGGCATTTCTAAACATGTCACTCATATATAAAAGAATAAGAGGAGAAAAGCAGGGCAGGCTTTGTTAGCTTTGATAATTTTGCATTTCAGACTCTCCAGGATGAGGACTGCTTCTCGCCATGTATGCACAGCAGTCCTGGCTTTTTCTTGAAAGAAGAGACAGGCTGACCATTTGTAAGTTATGACCTGTCCACTGTAAACAAATTGCTTTTTCTTTGCTTGCATCTTCATTGCTTAGTTAAGCAAATAAGACAAAAGGATAGTGCCAGAAGACATCCTTCTGTGAATTTCTATAGGTTACAAAATAAGATATTTAGACAGACTCCTCTTCCTGCAAGAAAATAAAAAGCTACTTAGACACCCAGAAATAGTAAGCACATCAGCTACAGAAAGGAGCCATTTTACTGTCCTGGTAAATGTGGAGTCCTTTTGTTCAGTGCTGATAAAGGCATCAAAATTCCTCTCACTCGCTGGACTTCTCATGAGATTTCTCCAGCCTCAGGGCTGCAGAAACTAACTCTGTGCTTGAAGGTGGAGGTGCACATTAAAAACATAAGATGAACAATGAGAGATCTGGAAATCTCACCTAAGCTGCTCTTAAAACTGTTCTGTAACTCCCACTTCTCTATTCATGGTTTATTTATGGGAGCTGACCCGATTGGTTACAGCAAGTAAAATGTCCTCTGGACATTCATCAAATACCCAAGCTGAACTATTAACCTGAGCTATCTTGACAAACCAAACTTTTAAAGTCTAATTCAATATACAGAGTTTTAGTAATAATAGAGCCACAAATTTCACTAAGACTTCCCTCAGTATCAACCTATGTTATAGGTTACATAAATCATATAACTATACCTCGCAATGATTTAACATTCGAGTGTAATATTTTTTGGCATTAAAATAAAAATATGTTTAGTTATGATATTTGCATTGTGCTTATTTCACCTTGGATAACTACAAATGCTGAGCTCTTAATTTAATTTTACATGTTAGTCCTTTAGATCTCACAAATATTTATATTATTTGTATTTTTGTACTCTATTTATCTTTTCCCTGTGCTATGTTTAATCTCTGTTTCACGTTTTTCTTCTAAATTTCCTTTAAAACACAGCAGCATTTGATAGCTTTGTGTCCTGGAGGGGGAAAAAAAGTGTATACAAAGGAATATTTTTATCTAACCATAAAATGATGCCAGAAACCCAACAGGGACCAAACACCATGTTGGAACAAAAATAGTCCAGAGATACACTTTCAAAGTTGAGCACCTGCTGTAAAATAACCATCTGTGTTTAACTGTAATTTAATTATAGGTTCATTCCTTTTGTGTACACTGGAAGGATCTCATAGGTCTTCCCCAGTTGGTCTGCAATCAACTTCTGGCATTTTGCAAAAGCAACAGACATGTTCTCTTAATAACACCTGCTAACTTTTTTCATTCTCGTTTCAGCAAAAGTCTTCTGGGATTTTACAATGCTGTTGAGAAACAAAATAAAAATTATTACTAAATCTGAAATAAAACCCTGCATTAATTAATCACCTGCCCTAAAAAGCCAATATTATTGGCTATCAGATTACCATTTCCCTTTCCACAAAAGTAAATCAAGATTCACAGAGGTAAAAGATTTTTTATTATTATTTTTGAGGGTGAAAGAAAATCAGTATTCTCCAAAGATCTCCAAGCTACCATGGCAATCTATATTAATTGAAAACTGCAGTGTTCTGCCCAATACCTCAAAGCAAAATAAAGTTCATAGACATTAATACTTGCTGAAACTCATCCAGTCTATTTGAGCTTTACTGGAATTAGAACAAAAAAACAACACAGCTACTTCTCACAGGTAGAAGGATACAGTCAGAGATCCCAAATTTCATCTTAGTGTGACCAATTCATTAGGCCAAATGACACAAATATTAATGACCAAAGTTAGCCATTGAATAAAAGCTTGATGTCAGAAGAATTTTTTCGATGACTATTTAATTGCAAGATAAAGGATTGAAATGTCTTATGTTTCCAGTGCACCTTTACATATATTATATATACACAAATAAATTGTTACCTGCTGAATGTAAGTCCTCTGGATGAAACTGCAGAAAGCAGTGTTAAAGTCCTGAATCCCAAGGTGTCTCGTATTAAAAATTCTAATAACGCAAACTATCAACTTCAGAAAAAAGTGGAATTAGACCTGAATTCAGCACTAGCTCCTACTAGACGAAATAATGAAATACATATACATATATATATATATAAAGTAGCTTCCCTGAAAGTTCAACCACTAGCTGCTCCATTACCAAGCATGCATATAGATAACAATAATGGTCAGGGTTTTCCTGTCAACAGTGGCTGACAGAAATATCCACAGCAGCATGATACAGAAACTTTCATATAATCTTAACTGTTAAAAACTACAACAAAATCAGCAACGAAGATGTGTACTCAGACTTACATAAAGCAGTACTATCCCCAAGATCCTAAATAATATCTCTTTACTTGCCTAGCATTATTGCTGTTTTTTAATATCTTTGCAAATCCCTGGGTAATTTAAGCTCATACATTCATTAAGCAAACACCTGCAAGGGACAATTTATACTTTTTAGGTAACCTAACAGGGCCAATTACTACTCAAAATCAGACCCAAAGTCTTTCCTGACAGGCAATCAATGCAATCTTCTAATCCTGAAGAGGATTTGAGGCAGTGGAAAACAGTGGCCAAACCCAAATTCATATGGGAAACCTAGGTGCCATTGCAAAAGTCCTGCACCTTGCTCACTGAGTAGAGGCACACTGTTGAATACTATTCGATTCTGTGTGAAACAAAAATATTTAATCAAGTGTTATTCTCTATTTTGGTGAAATACCTTCAGAGAAAACTCTTATGGAAATGACACTGAAATGAAAGTATTCAACAAGTTCTGTTCTGTCAAACTTTCTCAGTGCCACACTGATGTAAATCAAGTACAAAACACCTCTGATCTCAGGTTTCTGTTTCTACTTGTACCCCAGACTGTTCCATAGCAATCTTTCAGACATTCATTAGGAAATGCCATTCCAGTGGCACTCACCTACAGGCAGAGAAGGTTTCCTGCTTGAATTGGCAGCAACAGAGGCAATTCCATGCAATGTAAGCACAGACAGGATGTATATGAAGGAAATGGGCACCTTGCCTGAGACTCTTGTGTGTGATGAACAAAGCGAGCAGGTGGATGCAACCTTGCAAATGGACAACCTCTCCTCCTTTTTTCTTTTCTTTTCTTTCAACAGCTGTACACAAACAGCTCTAGACTTGTTCAATAGCAATTCCCTACTCATAAACAGCTGTATCTATGATAGATTTAGTCCAGCTGCTAAACTACGTATAAAGCAGGTGTTTTATTGCAAGTCTGACTGAATGACCAAGTAAAAAAGTCTAATTCAAGATTTAACATCTTTTCATCTTAGCATTCTTCTCTAAATAATCACCATTTTTAAAGGAAAATAAAAGAAAAATCTGAAAAAAAAACCCTGCACCTTACAAGTTTATGAAAGGTGGAACTTCAGTAATACCATCAGCAAACCAGGGAAAATCATGAGCAATTCTGATGGTTTACCAAGTTCTTTGTACCAGCCTTTTACCCGCAGCTGAGCAACACAGCTCTGAGCTATGGATCCTCAGGGCTGAGACCTGCAGCTGCTCCAAGGTGGCATTGGCTGATGGAGCCCTCGGCTGACAAAATGGGGCAGAGGCTCTTTAGGAAACATCACAGCAATGGCTGCCCCTGCAGCTTCCCTCGCCTCTGATCACACAGGTTTCCCAAGACAGCCTCTAAATTACCCAATTCCATACCCTGATTTCATCAGACAGGGTGTGCATTTCACAGTGACTTGGGTCACACCTTGCAGGGGGCTAATTTCATACAGAAGATATTACAAGCTTCTCTCTATTACAGAACGTGGTGGCACATCAGTTAAAGGTCTGCTACTACAGGTTTAAGGGAGGAAGCATAAAATCAGAGTGCAAATGACTGCAGAGGAACAATAACATAAACAGCGATGGAAGGAAGGCCATGGGAGTAAGAAATTCGGAAGACATTAAAGGAGAACACAGGAGAGCATCCACTGCTCTGCAGAGGTGTCTATAAAGCTGATTTTGACCCTAATCAATAGGTTCCTTCCCAAGGAGCCTTTTTTTCTCTGTTGAGGCTTAATAATGCTGAATAGTGTAAAGAAAAGGTGCAGGGGAAAATGCATTCACAACTTCGCAAATTACACAGTAAATGAGAAACTGAAATTACAGTCTCAGGCCTGCAGCACCTCAAGAGTACCCAAAAAATATAGTTACAGAATTTTACAAAGCAGAGAAGACACTTATACTATTTTTCCTCTCCTCGTTACTAATTACAGTCTCTTCGTATTCTGGATGCCCAGCAAACACCACCTGGGCTACATGGAAAGTCATTCTAGATGGAGTGCTTAGATTAAAAATGTAATTTTTAATTTTTCTATTCAATAGAAGGGCTGGAGGTCTTTTTGTCTGTAAAAAAATATTGCCTATAAATCAATTCTTCCTCTGTCCCTCTCAACTCCTGAAAAATAACTTTCTTTAAACCTTGTAAAAGCTCAGTTATTTGTAAATCTCTCTTTTTGCCTTTAAGAAAGAGCTGTGTTTTCTTCTGTTTACACTATTCCCTTAATTTGCTTACAGCTAGGATTGATTAAACACATAATAACTAAACCTTCTCTTGAAAGGCAATTTGCAATGGCCATGCTGCCATGCATTTTAGATTGTATTTTTAAAATAACTGTTCCCTCAAGGGTATTACTTAACCTCTAAGACCACTAAACATTTAAAGGTTTGCATTTAAGAAACCAATTTCA
Source organism: Corvus brachyrhynchos (assembly GCF_000691975.1). Classification (NCBI taxonomy): domain Eukaryota; kingdom Metazoa; phylum Chordata; class Aves; order Passeriformes; family Corvidae; genus Corvus; species Corvus brachyrhynchos. The sequence goes on along the minus strand of NW_008237239.1, from coordinate 6,240,400 downwards.
TACGCAAAAATAACTCTGTTTACTACAAACCCAGTCCTCCCATCTCAGTCAAAACTGCTCAAACTCTGCCTCTAACATATATTCCTCACTCTCGGGTCCTGAAGTTGTTTTTAACATCAGTGACTTTGATGAAACGTCACATTGAATAAGACCTCCCAAAGTCTTCCAAGACCATTTGTAAACCATTTATCAGAACTTTTCAATGCTGTTCATTGAACACAGGTGGAATTCTCATTACCAATAACTAATCACACTGCTTCCATAGATATCATCTGTCGTTTATTGCACATACTACTCTTGCTTCCAGTGACAGCCTCAGCTAAATTAGTTTTATTTACATTTTACCTGAATGTTCAAACATATAATTTCTTAATTAAAAAAAGGGTAAAAAGCTGATAGAGTAAAATGAAAATAAATCAATCCCTGTAACAACACAGATGACTAAGTAGCTTAATTAAATATTAAAAAAAATACAGATATTTTATTAAATGCAATATATACATTAGGAATGTGTTATTTAAGTGTTTGGCATTTTCACAGTTTCTGGTGAATATTAATTACTAGAGAATTAACAGCATAGAGAATACTTATAATGAGTAGAAGTCATATGCTTTACTGTCACCCTGGAGTTTTAAAGCACCTGCCATATGTTCTCCTAATAATTGCTACTTTTGCTTTCTGAATACAGTAAGGGAATTTATTAATTTGCGAGGCTTCTGAGATATATGTGCTTGTGACTGGAAATGGAGAAAGAATGCCAAGATGTTAGTTCAGTCTTAGGAAGTCTGATTTAATATGAGGTGAGACCTAAGGACAAAGGCTAAATTGATATACTTCCATGGAAAAGCAAACACCCAATGAAAAATTATCCTTTTAAAAAAGTATATGAAGAATTAGGGAAACTCGTCTGAGTGTAGCAGTCACAGGGATTTTCAGATCCATTCTGTTTAATTGGGTTGCATTCCACCCATAAAGCATTTCTCAGCTGTGTTTTGTTTATCACTATTTTATTTATATCCATTTTCATTATTAACATGCTGTGCATTGAGTCCCATAGTATTCACTCATTACACAATAAAGTGTTAGCAATGCTTGACATTTGCTTGTTGCAACGAGCTGTACACAAATCCATGGAATTGGATACTATTTGTGAGCAGAATTCCTATCAATTTTATATCTGATGTTTAAAACATCTCAAACTCTAACCAACAAATGTAAAAATTAATATAGCTTACAAAGCAGACCTTTACAAAAAGATCCCTACATTTTATATATGCTAAAATTCTTTTGTTTAAAAAAAAAAAAAAGGAAGAAAAGGAGTCATACTGCAAATAAAGGAACTCTATCACCCTTATGAAGGAAGAAGCTGATTGCTTAAAACTATCCTATGCAACTCCCATTCACCACATGAAAGAGCTTTATTGTTTTGTATAATTAAATATGTAATTTACTGCAAGTCCTGTCAACCAAAACTAAAACCTTAGAGAGACTAGTCCTAAATTAATTGCTAATATAGCAATTTCCTTTTACTTCATTGCCAATAAATGTAGCAAACAAAGTTTTTAATTCATCACCTCTTGATATTTTGGAGTTGAAAATAGCACTAGCTATTCATTTTAAAGCCATGATAATTTATTTCAGCAAAACTACATGCTTTTTCTTGTGCTGAAAGAAACAACTGGGTTGTATTGAAGTAAATGAAGGATTCACTGTTTACCTCAATGGAGCTGAAATCTCACACTAACATTTAAAGAAAATAAACCATCAGTCATAAAAAGACATATTAAAAGAGAAGTCAAATTTTTTATTACTTTTCTCGTCAGAGGCTTCATACCAGAGTTGGTTGAGGAAAGCAGCTTTAAATGGTTTTGAATCCTGCTCTTCCTCAGGAGTTTCCCTGACTAAAATCCTTCAGAATATCTTAGTATTACTGGAAAAACACCAGGCACAGTCACCCTTGTTAAATACAAAACCGGGGTTAACAACAGATCACCCATGGATCTATATATCTAATCTGCATTTTTATGTGCACCTATTTATCTTTGTGTCTCTTTATGCAGAAATATGTGAGGCCAACAACAGAAGAGTATGTCTTTGTAGAAAGTTTAAAGTTTTCTTCAGTGAAAATTGCTAGAGCCCATTCCTTCTGAAAATACCCGAATATTAAACAGGACATTTCCTTCAGCAAAGCACAAGTGTCTCTATCCCACCCACGCCAAAACTTCACAGAAGCAGCATATCTGGCATCTTCATACTGCTATGTGTTTAAAATATTCTTTTACCTTGATGTTATAATAGACAGTCCAATTCCCAGGGCTTTGATACCTGCACTCTTAGCAAACCTTTGCCCAATGTTTTTATTAACTCAGTTTAATGGAACCTTTTTTATAGTGACCTTAAGAATTTAATAACTCCGCAATGCAAGGACAATACCACCTGCAGGCTCTTCTGGGATTAAACTGTGGTAGTTCAATATGTCTGCAGGAGCACATAAAAGAAAAGCAGAAAAAAAAAAAGTCAGGAACTTCACAAATCAGTAACTCATTGCTGAATTTGGGAATTATGCCTGGTTATGGCGTCCTGCTCTGAGACATGTGACATAAAACTCTGCATCTGATACATGCTGCAGCCTACTTAATGCTGCTTAATGGTATTAATCTAGCTTTGATCATGTCAGTTATGCTGGCAATTTTCAATTCCAGAGTGCCTTCCTTTCTGACAGACACTCTGCATATCTTACAGATACAATCAATACGTTATTAGTCAACAACCTGAGAAGAGGCACATAAATTAATCCTTTTCTGTCAACCCAGCAGTCTGTACTCCAGTGAAACCTCACCCCTGCAGTATGTGTCAGCCTGATCCTAATCCAATTAGGGTAAAATGAACTTTTTTTCTATGGCACTCTCCGTCTATGTTAATTCAACCCCCTGAAGACAGCTGCTCTTAGGAAATAATTTTATGCTTGACCTTTTATAGGCAAGGTTAAAATCAGTATAGATACACATATATGCAAGGAAAGTCAATAAGTTTGCTCTCTCTCACTTCCTCCTTTAACCTCCACTAGCACCTGCAAAATAATGCCAGAGAACACTGCTGATTTCAAAGTGACAGGAATGTATTTATTTTAGTTGCATAAAGGACTCTGTCACTTCAGCTTTACACTGAGTACATCCTGTACCTTTGTTTTACTGAGGGGCAAATTAATATGGAGTGACAGCCCTGTCTGTAGTATTGTAGGATTTGACAAGTAGAGGATGTTAACAGTATACATTATGCAAAACAAATAATTTCTTCTCTTTGTGATAGTTATCAGATATAATGACAACAACCATTAAGGAAACAACACTTGCTTGGTGCTATTATTTCTCCAGTAGGAAATACAGGAGAGAGAAAAGAGCATTTGAACCCATTTTAATGACAATAGAACAGGGTGCAGTTCTGTACTAATGATGCAGTGCATGCTGGAGGGGGTCTTAGTAAGGTAGCGCTTAACTGATTCCTTTTCTCACTTTTTCTCACAACAGTATGGAATATCATGGCTACGGTCCATGATTACTCTTTGTTCACCTAAACTGCCTCTAAAGATCTCTCCTGACCTAACCTAACTTCCCTGTGTTAAAATTAAATGACTAAACCCCACCCTGTCCTGTTAAGTAGGCAGGGCAAAGAGGCTACCTGGAAGCAGGTTGCAACTACAGTGTTGCAGCCCTATGGCAGGAGGACTCCTGTGCTGCTCCCTCAGATTGAGCTCTTGATTGCAGTCAGGAACAGAAGATAACACATAAAAAAAGGCTGTTGCAAACTGCAGGAACAGCCTTCTCCTGGGAGCTCCTGGGGATCCTACGTGTGCCCCTTTCCCTCGCTGTCCGGTCCCAGAGCTGTCCATGTACATATTGTGACAGGGAGCAGGTGTGTAACACACTGCCTCTGTCTCTTGGCTCTGCCTAGATCAGGTGGGGTATTCACAGGAAATGTTACATGTCATAAAGTGACCTGACAGCTAAAGAAAGAAGAATCAAAACCTTTACTTTGTGAAGTGCAATGGGCACCAGTCTCTTTTCCAGTCTGGATTGCTTACATAAAACATTATCCCTCTAATGGACAGAAAAACACACAAAAAACTTGGTCTCTGAAAACTTCCCAAGGCAAAGAAGATGAAGCAAAGACTGTTATTTCTCTATCTAGAAACATGTCATTTTTAATGTCATTTATTGGGCACTGCAGTAGAGACTGTAATCATCCTAAAATCAGCCCAATGTGTTTCTGAACTGCTGCTCTTAGCCTCTGCTTAGTCATACATAATTTTAAGAATCATGCCTTACTTAAAACTTCAGCATTTTTATTCTAAGACTTTAGCCCTGAGGTTTGTTCTACTTGATTTGTTTGTTTGCTTTGCCATCTAAAACAAGTAGCTTCATTAAATCAGGAAAGCCTTATTTTCCAGTATAATTAAAAAGGATAAAAGAATTTTATCAAACTCTCAAAAGTAAAAATAGCTCTGAATGAGACTAAGCAAAGAAATCTGTAGGTCCAAAGTCTTGAGGAGTTATGGATGAATAACACATACATATCAGTGTAAACTTACACCCCATCACAGCATCTGGATTACGAGTTCCTAACCTTTAAAACATCATAGCATGCCTGTACTGTGAAAGGATAACAACAGGCATTCCAGGTTTGAGTACACTATTTCTCCAGCTAATAACTATTTACATTTCCTCATTAACAGTATACCAACATGAATAACGATGTCAAATGCTGTCTGCACAGCCCCTTCTCTAAACAAAACTATGTTGTCAAATTCAGTTCTCAAAAATACCTACCTGAAAAAGACTCTCATCCCCCTGGCACTAAGTGTCACTCCATGAAGGGTGGGAAAAACACAGAGATGAGATGAAAGGAAGTGTCTTTGAAGAAATATTTCCTCAAGGTAAAATTGCATTTCTCTCTTTTTCATGAACTTCCTAATCCCAACAAACCTCTTGGCAAGTTGCTCTGTAGATGTTCTCAGGCAAGAAGGAGCAAGTTCACCATCAAAGCAAAATTCTAGTTATCCTCAATGTCAAAAGGTTTCCCATACCCAAAAAATATAACTTCAAGGAAGAAATTATTGTTTGGCAATGTTCTAGGCAGCTTAAAAGGAGATAGGAGCTGCATAACTAAAAGCTTTGTGTATAACAAACTGTCAGAAGTGCTGCTGAATATCTGCTCTAATCAATGGTGGCAGACAGTGATCCCTGTCTGACTTGACTCAGTGGATTTTTCAGTTCCCAACATATTCGATCATATTTCTGACTATGTCCTGCAGCCACGGAACTAAACTAGTTTCCAAGAGTCTTCCATGGGACAAATTACTGTCTGCATACAGACTTTCACATACAGATTGATATTAATGGGACTAACATTTGAATTTAGGTATAAACACACCTACATACCTTAATTTATCAGGCCACCCTTCCAGCTACCAAACAGCAGTGGTCAGCAGTTCACAAGGAGACTGTAAACCCAGTTAGGAATACTCACACATAATGGCAGATGTTTCTTCATAACACCTTTTCTTGCTAATGGGATAACAAGGAAATATATAATAAATATAGTGTTTATATTTTAAGATGACATGCAAATAAGCACATTAAAATTAAGAAATCAAACCAAGCCTAATTGCAATAAGGCCAAATCAAACTATTAATTCTCTAACCTGGAACACAGGCCCTTTCAGGTAAGGATCATGCTGCAAGGTGGGAAGTTTGGTTGCAAGATCATATCTTTTTTATTGCAATAAAATCTCCTGCTTGTTGTTTGAAGAAAGACTTTGACCTTAGTATTTTCATACAACAGAGGTACTCAAACTCCCATCACTAAAATTCTGTGCTGCTTGTCACAGCAGGAAACTCACTGAAATATTTGTTCTGTATCAAAAAGTTGGTTTGTTTTTTTTCTACAGAAGATACTTTCCTCCTTTTATCTTTTAGTGCTCCTCAGACTGTAATTGAGAGTGTTTTGTAATTGGAACAAAGACTCTGAGAAGTAGTCATGCACTGAAGACAACCAAAAATCTGAAATAGTTTAAAGTCAAAAGCAAGTTTTAATAACATATGAATTAAAATACCCTACAAGCAATAATAGGGAATGAAAAGATGGGGGACAAATAGCAGTCATGAAATGAAATTCAGATACTGCTTATTTCTGACCTAATAAATGGAATGGCAAGTAGCACAGCATGACATGTATTGTAACAAACAGTTTCATAGTTGTATTTTTAAAAAGCACTATTCACAATGGCAGAATCGTTGCAATTCTTAAAAGATTTCAGCAACCCTGGGTTTCTCACTAGATACTATTTCTGTCTTATAGCTGAAAAAGTTAAGTATTCCAGATCTTAGAAAAGGCCATTTTTACCCATTTACACTTGAGAATGATTAAATACAACACCTTATAGAGGAAAAAGAAGACACACAGACCCATGTCTACATCTCCTTGGAGATAACCAAGGCACAATAGATCAGGTCTCAGAAAGGGCAACTATCACATTATTGTAAGCTTCAAAACTCAACAATGACTATTTTATTAATAATTTCAAACCTTATTTTTTTCATCAAGAATGAAGAACAATTAAACTCTTCCTATCTTTTCCCTAGTGGCATTTGTAACTTTTACTGAAAAATTCCGATTTTGCTGTGTGCCCAGTGGAAAAAAAATACAAAGAAATATGTTTAACCTTTTCTTTCATTTCAGTTCACAGCTTCTATAACAAGGTTACTGGAAGCATTCTAATATCTGTGCCTATGCCTCTGACATGCAATAATGAAGTATTTTGTTTGTATGCTACTTGAATCCAGGTAGCTGCATAGAAGAAATCACGGTTCAGCTAGCACATCTCTCTTTTCTTATTTTTAGCTTCGTTTGATTAAATGCTCATGAAACTTCTGATTCCTCCAATGGGGCAGCATTAGGTAGATGTAATCTGAAGAATACCACACTGACTTTTACAGGGACTGATAAACACAGCTGGGAGGAATGACCTGGTCTTAATTAGGGTTTTTTTACTTCACTGCAAAAAAAATCACTATTTGAACTGTGCTTATTTTTCCCATTTCCTCTTTTTTCTCTTTCATTTAAAAGAGACTGATAGAAAATATAATGTAATATTGACAAGAAAGTAAAACAAAAAAAGTAGAAGGGTGGGGGGAGGAAGGAAAGCACACTGGGCTCAAGAAAAGTAAATTATTTAACATGGGAAAACTTACTTATGTTTGCTTTGCTTGTGTGCATAGCTTTTGCTTTCCCTATTAAACCATCTTTATTGCAACCCATGGGTTTTCTTGCTTTTCCCCTTCTGATTCTCTTCCCCATCCTGCTGGCAGTGGGGTGAGTGAGCAGCTGTGGGGTGTTTAGCTGCCAGCTGGGCTTAAGCCATGAGACCTACCCAGGATTTAACCAAAATCATGCTTGTTACAAAGCCACTGCTCACCCTGAAACAAAGCCCAGCTACCAACAGATATAATGTGCTCCCTCACAGCATACAAAGCAAAAAGCCCCAAATCTGGATATTGACACGTATCTCTCTCCCAGTCAGTCCTGATTAAACATAGTCTTAATAAAGACAATTTTTTTGAATCACAGAATATAGCATTTCAGAAAACAATATTATTGTTTGATTTAAAATGCAGTGACATGGCCTCAAGCAAAAGTAAAATCTATTTCCAACCACAAGTTTAAAGGAAAAGATAATCACTTTATGTCAGCAATACTCAATTAATTTCTCCTCAATAGCAGCACTCCAAGAAGTTTAAGTAAACTATTTGCTAAAGAATAGCAAACTGGTACATAGTATGTTCCTCATGGGTTGTGCTAACTACATTAAAAAGAAATAAATAAACCCTGGAAAGCTTGAAGAATGAAACCAATCCATGTCAAGTAATTTAGTAACCAGTAATTAAACCAGTTTTCAATCTTGTTGAAAACTTTGATGTTTTTCCATAGTGTGTTCTGAAATTGTATTACTTTATTGTTGGTAATAAAAATTCTTTTAAAAAATCCTCAGAACCAACAAATATCTCATGGAGAACTTTCACGTATCATATCTCATGTATCCTTTCTCATGTAGGACTTACAAGAGAGAGTATATTCTGTACACTTTATAACCCATCTGCCAGAGCCCTGCCAAGGTGCTGAGGTCCTGCCTTCCTCAGCAGTCAAGTGTTTCTCTAGCAAGTTTCAACAAAGGCTCTGGATGCAGCCTTCCCACGACACAGCTCTCTGAAAGAGCTCTTCATCTTTCATTCTGCTTTCAGAAGTTATTTTCCCTTTATAAAGACAACCTGAAATACTATCAGTCCCTTAGAAATTGCTAGGCTTAATGCTAGAACATTCTGTAATGAAAAACCAGTTTGGTGTCTGGGACACTAAGGCAGAGTTTGTGTCACAGCACTGTTCAAATAAGACAGACAGAAACAATGACCTACATAGGTTCAGGGCTCCAAAACAGAGTCTGAGCATGTGAAACAATTTGTTGTGTCTTGGGATCCTGTTTTGACCGCAAGTCAATACTCAAAAAACATTTTAGCTTAATTTAGGGTTAAGTTTCTGCTTATCCAGATGAGTTCTTTGTATGAGCATTCTCTTAGTTCCCTATCTCTAAAGGGCAGGAGAAGGATCTACCTCACTTGACTTCTGAGTGCTGCCACCCGTGCTCATCATTCCCTAGCAGCTCATGGAGAGACACTATGCAGCTGATCTGTATTAGACTTTAATGTTGAATAAAATGGTTAATCTCAATGGGAGACTAAAACCCAAACTTGTTGTTATGGACATGTCTTTGCTTAGACTGATGAATCCTACCTTGCTCACCTAAATAAACCTGAGATTTTGGGAATGCAGCACTAAGGTACAGAAGGTCACCTAAGATACAGTTTGAATAAAGAAGTTTTAGGTTGTTTTTCTGTACCTCTGTAACTCTCATTATGATTATTTGGATTATTAAAATCAGAAATCAAGTGACAAACTAACAGCAGATATCCTAAGTTAAACCATAATGAAATACTTTCTATAGAAACTGAAGTGCAAGAAGATTCAGATTGATCCAAAAGGGATGACAGAAGGAAAGAAAGAAGGCTCACTGCTCTTCTCCATCCATATTGGCAGCATAAGTCAACAAGGCCAGAAAACAGGCGAGAACAAACCATTTTTCTCTTTCTCTTCCACTCATCTCTTTCCCCTCTACTACACAGGTTTATACTTCTACTTCTTCTGAGGCTTACAAAATTTCAATTTTTGTGTACTCCTAATGAATTTAACATGACATCATCACACCAGAGCTCCAACATTTTCTGCTGTAGTGTGCACTTTTCCCAGGAGTGATTCTCAAGGATAGGTCAAACCCAAAAGATTTCATCAAGTTCTCTCAGCAGAAATGTCAGCATATTATTACTGACCAGGAAAATTTATAGCAAAATAAATATCTCAAGGGTAATTTCTTGTTCTATTAAGCAAGAGAATATTATTTCCAACAAGAAGGCTGATGTGACAAAATACAGTTACAGAATTACAAAATGAATGATATGAAGTCTCCAGAAAGATGTTTAAAAAGTGACCCAGCTATCAGTTCTTGACATGGCAGAGAAAATTCCAGATCAAGCATTTGATATGCCAACATGTTTAAAATGAATTTTTCTGTACGGTTTATGTTATTATTGACAATTTGAAGCCAATTAGCATTAAATAAAATGAGAAACAAAATTCCATCTTCCTGGTAAAAGAGACTTATTATTTGTGTATATTCCTTTCTAGGAAGGGTCATGCTTTTTGAGTTAAAAAGTGCAGCTCAAAGCATTCTGCAACAAACTGTGGACTACGAGATGTCTCCTAAAAAAAAAATATTTTATCATAGGAATAAAAATAAAAGGTAAGTTTATATTCTTTGTAAATGTAAATCATGCTAATATATGCCTGGCAGGGAAAAAAAAAAAGAAGAAAAGAAAGTATTACTATACATGTAATACAGGCTTATCATAAAGATTTTCCACACTTCTTTTACAGATCCCTATCAATACAGACAGAAGGAAGCATCCCTTTGATCACGTTACTTGTCAGCCATCTCTGACACCTGTGCAACAACAGCTGAAACACCACAACCCCATTTCTCAGAGGCTTCTACAAAGACCTCAGCAAATGACAAACTCAGAAAGGAAGCCTTGCCCAAAATATTTAAGCCAGATTAGATGCTTCAAATGAATGGAAAAGTTTGAGTTGGAAGGCACATCTGAAGGCCTGCAAAGACCAGCTTTAAAGTGTTATCAGGTTGCTCACGGCCTTATTCAGGCAAGAGTTTTAAATCTGCAGGGTTGGAGTTTCCTCATTCTCTCTGGGCAACCTACTCCAGAGCATGAGCTAACTGGCATCTTACCTCATAGTTTAAAGAATTCTAATTTCCAATTATATTGCTTTATTTCTACCTATGCATTTGACAATTTTCTGGCACTACAGGAAAAGAGAATGAAAAAGGTGCTGATAAAAGCTATCATGACACCATAGATAAGTGTGAAAAGCTCAAGGATGAAATAAATATCAGAAAATCCATGTTTATTAATTTCATTTCAACATGGTATTATGTCTGTGCCCTACACTGATCTTTACCACTCCTTTCACTTGCTTCAAATGTCAGATATTACACTTCAAGGAATTTGGTTCATTTGGTTTGACAGACTCTAGAAAAAAACTCAGCAAAGGGACAGCGGACTGTTTGCAAAGACTAAAAAAGCCCCCCATCTTTATCTGATTGAAAGTTCCTCTGATAACCAAAGTTTAGGAGGGTAATACAAACCCTCTGATGGTGACCTAGTAACACACACAAATCTGCCATGAGATATTGCTCCCAATAATGTGGTCAGCACACAACTTGAAATGTTCTTTCAGTAACCACATGCCCAGATGCCAAACCAGTTTTTATACTCTGGGTTCTCTTAGAACTCTCTCTCAGTGAATTATCCTGCTCAATTCAAAAAATGTAAGGGCACTGAAGAGGTGGGAATGCATTATAAGTGCCTAAAAATGGGCAGTGCAAAAAGCTGGAAGCTGACAATGACACAAACCAACTTGGGCAGAACAGTGGATGTCTCATCCCCTGCAGATTAGAGCATCTTGAAGCAGATGTATGTTTTTCCTGGTTGCTACAGAGAAGGGTAGGAAAATGGCCTCATCTCCTGCCCTTAGGAGACTCTGGCATAAAGAGATTAGTAGCCCTTAAAATTAAAGGATGGCATTTGATGTATGGTCATTCATTTTCTGAAAGTGAGAAAATATCTAAAATTATTATATCTTTTGAATTGCACAAAACTAATCACTGCTTTCTAAATTTTGTTTAGAATTTGCTCCATTTGCCTTTTAGTTTCATTTTATTTTTGAAATGGTAGGTTCTTTGGTGGACTATAATGTGTACAAGGTAAAGAAATGCCAATCTTGATCAGAATGGCAAAACATTCATATTACTAGCTAGCACAAATACTTCTGATTAAGTCATAACAAATGCTGAAATTTCCCAGAGAGAGCATATACTCCTGTCTCCTATTTTTTTAATCAATTCCAGATGATAATTCTTAAAACCATCCAATGTTGATCTATACAATCTTTAAGGTCCCTTCCAACCCTCTCCAGTCCTAACCATTATATGAATCTATGAAATATTACAAGGCATGAGCCTTCCCAGACAAGAAATATCCTTTACAGTGTACATGTTTGTACTATTAATCTGGGTTTTTTGGGTTTTTTAAATTTCCCAGCACTGGCAAATCCCTGTTTGGTGGTGCCAGCCATGGCATCCCTGTACACACAGAACTGTTTGCTGTGGGGTCAGAATGAGACAACATGACAGTTTAAACCTGAAGGGATGCTCAGGTCATGAGTCTTCTGATATGGCATCATGACCAATGAAACTCAGTAATGTGCCTGATTTTAACAAATCCCAAAGCCACAGTAACTCTGGAAACCTGGTTCTGCACTTTTATGGCTCCTATTTCTCCTTTTAATTGAAACGAAATTAGTGATTGATTTGTGACTCAGGAAATCACCTGATCTCAAAAGTCTTTGCTATTTCAGAGCCATCTCTCCCACAGCCTTCTGACTCTCTCACCTTCATGTCGTACCATATGCTTTTTACATGCTCACCTTCCTTTACTTATCTTCTAACTGCTTCTGTGCTATTGGTAATCCAAACTGGCTGCTAAAGCCTGCATGAACATTCTCACT
>NW_008237239.1:6221930-6228109 GCF_000691975.1 Corvus brachyrhynchos | reverse complement strand
CTTTCCCCATCTCTTCTTTAACAGTTAAATATTCTTTTTACCTTGCTTTACACTGAGTTTTCAAGAGCCTTTAGCTCATTGCCTTGGCAATAATGCTCACATCTGGACAACAGTCAACAAACATTGACACAGAACTGCTTTCAAACCAGAAAGGGCTTACCAGGCTGAAGGAATGACTATGTGGTTGGATTTCCTGGCTTCCAGTCAATTGCCATGCTAGAGTATTGCAAACTGGTTGCTTCTCCTCCTGCTTACCCTCCTCCACATCTAAGATGAAAGAAGAGCACACATCATTTTCTCCTGATTATAGCAGGACTGTTGTTCCTCTGGGGGTTAAATACTTGGGTGCTTTGGATTTCTTCAGTCAGAAAATGAAAATTTCATTCCTTTAAAGCTCATGGATATGTAAGATTTTCTGACTATAAACCTGTCAGGTGCAGACTTAGCCAGACAGGAGTCACTAAGAAGCTGTTCTTTATTCTCTTCTACCTGCTGTATTACTTAGCACAAATAAAAAGACAAGTGACCACACTGTAGTCTGGAAGCTGAACTAATGTGCTTCACTGCCTCTAATCTCCCCAATTACTGCTGAGTTTTCAGTCAAGAACCATGACTGATTTTATAACTCAAATACCATTTTATTTTCTTTAGTTCTTATATAACTGTGGTTATTTATTCTTTGGTACTTGAGAGTTATTTTTCAGTAAAATCAAAAGAGCAAACTGAACATATTGTCAGTAATCCAGTGCAAAAAATCACAGCATTAATTTAATGAGAGCTCTGCTATTCATTTGGCAAATGAGACGGTGGAGTAGCACTGACATATGTAGAGCAGGGACCAGTCTGAGATGAAAATACATTGATTCATGAGTGGCAAAGAGCAGCTTAATGTAACTCACTGATAAAACTGTCACTGAACTTGCTCTCTATCTGGGGATTCCAAGAGAAAATGATAGGAAAGACATTCTGTGCCATTAGTGACAACTGAGTAAAACGTGCCAATGAGAGATAATAATACACCTACATGACACAGACCATTAAACAGCCAGTTACAACAGTCTCAAATAACACAAACAAATGAAAATAACATTTATGGTCAAACCCTTGTCTTATTAAGCTGTTGAATGCTTTTCAGAATAATTAATATGACCTGGAGCTTATAATTCAAAAATTTAAACTACTGCCCTGTCTGCTTTCTCCTAGTTAATAATTATTTAAGCCAGCATTGTCAAGATCTGCAACAGTAATAAGCAGAACTGTGCTGAAGGAAATGCTCTTGGCTGCAATTCCATCTGCAGAAATAAACAGAAAGGACTTCTACCACCATGAAGAGCCACTGCCACTGTGCTCTCCCAGGTATGTAAATAAAATTTCCTTTGAGGTTAAAAGCAAAGATGAATAAAATTGAAAAGCATAAGAATGAGAATGAGAAATACCTGCAGCATCCTGTTTATCCTGCACTGGAGAGGTGCATGAATATTTTTTGATCCATTTTTGGATTTCTTCTCAAAATAACAAGAACACCACACTTGTCCTCTCTGCACACATGGAGCTGATGCTGAGAGAATTTAGAGATACCACTCCCATGGCACTGGTCACCTTTCTTATGTCCTTATGGGAACTTTGGGTTATGAGAAGGAAAAAGAAAAAGGGTTCTTGAAAATCTCTTTGAAGGCATGTGATGGCCACTTACATTTGCAAACCCAAATGAGAGCTGGGTGCACTGAAAGTATTGCACCCTCACATATTCTATCTTTTACAAACTCTCAGATGAGAATGTTGACAGGACCAAAACAGAGAGCAGCCCCTGTGAGGATACAGTCGTCCATCTCCTCTAGATCCCTCCACTGCCTTGGCCCACGCAGAGGAGGACACTCAGCTTCTCCCTTACCGAGTGAAACATTATCAGCTCCTGCTGGTCTCATTCCAGGGCTGGGAAGATCAGGTCAGTTAACCTGGATCAGTTTCAGCATCCAGAAAAATGAAGGCAATACACAGCTGACACCACCAAAACTATATGGATTTAAAAACCCTTGAATGCTGGGGACTGAGAGGAGCTGGGTCACACATGTTTCTTAATAAAGTGAGACCTAAGGTAATACTGTAACAAAACAAGGGCAACCCCTAATTAAGTGAAATTATATTCTTTCAAGGATTTTAAACATCATTGCAAATATGTTTAATCTTGCCCCATAATATTTTTAGATTTCTTTTTGCATAACTCTGCTCATACTGATTGATATCCAAAATCTTCTTGCAGCAGACAATTTTTAACGAAGTGTATGGATAACTAAATGCCCAATTTAAATATGTCCTGCACTGCAATTTACTGCCACAGTTTGCAAACATTTTTAAACCCAACACTTCTTAGTAGTTTTTGTTGTGAGTAATGATAAAATGGTTTTATTAGGAAAGCCTAGATCTTATTTCATGCCAAATCAGATCAGACACTGTAATGTGATATTGTTTCTTTAAGCAAAGTGAAAAATTCATAAGCCTTTAAAAAAGCACTTTACAGGTTATCTTTTAATTAGGAAAAATAAATGTTTGTATCTGAACTATATAAACTTCTGCATTAATTTCCAAATAAGAAAAGTAGTTTTACATTTCATTGAAGCAAGCTAGGTTGGTGAGTGTCTAGAGTCTGGAATAAAGCAACCAGAGAACAAAGCTTGTACATGTTCCTTAAAACAGCGAGATAAAATTCAGATATCTTTTACTGTGTAGATTCCTACAAAACATAACCTACTAGCTTCCCACTTTTTCAAGATTATCTGTTAGGTTAGAGGCACTTTAAACTACTCTCTTCCACTGCAATGTCATCTACTTAACTTGGTTTAGTTCAAGTGCATCTTTATCATTCTACTCAAACACAGTTGCCTTGTTTTTTTCCCTTGACTTGCTGCTTTTTTTTTGCTTTTTTCAGTCTGGTTGTAGATTCTCTTGGGCAATGCTGTTAATATGCACAGCATCCCTCTCTGTAATCAGGACTTTTGAAAGGTTGTTACTAATGTTCTTGGAGAACTACCACAAATCATGCATAAGTAGGAAGCTTACACTTTGGCTATTAGATCACATCCTTTTATTTTCCTCTCTTTGCGCATCCATTCACATACTAGTGACAAAATAAAACCTCATATATACACCATTTAACCCAAAATGATGTTCAACCATCTTGTCCTTTGATTCAAAAGGGTATTTTTTCTTAATGTTGCGCTCAAATCACTGCATTCTGTGACCAAAAAAATGAACTCATCTTCTTCCCTTCAGGGACACATCTCATTAAAAGCCTTTTTGGTGCAGTGTACCCTTTGACAATCCCTCCAAGGAAATGCAAAAATGATCTGATACTGTAGCTTTTGCACTGTCTCAAAAATCAGTACCAGGATTCCTGATATTATTTAAAACAACCTGACATGGAAGAAAATCCTTTTATTGTGCCAAGTATTTTATTAATTGGTCCATTACACTTTTACCTGCAATGGGAACAAATGAAAAAAAGGACAAAAGTACCTTGAAAGGTGAAGTTTCAAGTGGTCCTGACTGATAAGCCAATTTCCTAGAGCTGCATTTGTATTTACAACAAAATCTCCCTTCTAGTTTTAGGTTTGAAAGTTTATGGTGACACCACAATGCATAGTTCGGTGAGGAGATTCAAACAGCAAGAGGAAGAAGATGATAGACACATTTTGATGAAGCATAGCTGCAGTGTCTAAAAATATCTCTGCATAATGCTGTTAATGGCTTACTGGATTGATCTGTTCAATTTGTGTTATTTAATGAAGTAGAGCACCTGACACTTTATCATAAGCTTGTACTGGTTAAAAGTGTTTAGCTTAATGTCTGTATATTGCTAATGGTATCTCCATGTCATATTTCATTTTGCAGATTTGCAAAAATAATAGTGTGGATAAATTCCAGGTATTTCTTTGGAAAGCACATTTTGAGAGGCAAAAGACAAGACTAGTAAAGAAAAGGTCAAGCAGCTTTATAATACAAAGAGTGTGAGTAGCAAATAATTGTCCCATAATTAAAGAAAATAAAACATGTCATCATACTCCTAGCTGGAAAAAGCTGGAAACCAATTACATCTGGCATTAATAGTTCCAGTGTTCTTGTGTGGTATAAATCTAGCAAAGTAGAAATAAAGGCTATAGTTTCAGAAAGAAAACATTTAGGTGTTCACATTGAGACTTTGCTTCATTCTACTCATCAATTTTTAAAATTTAGGTAGAGCTTTAACAATCTTGTAAAAATGCATTTATAAGTTCAGTGTTCACTAGATTATATTTGTCTTTAATAAGATCCATACATTATGTTTATAACAAGAAAATTCACTCTCCCTGTTCTTGGTGGCAATGAATAAAAACAACTGTAAGAAGAGAACACATTTTGTACAATTTATAACCTGCAGCTGTCATTGGACTCTTGACACAATTAGAAAGATCTCTTAAAAATTTTCAGCAACAACAAATTTCTTTGCCTAGCTGTATTCTGGTTCCTCTGGACTTGTAAACGGTTTGCAAATGAATCAAGAAGCCTAAGGCCAAATCCCATTTAACAAAACCTAACACATTGTGAAATCTATGTTCATCATGTGGGCTGGTTCTTGGATTATTTCTTCTGTAGAAAATACACCTTGAGACTTTCACTCTGGTTTAATTTGGATAAAGTTTTAACTACTATTAGCAAAATAGGCATTGTCAAGAAATTCAAGATTACCCTAGTATATGATCCCCCTCAGACTGTAGAAGTAATTCAGAAAAACCTTTGAGTAAAGCATATTTATCAATGAGAGATTAAGCCTTACAGATAGAAGCAATGACTAAATGCTACAGAAATTCATTGTTGAAATTATTTTTTTTCACTTGTGTATCATACTGCCTTTTAAATATTTGTAAAAATCTGGGAGCAGAGAAGTGCTTGATGGCAATGTGATCACAGTAAGCTGTTCTTTGTTGTTAGTATTTCTCAAACTGGTTTACTGGTTGCATCAGAACTGACTCAATTTGCATTGAGGCCGATTAGTAGCTCAACAGCTCAAGAATGCTGCCTTAAGTCTTTAGCCTTCCATCAGCTTTGCCATGGAAAAGCATATAATGCACATAAATAATCCATCCCTGTATCACACAGCTCAATCTGTGTTATATGGGGACCAATTCTTACATCAAAAGGAGTTAAATTACATATCTTTATGTAATATTTATGTACCTTATCCAGTGAAACATTCTATTTCAGCTTCTCCACCTACTCTCAGAAATTACTGAAGACAATACTAACTGAAGAAAGAAACCCCCTCGTTCATTAAGTCTCTGTGGTCCCCCTCTTTCAGACCTGTAGAACCATGTGTACACAGAAGGAAATCCCAGGACACGAAGGTGCAGAGCTGCTCTGACAGAGTAAGCTGACACCTTATTGCCTTCAAGAACAAAGCAGCACCACAGACTCCAGTGCAAAGGAAAGGTGGCCTTGGAATTCAAATTTCTGGCCAAAAATGGAGTCAGTTAGGATTCAGAGCTGAACTTGTCCACAAACCTTCACTATAATCCTAAATCAATGGAACTGTCCCATTAAACTGTTTCCTCACCAATTATGTAACAATTCTTGAGTCTTAAAACACTTCAATAGATAAAAATTCATAAAAGAGCAGATCTGTCTCTAATTTAAATGGGTATAAAACCATTACCTGAATACCAGATTTGCCTGTTTTGTCCATCCAGATGGGAGTAGGATAATCTATTACTGTATAGATGGGAGGTACTCAATACAACAGAAGTTCTAATTTCTGCTGAGAGGCTGCATGTACTCTTTTAATAGGTATAAAATTAAAGGGTTCAGGAGAAAAAATGGTGAAGTACAGAAGATACAAGATAAAAACATACACCAGCAATTTCTAACCACCCTTCATAAACAAAATAGTACCATTTCTAAGGACTCCACTGCCCAGCCCTAGCAGAGTCCACTGCCCAGCCCTTCATAAACAAAATAGTACCATTTCTAAGGACTCCACTGCCCAGCCCTAGCAGAGAATATTTAGAGTTTGGAACTAGTATATATTAATGATTGATTATGTAGTTTGAACAAGAAATTGTATTTTTTAACAAAGACAGTAATATAACTTGTGAAATGTTGGATCCAAACTAATTTTACCAAAGCTCTCATGATTATAATTTCCTGGA
>NW_008237239.1:6202731-6221874 GCF_000691975.1 Corvus brachyrhynchos | reverse complement strand
ATTCCAGTGTAATTTTCAAATTAAACGAAATAAAAAAGCCTCCTTACTAGAGAGGAGAGATATTCATTGGTATTTATGAACATGTTTGCTTTTCTAAATAATCCCCAAATATTAAGTATTACTTTTAATTTACAAAATTGAAAGTCAGGTACAGGGCACTTTTTCCCAAACAGATGGTACAGCACCTGGAGATTCAATTCCCACTAGATGGTAACAAACACCTGCAAGTCACAAGAGTCAATAAGTCTCAAAAATAAGGCAACATGCTCCACTTTGTTCACAAGCAAGTCAGCATGACACCATTAACTGAAAAATGCCCAATTGCCTTCAATTTGAAGGAATATTTGTTCCAAACCTCTTCCTGATTTATAATTCCCGCCCTTGTGGACTAAGAACTGGGCATGAGCCAACAGTGCATGCTCTGAGCCCAGACTGCTAACAGCATCCTGGGCTGCATCCAAAGAGGAGCAACCAGGAGGTCAAGGGAAGGAATTCTCCCCCTCTGCTCTGCTCTTGTGAGAGCCCACCTGGAGCACTGCATCCAGGTCTGGAGTCCTCAGAGCAAGAAGGACCTGGACATGTTGGAGTGGGTCCAGAGGAGGCCGCAAAGACAATTACAGGGCTGAAGCACCATCTCCTGTGAAGACAGGCTGAAAGAGCTGAGGTTGTTCAGCCTGGGGAAGGGAAGACTCTGGAGAGACCTCATTGCAGTCTTCCAGTATTTAAAGGGAACTAGTGGGGGTTTCCCAGAGAAGCTGTGGATGCCCCATCCCTAGAAGTGTTGAGGGCCAGGCTGGATGGTGACCTCGGCATGCTGATCTAGGTGGTGGCATCCCAGCCCATGAGGGGGCCTTTAAGGTCCATTCTAACCCACACCATTCTATGACTCCTCCTACAAGCTCTCAACATTATAACCTGATCCCTCCACTTCTACAGCACAACCCACTTTCTCATCTTTCCCGACTTTCTTAAGTGCCCTGAAGTTGTCCAACAGAATGCTCAGTTACATGATATCTATTCTGGTTTTGTAACTCCAGTGATGCCATAGCTCTAACCATGCCTTGTGCCCGCTTTCCTTTTAAACCCCACCTCATCTGTGGGCTGGGTTTCCAGCCCCCTAATTTAAAGCTCTCACTGCTCAATTTCTGTCTCTTGCTGCTGCTGAAAATTCACAGTAGATTCTTATTCCCTTAGCATATGAAAGTGAAGTGTTCCTAAAGTAATAATCCTGTTTGTACATTGCTCCGAGCTGGTGAAGCAGTGCTTTTGTTATCCAAAGGACAGCAATGAAAGCATGCAGTCTGGCTCAGCATATTGGGGTTTTTCTGCACATGGAATGTGCCCAGAATTATTCTGGTTTTCTTAGTTCCATGTCAGCAGCTTTCTTTATAGAGCAAACTTGACAATTCACTGTGTTTAAGGAATTTTACTTCAGGAAGTCTGCTATGTTTGGTGTCTGCATAATTCACCCACAGATAAAATTCAGTATTATTACCTTTGTGTTAACATACACTTTATATATTGCAACAATCAACATGTAACATGAAGTTGTATTTTATATGATCAGCCAGGTTGATCACAGCCAGGCTGGAAAGATTTTTAGTAGGAACCTTCCCTCACCTCTCAAGTTGTTTTTCTTGTTGAGGAATTTTAAAATCTGCAGTCTGAAGTAAGAAGAGGACAGAAAAAAAGTTATTTCCCTCAACTAGAAAGGGCATCATGCTTAAAACATTGATTCCTGACATGTTCAGTTCCCAAGATGCCCATCTTGAAGAACTGAAGCACTGCACAGAATGATACACTGTAAGAGTGGCATTACTTAGCCCAAGTTAAACAGAGAAGTAACCCTATTTCTTCCCTTAAGCACCAAACAAGGGAAAACCATCACTTAATCTTTGGCATTTGCTATTTACCTTGTAAATCATGGCTCAGCAGGGACACTTGCTACTTGTCCCCTGTAAATATAACTTAGTTGGAACAGAATGGGCTCATGGTTATCTTCTCTCTATAAAACTGGAATAAAAGAACTAAAAAATATTGAAATTTTTTGAAAGATATAAAAATCCTGAAGGAAACTGACTACATAAAATGCAATTTAAAAACCACAATAATTTCAAGCATCTTCCCTTTGAAGTAATTAATAAAGGTTTTGCCTTTACATTTCTCATGGAGTAGATTTCAGAACTAAAACAAGCTTTTGCAAACTAATTCAATTGCTCTACCTCTTGTATGAAAGAAATATTCTGTATACTCCTGTCCCTATCTAAGCACTGTGTAGCTGTTTCTTAGCCATTTTATATGCACCTGTACTCACCAGACCAACATGTATCTTACACTTGACAATTACTGCCTTTCCGAATCCATAATCCCGTGCTGTTGCTAAGGGAAGCCAAAGGTCTGTTTTCCCAATGAGCATCTTTTGCACATTTTAACAGGTTCCAGTACACTTTTTCTCCCACTAGGAATAAAAAAAAAAAAGCATTCAACAAGTGTTGGAAGAGAGCTATGCAGGACACAGCAGAACAGTTACATTCATGCATATTTTCAAATAGCTCAGTTAAAATGTATTAAACAGAGTTTAAAATGTTCCCAGTTGTTTCTGTGAAGGTGTAATATTTGTTGTTTCAAAACCTGGGTTCAACTTTTTTTTGTTGTTGTTTTTTTAATCAGGCACCAGATTTTCAACAGAAGTGTGTATGCCAAAACATTACAGCCAAAACCCCAAAAGACTTCAACTTAGGAACACTGCCACAACACATCAACATCATTGCATTGATCATTTTCATATTCTCCTAGTGGAAGAAACTAGTACTTTTTAAAGGATGCAGCTGAGAAGGCAACCTGACTCAGAGATGAAGCTGTTGAGCTGCAGTGATTGAGAAATAGGAAAAAGAAAGCAAAATGCACTATTTTTCAGAAATATCTTTGAACAGTTCATTTTTATTTGGCAAACTATTCAAAATTAATCAGGAAGAGCTTATTCTAGGTCTATATTAAGATAAAGATTTTTAGTTGTGGTTAATTGTGTTTTAGTTGTGTTGTTTAGTTGTGTTAGAGCATGTTTGTTATTATTCTTTAAAAAACTGCAATTAGTGCTGAAGATAAAATATATCTTAACAATTACTAACATGTTGAATAAAAAACTGTCTAGGAGCCATAAATTAAGTAGTTAAGCTTTCAGGCAGCTGCAGCTCATGTTACTCTAAATAAATTTTTAGATCAAACTGGAAATCATCTCCTGGACATGTTTCTTACCCATGCCATGAAGAGAGGTCTGGATTGGCAATGCTGGCAGATTTCAGTACAGAGGCAGCACCACTGACACTTTCGAATGAGGTCTCCCTGAGCTACATTCCGAGCCCAGCAAGGAGGAGCAGTCAAGGCAGGGTCTGGCAACCCAGCTATAAAAAGTACTACTGGCTGGGACCAAACCATATCTAAACTGCATTGGCAGTTTTATTACAACTAATAAAACTTTTATTAGCTTTATTTCCCTAATTTATTTCCCATGATTTAAACCACTGGTCTGTGTTAGGACCCTGAAAGGGATCACTGCAGTTCATCTGAAGAGAGCCTTTCCACTTGCAATACCATGGCAGTGCTCAAATACCCAAGACAGCATTCTAAAAACTCAACACGAAGAAGCTAAATGTCTTTAAGTCTCTCTTTTTAAATTTAACATTATATAAAATTTCTTTTGAAAAATTTTGACCTTAGAGCAGAAACAATTGAAGACATTCTAGGTAAACATTCCAGCAAATATTACAAAGCCAGATTTTACACAAAAATATTTGTCACTATTTCTCCCTTTGGTATAGTTTGATGCACCTCTTTGTTCCCCGACATGGCAAGAAGGTGTAGTTACCAACATGGATGAAACAGTTACATCAGAAGATACAAACCCCAGGTCTTATTACAGCATTTAGCATTAACTCAATTAAGCAGTCATTAGGGAACAACGCCCTTAACAAAATTAGCTCATTTTCACAAACCCCAGCACAGAAAGCAGATTGCAACTTTTCTTAAGTTCTGCAATAAAATAAGCTGACTTCAGATATAGGATCATTTTCTTCTGGATCTGGCCGTTAGGGGCTGTACCTATCATTTATATCACTAGATGCTTGTTATTATAAGAAATGCTTTAATATTAAGAGATATAAGGAAATTTAATTATTATTATTATTGTTATCTTATTGGCTTACTTTTGAAGACTTTTCAAGAAGTTTCACTAACTGCCTAAAGCAATAAAGAAGGTAATTTTGTTACCATCTCTAAGTTGGTTTGGGTTTTTTTTATGATATCTTTCTTGAGATAGGATTTCACAGGAGTCTTGAGGAGCAAGTAAGATTTGAGATTTTTCTAACTACTCTCTGAAGTATTTTAAGCATTTTTCTCCCCATTTAAATTTATATCCCCTTTCCATTTAATTTCTAAATGGAAAGCGGCTACAAAAACATTAAAAAAATCATGAAAATGAAGTAATTGTCTTTGCAATTACTTGAGAACACCCCAAGTCAGAAAAGTACATTAAATACTGTAATGTAATTAATTTGCCTATAATTTAATGTAATCAAATTAATGTAATTAAAAATGTTAGCACTTAAGAGTGACAAATCACAAATTTACTTATAAGTGCAATAATTACTCTCACTTATAAAACAAGCAGCAGTTCATTTGAGGGTGCCTGCACTTGTAAAGTCAAGACACTGAAAGCAGAAATTCAGCCTTGGATTCACACATGAGTATAACACTTGAGGACTCAATTTCCCTCAGCTCTCTAGTGTCTCCAAGTAGATTATCATTCAGCAAAAATGCTGAACTACTTTATGGTCACACATTTTGCCAAGAGAAATCTCAGCAAAAGAACCGTACATTTTATTTGGAAAGGGTAAGAACCAAGGTCATCTTGATCACAGATGGGAGAAGTTAAGAACTGCAAGTACTCGACTAGCACATCAACTACCAATGTGCATCTTTTTAAAGTACAAGCAAATCACGATGAGCCCATATAACCTTTGGATCTGAAGAACCTTCTTAACTTAGATTAAAACCTCACTTTGAAATAATGGGAAAACAATCTCTTCTAATGTATCCATCCTCTGTTACTGCAAAAGTACATCCATGGACTTTAGCAGGCAACTGATTTTGCACTTATGCTTGGTTTTTAACCGTGACAAATGAGAACAATTTTCCCACTGGGGTAAAAGCTATGGAATTTGTAAGTCCTTTTGTTAGACTTGCATAACTGGATGACAAAGCAGTGCCTGGGTGCATACTTAGTTTTCTGGATCATCCAGAAACTCCCCAGTAGTCACCTACATGGGTGGGAATAGACCAGCTGGAGACAAGAGTGAACTCTCAGCTGCCCCCAGGATAAATAACTGCTACAGGGGAGTCTGCAGAAGGGACTTCTGATATGGACTGATTATTGTACCCTATGCAAAAAACCCAACAAATTAGGGATTTCTTTAAACAAACACTGCCCATGAGTGTCTAAAATGACCCAGAAGGCAAATTGAATCATTTCCATCTTTGTGTGTCTGCAGCAAAGGAAAAGAGCATAAAACCTTCTCATTGAGGTGGCACTAAAAGCTTTCAGTGTCCTCCAAAATAGCTTGCTAGTTCCTTCAATATCATTGTTCTCCAGGAAACACAGCATGTCTCTGAACAAGGGCTATGAAGGGTTTTGCATGTTTAAAAGTATTTATTTATTGACAATGTGTTTCCTAAGTAACAATGTCCAAAAATGTACTTTGATTAATTCTTCTGCCTATACAAGACTAGAACATACTATATAAACATCTATTTGAGATGATACCATTTGATATAATACTGAACTAAAGAGAAAAAAAAGTATTTCTGGAGACATTTCCAGAGGAAAAAAAAAACCAACAAAGTAAAACAAAATAAAAATAGCCACATTTTCCCCCTCTTCATTTTACAGATAGATGTCAAATACTTTTAACCTTCATCGAACTGCATCTAAAAAAGATTGAGTGTAAACAAAGGTTAACTAAAAAAATTCACAAAAGGGAACACAAGCATTAGCACACTAGAAGCAACAAAGAGAACCAGGGACTGAATAAACTGAAAAATTAGTACTCATTAGACTGTTTTTTATTTCTACTCTATTTAAAAACAACATAAAGGAGATTTAATATATAACTTATAAAGCAAAATGACATAATCTAGGTTTCAGGGATATGACTAGCCTGATTTTTAAAAAATCCATCAATCTGCTAAAAGTGAAAAATACACTTAATTAGCACTTTAAAATCCTCTGTTTGTATAGATCTTTATAGTCCTTCATGAAACAAAAATGCTATTTTTATATAATGGTAAGAGAGCACATTTTTGGAAATTAATTTTCAAAATTTACAATATGATACTACTATAAGAGTAAACTTAGTGTGCTGAATATTTGGAGTGAAAAACAATACTTTGGTTTCAGATTGTTAGTGAGCCTCTTGCTCCAGTAGTTCTTATTTGCAATTCCCACATGAATCAAAACAATCATATTTCCAAAAGTCTATTTGGAACACACTTCCTGAAACTTGACTCATTGTCCTATGCATCTTCTACTCTGTAGATGCTAAGAGAGGTGGCAGAGGAATTCTCCTGTTTTTACAGCCGCCTGTGAAAGTCTCCCTTCTCACGCTAACCAGCTGGGAAAACGGTTTGAGGTTTTGTAAAATATCTCACAGGTGCAGGCTGTTTGTGTCTTTGTTTTCCACACTGGGAAAAATATTTTGGAAATGGGTGTTATGCTGTTCAGCCAATCCCTCTGAGAGGTGGATGGTCAAGCACCCCATGGTGTCATGCCACCCTTGCAAACAAAGCTATATAAGCTGAATTATACAATTAAATGGAGCCATTGCTGGCCTTTGAACCCGATCCTGAATCCGTGTCGTTCTTCACGCCGTCCTGCACACAACAGCGACACTATTCCTTTGATAAAACTCCGGAAAACACTTTTAAAAATTGCTAATTTCTGTTTAATGCCACCTTACGAACTGTCACACTGAATTTAAATTTTCTGGGCATGCTGCTGCAGCTGTAGCATACCAAATGCCAGTGCTACCAGCACTGCAAGATTAAGTTCCTGAAGGATTATTTCAGCCAGAAGCACCACACCTTTCTGTATCCACCACATTTGCCAGAACAATTTTCTTATCTTTCTCAGTCCAAACTGGACTTCAGACTGAACACCAACATACCTTTTCAAAACCGATATTGTTAGTTCTAACTGTTCCACAACATCAGGCTCAGGTTATTATTTCTAAGAAACATTCATCTTCCTCCATAATGGTGATTTTATCAAACTATCTGAATGCTTTACATCTGATGCATGCACCCTCTATAGTAAAAATGCATTCTTTTTTGTCCCCTGATTGGAGGAAGGGACAAAGAAGTTAAGCATTAGATGTAATAAAATGCCTATAAAACAAAGAATTAAATAAAGATATGTAAAAAAAATCGGGAGCCCTGAACATGGTACTGAGGTTCTCAGCAGAGAGCAATGTAAGAACATGGCAGAATTCACTTTTGATTGCCCTGCAGATGCTGAGCTGCCTAAACACTATTTTCCTCAGCAAATAAAGACAGAGTGATACCAAGTGTCCTACCCCTGAAGAGGAAGCATCTCTTAGCTCATATCCACATTTCCTCTAAAACAAGATGCCTACTCACTTCTATTCTTTTAAAAAACTGAAGGAAGTTCAGTCTGCCTTTTGCTTGACTTTTTCCAGGTGACAGCTCTAAATCTAACAGAACATCCATGCAGGAAATAGGAGCATGAGAACTCATTTCCTCTGTTTTTCTAAGAAAATACAATAGTAAATATCTTTCTGTCATCTAGCATAGCTTGGGTGAGGGAGATTCAGATTTTTCTGCTGAACTGAAAAAGCAGATGACAAGTAAATGTGAAATTGTTTCCATATCCTGAAATGCATTTGTTGTCATACACAGGATTGGTTTGTTCTTGTAGTTTTGCCTGGGTGATTACAGAAAAGTAGGAGAAGGACAAAATACATTAATGCCTTCTTCCACAGAGACTCTGCCACAGCAAGCATGAAAAAATACCTACTGAGAGTCTCCTGCTTTAGCCACAAAACATATTAAATCTTCTCTGAAGCTGAGTGGTCCTAAAGGAATGCATCCAAACAGAGTATGTTATACTTAGTCCTTTAACACTGGATCCGAGGTAAGAGTGGTTGAAGGGAGTACTCCGGTTCTCAGGCTGCCAGACAGGACAGCTCCTTTTTAATTTTTAACTTGCTAATGCCAGTAGTTCTCTCACATCCAGCATAAATATGACTGGTGTGGCCTTGTCCATATGACTTGTGTCATTGCCAGCAGAAGGCCATAGGTTTGCATTGTCCTGGAGAGCAGAGCCCCAGGAGCTCTCTGGGCTTTGCATTGGGCAGAGCTGACTGGGACTTGTCCCATCTCTGGTGGTCCTGTGCCCATGGTCTCCCTGGCTGTAGCCATGACTGAAGGAGATCTCCACCCTTCCTGAGGTACATTATACATTTTTAACAGAATAATCCTTTTGAAGATGTACATTCTTGTATTGGGAAACCAGTGAAAGCAAGTTAAAAAATTTTCGTTTTGATTTTCCCATGTCTCCTGGGAAAAGAAAGGAGGAAAAGAGGTGAATTTCAGTTTAAATGTCAGATCTGTGTTCAGATTCTATTTTCTGTTCAAGAACACAAATTACAAGAAGTGGGGGGAAGATCTACAAAATGTCTTTGCATCAACTTGGTTTCCATTGAAAATTTACCGGAGAGGAAAACTTAAATTCCCTTTTGCCATGAAATTATTGTTGAAATGTGCCATCCCTCTTCCTAACAACTAGAGCAACTTCAAACTTCCAAGTAGGTCTTTTAAAAGTTTCTCCAATAAAACTCTACAGTGGCTTGAAAGATATGCTGTTCAAAATCACAAAAGACTGGTCAGAACTGGTGATGTCCAGACTTTGGGGCAAGAGTTCACCCCTTCAATGCAAGAAATGCCATGCAGACCTGCTGTCTTCTCATCACTGCATCAGGTGCTAAGATATATCTGACACGGCAGTTTCTGGGTCTCTAGATGGTTGTTAGATTACCATAATGAAAGTAAGAATCATGGTATGTCTTGTATCCTAATGATAGGTTAAAGTGATACAAAAGCCTTCTTTTTCATAAGATGTGACAGTCATTTATCACATATTCTGAACACAATAGCATTGCTGTCATTGTGATAACGAGGTGCCTTATTACCACTGAGTGTTGAAAAACGCTGGTAACACTGTAAAAAACCTTTAAACAAGGAATTTTCATGCAAGTAATACTGTCTTACTATGATTTTGAAAGCTTCACTGTTACGACTCTGCAAAGACAGTTAATTGTGAGATGCTCTTAACCATAAAATATGCCAACTGAATTTTAAAAATGTGACATAATTACTCTCTATTTCTGCTGCTTTTTCTGACACTCAGATGATTTGTCAGATTTTAATCTGAGAGCACAAGCTGCCTTTGGAGAGGTAGGACAGAGGAGATAATTTTCTATATTTTAATCCAGAGCAGCCTGGCTGGCAATGGCCCAGGCAGCCTCCAGGCCCTTCCTGAAAGAGTTGCCCTTGCAGCTGGGGGGAAGAAGTGTTGCAGCTGTCTCTTCATGCATGAGAGCTGCTTATGTAGCTGGCAACGATGAACTGTGCTGCTAAATCAAGTATTTAGGATATGGAATTAAGTTGTCCCTCTAATGACTTATGTGCGATGTTATCTCTAATTTAATACATCTTAAATTCCTTGTGAACTTAAAATACAGTGTACTTCCAAATTACTCAAAAGACTGTTCTGTTAATTAAGAGCTACAGACCAATATAATGGGCTAACTTAGGGCTGGACAATTAGCTTTACACTATTATACAAATGGAGTTGTGTTAAATGAGCGAGAAGAGCACAGTATTTTGTGGTACATTGACACCCCAATCTATTTTCAGTGATCCTGCTGTAATATTGGGTTCAGTGAATTTACTGTAGATTTATGCTGGTATTAATTAAGATCAGAATTTGGACTTTGAGTTTCAATCTACCTTGGTTTGTGTGCGTGTCTCATTATAACTGAGCATGAACTGTTACTAAATTATTTCTATTATACAGGACTTGCAAAAATGCTTGCAGTTCAGGTACAAATTTTTACTGTTCTGCATTCCTCTGAAAGTATTAAATGATGATTGAATATTTTATTCTTTCTCACACTTGGAAAAAACTGTCCAAAAAAAGAGAAGGAACATTCAGAGAGGGGTAATTTCTCACTAGAAAGTACTTGGTTTCTTTTCCTTGAGCTCAGTCCTATCCCTACTAACATAAACTGATCATCCTTGAAAGTAGAACTAATGATATCTTTTCAGTGTTCAAAAATGTTACACAAATATTTCACTCTCATCTCTTTTTTTCCCATTGAAAATAAAAACCAAATTGTGTCATGAATTTTAAGTGAATTGAAACTCAGAAAACAAAATAAGATTTAGTATTATGGACTAATTTGGCATGCTAGTTTGAACTTGTCAAATGCAAGATCAAGCTTTTAAAATCGTATTTTATTAGTGTAATTTTTATAAGCTTTCAACTACCACTAAGAAAAAGATCTTTCTGCTACAGGATAAGTTTAAATAGTTTCCAGCCATGGTATAGGATTTTTATGGAAGTAGCTCATCATCAGAGGAAGCAGAGGCAAGGCATATTTCATTTCACAACGTTGCAAGTCTCTGGCAAGTATTCTTGACCTAAAATATGGTGGCTTAGATAAAAATAAAGACAGCAAGCAACACTTCTATCCATTTGCAACCTTTAGGAAAGTAGTTGTCATGACTTCCCTGGCAGATTTTTAGTTGGTTTCATGTCTCAGAAATCAGGATCCTGGTCCTGCCCAATGCTCTCGAGAGTGATGGTCTGGGAGGCTGCTCCCAGGCACACAAGGGGTAGCACTGCAGCTTGGTTTCCCAAGCAAGATCCCAGGTCCCACATTTTCATTTTGCCTCAAACTGTCCACACCATAGATTAAATTACCTCACAAAAGAGAAAAAAGAAAGGAAGAACTAACACCTAAGGTTTAACTTCTCCGTCAGTACTGGCCACATAGGCAAACTAGCATTAGCAGGAAAAAGTATGAGAACCAGCATTTCCAGGGTCTATCTTATCTTGATATGTTGTTACTTTGAACGGCCACACACTCCTGCCTCTTCCCACAACACTGCCTCAGCATGGAGCCCCTCGGCTGGGCCCCTCATCCTCACTGGCAGTACCCTGCCACACACTCCCAAGGGCTGGAGTTTCTTTTAAAAAGGGCAGCTAGTGAGGGAATTGTTAGTGCTGAGGAAAGGCTCAGCCTGCAATCCCTGGGATATTCTTGGTCCCTACTCTTGGTTCTCTTTAACACTTTATCAAACTATTTGGTATCAGGAAACACTGAGCTACTTAGAAAGCATTCAAAACAGTACATGATCATTGCTTGCAGTGCTGTGCTGCTGAAGGGAGCAGAGTCCAATCTGTACTTGGCACATTATTCAAGCAGTATTGCTGAAGTTGGAAGAAAAGGATTTAATTTCTTTCCTTTGATAAAGGAAAGAATGTTAACACACAATATAGATACAGTCAGAAACATCAACAAGAGTATGCATTCACATTTCCCTTTAAGCTGAGTTTAGAAAAAAGGCTGAAACAAAACTTTACAGTTAAAAACCTAGAAATTGTCTTTTCTGTCAGGATATCAAGAGAGCTAAATATATATTATTTCTAAAAGTTTGAAGCACACCAAAGTGCCTTGATTACAATGATGACTTTCCCTGTGATGTGGAAGACAAAGGCCATGCAGAGGTCACACCTGCACAGGTACAGCAGTGACTGCACATCACCTCAGCCACTGCACAGCACACACAGACTGAGGCTGATTCACAAAGAGCAATTTCGAGCAGTGCTTGTACTTTCCACACAGTGCAAAGCAGAATTCAGTCTTGGCTTAGAAGCTCTATCAAAAGTTTGCATCACTGTGAGCTGCCATGTGGCCTTTAACCCCCCTTTACCATCCAGACACTTAGACATCCTCAGAGCATGAGCTGGATGCACATACAGTAGATGTTTGCTCAAACTAGGAGCTATTATTATAGATATCATATTAAAATGTTAATTATATATTATTAGATGTTATTGAGATATTATTATACTTATTAATCATTCCCTTGAAATCTATGGAGATATAAACATGAAATAACATAGATTACTTTAGACCATAGATTATGCTTTTGGATGCAGTTTCAAAGCCACAGATCAATAATTTTAAACCCAACCAATCAACTAACTAAAAAACAATTCTACAGGAATAATATGACTTCTAGAAACCAGGGCTCAGTTGCCATAGGTAATCATACCTATCCTAAGTGAGCAATATTAAGTGCTGAATCATGTTTAACCAGGAAATGTGAATTTATAACATAAATTTCATTTTTCTAAAAAAATAACATCCAAATTTTGAAAACAGATGAAAAAAATGAAATCAAAATCCAAACACTTTTTCAATTGACCAATAAGAAAGACCAACCTCACATAAATTTGATGCAGTTGTCTTTAATAATAAAGAATATATGAGGTAATTTTCCTGAAACAAAGAAAAACTCAAATCAGCAAGATTTTTCCTAATACTGTGTCTCTCACAGTCAGCAGTAAGGCTCAAAACAGCCCCTTCTTTTCCATCTTGTTTTGAAACATGGCACTGATGCTGTCAATTCCCCATTACTCTATCTGCCTCAGAACTCCCTGCTGTTTTCCCTCATAAACACATACATTTTTAATCAGCACCTAAATCACATGTTTATTTTATCAGTCTCCAGACCATGCAGTTCAGTCTCAGTTCAACCCTAACACTTTGTATTCTGGACAAGATTCATGAGAGTTTTCAGCTATCTTTTACAGAAACGGTTGGGTATCCCTGTGCAGATATAGCATATGACAGCAATCAATATATCCCCCTTCTCTGCCATTGATACCCTGGTCATTATATCCCCACATCTTCCACCCAGTGGTGCTGAGGTTTCAGACGCTTGCAGTGATACAGGCAGTTCAAGGAGTGACTTTTCCATCTGCCATCCCTACCACAGGATGCTATTTCTTCATTCATGCCCTTCTCTCTGTACGACTCCACAACTGATGGGATATCACAAAGCCATGAACCAGCAGTCAGAGATCGAGAAAGGGACAGAAAGGAAAATCAGCAGTGGGAGATCCTCAGTTTGACACTGCTGCCAAAGGTTTCCAGCTACAGCCTGGAGCATGAGCAGCACGAGCAGCATGCTGCACACCTTGACTAAAGGAAAAAGATATTGCACTTCCCACCACAAAGATACAAAAAGCCAGCTTGATTTCGGCCCATTCTTACAGTCTAAGGTAATTTTGATGTTTTAAACAATACTAGGTAGCAAAAGGCATGCTAAGGTCAAACCCACAGAACAGCAGTTTCCTGCCCCACATCTGTGATACTCTCTCCTCATTAGCTAAGGATTCAATCAGAAACTCTTAGAGCAAAGAACCAGTTTCTTGCTGATCCTCATGAATCAGTAGAAAAGGCTACATTGCAGAAAATGGGTCTGTAAGTCCTTATGCACACCTAGCAAAGACATTTACCAAAGCCATTTACTTCACAAGTTATAATTTAATTTCCTCTTAGGGGTGAAACACTATCAAGGTGATTTCAGCTAGACTACACAGTACCTCTTCTTTTAAATCAAGTTTGTTTTCCATATTAACTGAAGTGATAAAAACCATAAAGAAAACCAAACTCTCTAACAAACTAGTAATGGACTTCAAGCTTACAAAGAGCTTAAAATAACTAGAGGTTGTTCTTCCTTCCCATCAAATAGACTTCACTAGCAGGTGAAAAGGAAAATTAAATCTATGCAAATGTGCCCAGCTTTCAAAAACAACAGCAAAAATATATTGTTCCCTCTTCTGTTTGTGTGTATGAGGGATATGTACTGACTTCATGGAATTACTCCAGCAAGCTGTGAATGATGATGCATGAAATGAAAAAATCTCAGTCCAGTGCACAGGAAGAATACAGAGAACAGCAGGCTGTCAACAATATACTTTTTAGAGGAGAATGGATATATACCACACCCTCCTTGGACCCAACTGCTGAATTCATTCAACTCATGGTATCATAAGTGTAAGGAAGGGGCACTTCCAGGTACCCATTGGACACATTCCAGTTCAGCTAGACATCACTGAATAATTAATGAAAAATTCATCTTTTATCTAACTAATAAAAGATCTGTCTCAATTGCAGGCAGTTGTAAATAGAGTCAGTGAAGACTCATGACAGTCTGCCATTAGATTACTGGTCAGAACAAAATATCCATTCATGATCTGTATTCTCCACATCTCTATTTTACTCATCTGTTTGATTGCAAGAACAGGCAAATTCTAGATAACAGAGAGAAATTAATAAACCCTTTTTGCAATCCTCCAGCCACTGACTACAGCCTCAGTCAGGGTACAAAGCCCCACCTCATCTAAAAAATTAGCTCATCAAGAATATATACTTTCCAGCAGCCAGGCATCACACAGAAGCTTCAAATTCCAAGAAGATATGGCGTATTTGTTCCTGCAAGTCCACTCTTCAAGAAGCAAGATTACTTAT
This sequence comes from Corvus brachyrhynchos, assembly GCF_000691975.1. Taxonomy (NCBI): domain Eukaryota; kingdom Metazoa; phylum Chordata; class Aves; order Passeriformes; family Corvidae; genus Corvus; species Corvus brachyrhynchos. The sequence goes on along the minus strand of NW_008237239.1, from coordinate 6,207,196 downwards.
TACTAAAGTCCTGAAAAAACCAAGGTAGGCTGCTTTAAATGCATTCAATTAAAAAAAGAAATGAAGCAGAAAGCCAGCCATGCCTATGTAAGATGAGAGATTGCAAAGCAATGACACCGAAAGAGGCACACCAGCGTTTTCATTCAGAAAGGGAGGAGTTGTGTCTCTTTGCCTTTTTTGGAGTGTAATGTCTTCTGGAGATAGAGCTGACCCTGATACCATGGGGCTTCAGCACAGCTGATCTTTGTGCAGGCTGCCTAAAGGGATAATAAAAGGTTCCCTGTATGTCCATGTTACAGGTACACAGGGAGTGCTGGGTCTGGAAATTGTGTGATTAGGGGCAGGTTTAGAGCAGCTGACAGCAGAGGTACATTTCTGCTTTGGTTTGGAAGGAAATACACAGGAATGCTCACTGACTAAACATAAACATTTCTTTTAGGAGAAAAACTATATTGTCATACTACTTGAGCATTCAGAAATTACACAGCCTTCCAGAAAAGATTCAACAATGTATGCCAAGTACAACCAGGGACACCACGAGGGTACAGAGGACACACATGTAACTAACTGCAGATCCAACTACCTTGTGTAAGAGGGCACAGAGCTAATCAGCATATCATTCAGTGTGCAAACCTCTGCCAGGGATGTGCAACAAGACACACATAAACAGCACTGCTTGAAAAGCCAGGCAGATGATTTCCACTACAACAAATGTTTCCTATTATTTCCATGCATTACATAACTAATTTAAAAAGAAAAAGTAAATTATTATTAACTTACGTTACACATTACACAGAAAATAGCAATGAAAAAGAGTTCTAACTTCTAAAATTGTTGGTGTTTTTATTCTATATAATAAACACTTTCTGAAATTTCCACATCATTTTTGCCCTGCTTGCAAATCAGATAACGTATCACCTCTCAGGAAATTTGCCAACAAATTTCAAAGGCACAAAACTGTTTCTATAGAACTAGTCCAGTCTCAACCTTGCGTGACAAGAAAATTAGCTATCAGTTACCAGTCCTGTTTAAGACAACTTAAAGGATGGAAAAGCTCAAAATAATTGAAAAAATGCACAGATAAACAAACAAGCTCTAGACAGGAGTCTTTAAAAATATTACTAATGGAAAGTGTTCCCCTTATATCTTCCCATATATTACTGGTAAATAAGATATGCGTAGAACCCCGTTATACACCCCATTAAAAATGATTCTACTGCATTAAAATAACAGTCCTTTCTCTCCTGGTTGAGATTGATGAGAAAGTGTTCTGCCTGATGATCGTGGTCATTACTGTGCAACCCCTTCAGGGCTCCTGTGACATCATCCATCAGTTTGTTTTTACAGACCTGTCGAAGATGCTAGAGGAGGGCCTGAAGTTGGAATTTATCTGCTGCATTTTTTTTCCCCTTGAAACACTGTGATAGAGTATCTGTCAGAAGTCAGAACTTGCTAAAAATTTTATCAAATGAGATAAAAGAATACCACCCATGAGTTTCACATTTCAAGTGAGTATCAGATTACTAAGCATGTACAAGATAAACAATGGAGAGTCAACCTCCACTTTACTGAGACTTAAAAAACATACTTAGGGCCAAAGGAACTTGAAATATGGGCTTAATTTTTTGTACACTTGATAGAACAATTTTTGTAAAAATATAGAAACACAAGCACCAGATGGAGAGGTGTCATTCTTTTTACAACTTCTTCATCAGCCCCTCACATTTCTTGAGAGAGGAATACAGTTGATTTCTACTTTCCACTGAGAAAGTGAGAGTACAAATCCTGGATGTCTGTTTAGTATATAATCTGCACCAGAAAAGAAGATGTAATTTATGCAGTCTAACTGAAGAATTAAACACTGTTAGCAAAGACTCATTATTGCTTCACCAAGAGTAACCATAATGATCGGTTTAGGCCCTGGCTGATACCTGTTTCTGCTCGAGGATGCAGATGAGTTCTCTGAAGACACTTTCTTCTTGGAGAAATTCTCCTTGCTTGATGATCAGGAGATAGTAGCACCTCCTGAGTTCAGTAGCAGCTCAGTAAGGGCATTGGGACACCCTTCAGTCACATCTCAATGGAATATGCTTATTTAATGTTACAAAAGCATTAGAAATAGCAGACAACCATTAATTTTAAATTAACAAATTGAACAAAATAGAATATTCTACTGTGCTTTCCTATTTGGGGCTAGTTTGTATTTGCCTTTGTTCTTTGATTGGCACTAGTTAGGGCACAAGTTTGTGAAGTCCTGGGAACCTGCCACTGATTTCCAGTAGGGACACAATCTCCAAACATCTTTTGAAGCCAAAGCAGATGTAGAGCTTTAACGATGTGGCCGTAGGGCCCTGCTCTCTCCCTCTTGGCCAGGCTGTCCTGCCACTCCATTCCAAGCAGCCAGGCTTCTGACAGGAGACAGACAGCTTCCCTGGCTGTGTCACCAGAGTCCACCTCCAGGGAAGCTTCTCATCACTATCAGTGACTCTGAACAGTGTCCCAGTGCACTTCAGAAGCCTGACTGCTCAGCCTGTCAGGGAGGATTGGGGTCGTGGCCAAAGGCAAAAATCTAGAACTTTCCAGAACTTTCCTGGCACAAATCCGGCAAGCTTCAATGTCTGGCACAGATTTTCTTTTCTTTTCTACTTTTTTTTTTTTTTTTTTTTGCGGGAATTTTAAAAATCTATATTTTTACTTTTTCTTCCTGGCACAAATTCGGCAAGCTTCAATGTCTGGCACAGATTTTCTTTTTTTTTCTTCTTTTTTTTTTTTTTTTTTTGGCAGGAATTTGAACTACTTAAATGTTGTACTTCTCTTCTTGCATTGCTTTTGCCCAAGTTGTTTTAGAGGAATGTTTTCTGCAAGTATTAACCAAGTTGGGTTTTTTTTGCTGTAAAATAAGAGCAACACATTTAGCTAAAAAGTGGAGAAGTGAGAGGTAATAGAGGTTGTGAGGGTCAACTGAAAGATTGTTTTGTGTCACCTTGTTTTAAAAAACTAACATTTTTTGTACTACAAAGCAAGAAAAGTTTCAAATAAACTCCAGGCAGCTTTGTCTGTTATTTCTACTGTTCCATCCTCACTGTATACCCCACAACATCTCTGACATGATCATTATAGCTGGAGGTAGGTGAAGAGCAGAGTAGAAATAGATGGGGCAGCAGAAAGTGGCCCAGCTCTTGTGCCTTCCCAAAGTATCATCACCTGTTGCTGCAGGCACAGGCTGGGTTAGACTGATAATTTATCTGACCCATGTAGCAGAGAAAAAAACTAAACAAAACAAGCTGAATGGCCAGTCCTACCTAAAATGTTATTAAAACTTCGTGAAGTTGCAGGAATTCCTTCCTTTCCTTACTAACTGAGAAGTTCTAAGTTCAGCAAAGCCACACAATTTCTACTGAGCAAAGTTTACAGCGAAAAAGCAAACGTGGTAAATGTAAGCTAGGATATTCCTCAAGCATGCTGTAGCCCAGAAAAAATAAACCCAAACATTTCCACCACTGTGATCTTGTCCAGTTGAATCTTTTGACCTTCCACATGCAGCAAAATAAAATAGTGTTTTCAGGGTTGTTTTTATTATTTTCACTAGTGAGTTCTTAGAGAGTTTCAGAGTACCTTAATTGCAATTTGTGAGCTGCCATTATAAGTTACTGACAGAAAGATTTTTGTTTCCTTTAACTGCATTCTCAGGATTTTGGTTAATCAGTTATTGATCCATTTAGATTTCCTATTCAACATCTGAAATGAATGAAAAGCATACTGTTTCAACTGCATTGTGCATGAAAATAATTCCAGTACACCTAAGCATTAAAGAGAAAACTGCAAAATTGTACTGCCTCAGATAATTTTCATATTTATTTCTGCAGCAATAAAGATAATTACTTGAACATTTAGAAATACCAGATGTGTCAAATTTTGAATCAATGTTTTAATCTAACGTGGCATTGACACCGCAATACAATAGTGCCACCAATTACTTTAGTAAGCAATTAAATACATGTAAAACATATGTATTTTCTAGAAATGAGAAATCAAGGTTATGGACGCTTAAATTCAAAAAAATCTTACAGATCAAGATATTAGCCAAATATAAAGTGGAACAGTGTATTTATTACCTTTTATAACAATTCTCCTGTCAGAGTCTGGCATCTATAATGAGCGGTCCCAAAGTTTTCTTGCTTTTTTAAAAGAAGCACTGATGAGCTGGAATTTCAGAAATTTTTCATTAGAATATAGAACAGCTTGGGTTAGAAGAGACTTTTAAAGATTATTAATCCACCACCCCCCCCCCCCCCCCCCCCGCAATGATCCAAGACATCTTCAGCTAGACCAGGTTGCTCAGAGCCCCATCCAACCTGGCTTTGAAAGTTTCCAGGGATGAGGCATCCACCATCTCCCTGGGCACCCTGTGCCAGTGTTTCATCGCCCTCATCACAAAAAAACCCTTTTAATCTAGTATAAATCT
>NW_008237239.1:6165354-6202697 GCF_000691975.1 Corvus brachyrhynchos | reverse complement strand
TTTCTATAAGGCCCCATTAAGTATTGAAAGGCTGCAGTAAGATCTCCCCGAGCCTTTGCTTTTAATTCATTGTTATTACATAGGGAATCACTAGGATAAAATCCTAATGGCAACAAAGAATTTAGAGCAGAATAACTTGAAAAGTTAACATGATTAAATTTCCAAAGATCAACCCTAGCCCTAGTCAGGTCAGAATCAAAACTACTATCATCAGATATGAATTTCATCCTTACTGTTTGACAGCTCTGCAATATAGACTAAGAGCACCCCAACGCATGCTATTTTTTGTAATGTCAAATCTACATCAGTCACTAATATGAATCTGAGAAACAGGAATCTTTTTGTTTTGTTTTGTTTAGAGATGTTTTACAAAACGTTTATGCCTAGCAGATTTTTTTTCTAGATCCCTTCAGAGCCAACAGTGTTTCCTTGACTTCTCTCAGCTTTGGATCAAGTATTTAGTGACCTACATCTCATCTAGTGCAACTAAACCAGCAAACTTATGACTACTATTACATGATTAAAATAGTTGGAGACTGTTTAGAATAACCCCCCCACACACACACTCTGAGATGTCTGCAGCATCAACAGTGATGCAAAACCTATGATACAAATAAAATTTTAACACAAAAGAGAGTTCAGAATACAACTGCCACCCCAGATGTAAAAGATGTAAAAAATGTAAACCAGGAGTGGACTGGGGTGTTGAAAATACTCAGCAAACACTTCTCAGTATCTCCAAGGTAAAGCATGTAAGGAAGTTAAGTGACAGAACAGGTCACATAGCACACGGAGAGAGGAATTCTACAAGAAAGGGTCAAATGGAAAGATCAAGCTGTTGTTCAGTAAACACAGAGGAATCAAAAGCAAACCATACTGAATGTGACATTTCACCAGTTCCAGTGCTTGAGTTGCATCCCCACCCTGCAATATGACCTTTTAAACAAAATGTGAAGAAATCAGAAATCTGAAGTAATAAAATCTTATACAGTGTAACAATTCATCAATTCCTTTACAAGTAACTGAAAATTGTGAACCACATACTACAGATAAACTGCATGGTTTGTAATAGCAGGATGTTCAGATATGGCCATTCATGTTCCTGCTTTAAGTTTTAAAGTAGATTCTGTATAGATTTCTTACGTTGTAGACAGGCTAAAAACGGTGCCACCTGACCATATTCTCAAAGCCCTACGATTTCCCATTAAAGCCTCCTTACCTGTCTGAACTATAGAACTGCCTTGATACTATAACTGCCTTGATACAAAGGCTTATTATTGTCATCTAGAAGGCAAAATAAATGAGAAAATACAAACATAATTTCCTTTTAATATATTTACTCTTTCAGGTCTCAGCAAGCCGTACATCCACTACTGACTCTGTTATGGCAGTAGCTGGATTACACACTGCAGATTTACCATCCTCATCCATCAGGGAGCAGAACACCCTATTGTCATTCTAATAAAAGAAAGAATCACACACTTCTGTGTCAGCTTACAACTCCTCTTTGACACTAACAAGTCAACTATACTTAGCATATGCACAAGTGTAAATAATAAAAGTATTAGAGAGCGACACTTTTAAGACTGAAGGGGTTCTTTCATCTTTGACTTGCCACTCAACAAGATAATAAGATCTGAAACCATCTCTGCTGAAATTATCTACAAAAACAGTTCCTAACTCTTCTCAGGAGTTATTTTGGCATCAGAGGAGATAAATTATTGGAAAGAGGACCATAGTCTGCTGCATCCCAAATCAACAGAACTATTGAGTTGTATTATAGCTGCATACTGGGCAAAATTTCAGTACAAATTTACTTTTGTAAAACAAAAACATATTTGTTTTACAAAAGTAAAATCTCTAAAAAGACTGAGGAAAATACGGATGGGAGTTGCCAATTTTGAAAATACAATTTGAAAAATCTTGCACCAAATCTCAGTAGATGTTGGGGAGACTATCTTTTATAACTAGTTCATCCAATCCAATGGTAAATGCATGCCATACCAATTAGGTGGACACAGAGGGGAAATTATTAAACCCCATGAATATTCCTACACTTTGCAACCTTAGACCCACTTTTCAGTAAGAAGAGAAGACAGTGAGCATGATCTTCCCAAAGCATGAGAGAAACAAAGGCAAAAGTTTGCCTAGACACAAACATTATCACCAAATTGCCAGCCCTGGGGTGTGGTGTTTACCTGAGGAGCTCCCTAAGAAGCTGCTCAGGAGCTGCACACTGGAGCACAGGCGAGCTCAAAGCTGCACAGGCTTCCCCTTGTGCTCAGGAAACACAGCAACATTTCATAACTGACAGAAAAGTAATGGTTTAGTAGTTCTGCAGCCTGAAGTCCAGGTTTGTGCTGTATTCATAAAAGGCCTGATGAGCCTTGGCTCAAGCTCAAGTTAGGCAAATCCCAGGTGGCTGATCCGCAGAGCTTTTGTACGGGTTTCATTGCAATTCACTTTTGGGTAGTTCTAGTCTCTGCTCACTCAGCTCTGCTTTCTGCTTCTTGGAGTTGGGTGAGTGGCTTATAGCCAAGAAATTCTTCACAGTTATGACTACTTAATTCCTTTGGGCACTTGGAATTCACATGCAAAGTATGCATGGACACATGCATGTGCACTCATTCCACAGGTGGGCATGTGCATATACTGCATGTTCACAGAGAAAGCCAAAGCTCTGAGCATCCAACAGAGTCAACATTTATAGGAACTCTGGCAATGCACAGGAAAATATAATTCTTTTTCTGATGATAAAGTCACATGCCAAATTTTGTGTTCCTATGAGTCTTCTCAGAATTGCTTTCACAAACAACTGCCTACAAGAGTTTAAAATCTAGTGGCATCTCAACCATGTGACTGAAAACCTTCAACATCTGGGCTTAATTTTTATAGCGATTTCAACCAATATTGTCCTGATGCAATTTTCAGGCTGCTTTAGCCAGTACATCTGTCAGTGACAATGTGGTCAGTCTAACGAGACGGTCAATTCAAGAACACCAGCTGTGATTAAGTTGTACCCACCTCTGAAAAGTTCCTGAGCCACTAGTCACAGGATATCTTGTAAACGTCCTTGCAACAGGTGGCACCATTCACTCTCCTGATATCCTGATGTGTTAATCCTGATTTCAGGCAAGCCTGAGGAGAAAAATCAATAAGTAGCACTCATGCTCAAAATATTGTCTCCAGCACTAAGTGTGCATAATTTTATCTGAAATGAAAATGTACTGGGGTGAATAACATTGAGAACAAAGTGGAGACAAGAAAATAGCTTTTTCTTATTGCTACTAACTCTGGTGTGTCTTATCCTTGGATCTTCCCTTTTCTCTTTCCCAAAATTCAATAAAAATACATTTTCTTTTAAAAAGCGTACTTTTAGAGGAGATTCTGTCCCCCCTGGCTGCTGCCTGGGGAGCTAAAGTTAGTGAACTGAGTTATTACCTTAATAGTGACACTCCACACTAAATAAACTACCTGTCAAAAAAACCCTGAAAATTAATGCAATAGGCAACCAAGAAACTTGGGAAATGCTGCAGCTGGAGGTTAAATGTGCCAATTGCAACTCCCTGGGAACCACTGGTGCAGTGTTTGGGCCCTGCTGAATTCTGGACTTTTAGCAGGAAAAAGGAACCAATCTAGTAAAAGTGCAAAGTATTACCCAGATTATTAGAACAATAGTAGGGGTGAAGATTATGTCAACAAGCCACTCAAAATCTGCCCCCGAATCACTCTGACAAGTTGGCTTCTCCATATGGTTACCCTGAGCATTCCCTGCTCTGAGGGCACTTCTCCAGGATAAACTTGCTCTGTAGTCTCCTGGGCTCCAGAGATGAGTGGGCCCACTTTAGAAACTTGCTGAAAACACAGAGATTCTTGCACTATTACCATCCTTCTACTGTTTGGTTTTTTTCCAGGCCCCTTCAGATGTGTTCCCGCAAAATTTTTGTACCTCAATAAGTGGCAGAAAAAACATAATGTTCAACCTACACATTTCCAGTTCCTTAACTGCAACCATGTTTGAGCATAGTTACAGAAATTAAGAAACTAATACTACTTCAGTTATTCAGATATGAGCTAGAACTGGAAGGTCAAATCATGTGACTTTTGAAGACATAGCTAAAAAAAGTGTAGGGGAAAAACAGGGAGAGTTTTTGTTCTTAAACTCCTAAATAAAAAGGCCAGATCCGAGCTGCTTCCTTGCTGTCAGAGACTGGCCCTTAAGTTTTTGCAAGTGTAGATACCACTTTTTTATTCATCACTACCCACCCTTGAGTCTTTTTTATATATATATATATATATAAGTACAAGTCTACATCAGAAAATTGGACATCTTGCATATAAAAAGCGTATCAAGAAGGAATGACATTTTTGTGTAGAAGAGTGTAACTACTGGCAATTTAATTTAGAACAGTCCCTTTGAAGTCAAGTCCAGAATGTGATTGCAGTACAGGATTTTCTAGTTAATATCTCCTCTCTTTTTCTCCTTATTTCTCCTGTAGGTGTAGTACTTGCTGACTCTTATCTAGAACCTGAATGCCCCAAGGGAGAGAGAGTTTTCTAACTTTCTACCTTTTCATTCATTTCAGGCACATTTTTTGCATTTCTCTAAAGACTATATATCTGCAAATATCATATCCTTTCTACCACATACTGAACTATTGAAAAGAAAATTGTCAAAAAAGAAAGATAATGTCACACAGATTCTGATTTAACAATTCGGGAACATAGTGGGGTTTTGTGTTTTGGGGTTTTTTTAGGAATACTTGACAGTTTTTCTTTGAGAAGACAAAGCAAAGGGACATCCTGGCAAACATTTCAAACTATAGTAAAGTTAGGGCAAGAATGGTTCTTCAAGAATCCAGGCAGGATTCTCATTATTCAGCAGAAAAAGAATGAATTTGTATCAAGGAGGTATAGAAATCTGAATTTAGCTCAGTTCACAGTGACTTTTATAAGAAGAAAAAACTAAGTTCCACCAGATAGAAAATTTGAAACTTCAATGCGAGGTGAAAAAATATGGCCTTACAACAAGATGGGCATGTATATTCCATTTTCATTAATAATTTTATTTTTCCAGATTTTTTGCATGGGTATTGCAAATATGAACTTTTAAAAATGGTTTACTATAATCAAAGTAGCCAACATTCCTCCTTTGTAAAGATTGCAAGTTGCTAATTTTGCTCAGATATATTTGTTTCGGTAGAAATAATAAATGAAACAAATTTAACAATGTTTTTTTGTTGAGATCTTCTAGAAAAACAAAACTACAGAAAATCAGCCTAATTGCTTTTATAAAAGTTAATTACATTTTATTGTGTTTCTGGATCAGCATGACCGAAGGCCAGGTTATTCAGCAGAGAAATTCAACTTTGTCGTAAAAACTTAAAGTTTATAACTACTCTTTGTACCATTGGGCAGCTTTATGTTCTGAATAGTTTGTTTTCAGTGGACTGGTATGTGGGTGTTGATGGCATAACTTGAAAGGTCTTTCCTTTATCTCCCTTCAAGCTGTCACACTGATCCCTTCATGGCATCTGAGAAAAGTTCCTACTTTTCCTTGACCAAGACACTGTTGGACCAACCACATAGAAGGGAAGGCAAGTTTTGCAAAGCTTTTCCTTCAGCCCAATACCAAATTTATACATAAACAACATTTCACCAAAAAGACAATAACCCTGACGTTTTCAACCAGCACCAACTTGTTTAAGCACATCACTAGAATGGCAGTTCAAGGTAATCCATACAGTCCACAAGAACTCATGACAAACATTTTCAGTTCCTGGTGTTTCTGGCCAAGTTAGATGTCACAGCCATTACGAAACTTAAGTCCTCCATTTTGTCTCGCAAAGGAGGAGAAAATGACTGTTTAAAATCAGCTTTCCCAAACCAAAAAGAACAGCAACCTTGCATTATTTAACCTTCATCATCACTCACTGAATAACAATTAGTACTCCAGGATATCAGTCTCAAAAGCCAGCATTATGTCATCACTTAAAAAATAACACTCAAACTACCTCTGAGCACAGAAGTACCAACCATGTCTAGCAACAACTATTCTTATAACCACAGTTTCTGTCACTATGGACCATTATCATCTTTTCATGTCATTTTTGGGAATATCACCTATTAGGACCAAACTGAGATACACTAATACAGACATCAATAGGACTAAGACTGTACATCATGCCAACTTTCCATTATTGTAAAACCTAACACATATTTCTACAAATAGTGAAATGAAGAAATATAGAAACTCAAAACAAGAGGCAGATTGAGGCAATTAAATACCAAAGAAAAACCAATTGCCATGGTTCTTTAAAAGAAGTCATTATTTTTTCTCATACTTTGGTAAATTATTCTAAAGTGTATGAATTAAGCTTTTAGGTTTAATTAAAAAAAAAAATACCACCAAATCCCAAACTTTGCATTTCAACATATTAGAGGACTAGAGATTTAAAATCCTTTAATATAAGCAATGAATTGGAAACTTACTCCTGCTAACATTTACATATAAATGTTATCACTGTTATTCATGTGGCAAACACTGATGTTCATTCATCATGACAGAAATGAGTGCTCTCAAATAAAAACCAGCCTATATTTATAACACCACATTGCACTGTTTATTTGCTTGTTTCAGTTTGGTTTTTTTCTGAATACTGTGCCTGTTTGTCTTCCAGAAAGTCCATTAGACTTTGATTAGGTTCAAGATAATAAGAAAAAACAGCAGATGCCTTCGTTTTAATTAAATCCGAACACGTGGATTTAGGTCAGGAAATAACTGTTTCAGTTAACAGAATCTTAGAGTGGTACCAATTAATTTTGCAGGTATCCCACCTTTTCAATGGGATCAGTTCACAGTATATCAGGTGGCAGAGCAAGATGCAGTAAAACCAGGGACAACATAACAAGTACAAATTGAAATCCTATTTGCTAATCTACCTATTAGAACACCGAACCAAAAGCAAGTCAGCTATATGGAAGCTGTAAAAAATGGTTATACAACAGTCATTACAATTGCAGTTTTAAGGATGTCACTTCTTACTTCTAACTCAGGGAAAAAAAGGACAAATAATTGGTTTAAGTTGAAACCTCTCTAAATGAATTAAAAACCTCATAGCATTCAAAAGTCTGCAAAATTGTTCAAAAGTCCATGAAAGGGATACTAAATAGAATACTAAGTAGAGTGGGCCATAATGAAGCCTGCTGATATTTTGACCTCCAGCAGATTGCATTGTTCTTTCATTGTATGTGCACATTCTCTATGGGAGTGAGAATGAGAATTATTTGTTCAAATACTGAGAGATGCAAATGATGTCGTCACAGTTGTTTCCCTTCCTAAATTCCATCTCATAGCCATATAATGTATAGGGTAATGGAGTACTCAGTACAGATCTTTCATGAGTATCCCATGATCACAGGATTGACATTGGTTCATTGCATAAGAAGCAGTAATTTTCCAGAAAGTTAAAGAATATGATTAAAATCCACTTTCCATCAATTATTCCTACCCAGCATTTTACTTAATATCATACACAGTTGCCTTGAATTGCTAAATTAATGTTTACATAGACTCAAAATCTTCTGCAATTAAATACCTTTTACTTGAGGTAGAAATATTTGCATTGAACAACAAATGCAACGGCACAGTGTGTAAAAAACTGGGATGGGATGGGATGGGATGGGATGGGATGGGATGGGATGGGATGGGAAGAAGCAAACTTAGAGCAATAATTTGAACATTATTTTCAACTGCAAGGATTTAAAAAAAAGAAAGTGTGACTTCTAGGTTTTCTTAATGTTACTATGACAACTTTCTTTACATCGAGTGGAAGCGTTCTAGGGATGCAAAAAAGCTCCTTGACCTTTGGCAAAATTTTAAGTTCTCCAGAAGTGCTCTACCTGTAGTATCCAAAGGCTCAGATGAAACTTAAACAGATTAAATTCTGCCTTTTCAGTTATATCTGTTGAATTTCATTTGAGTCGCTAGTACTACACACAAGAAAAAAAAAATCCTTGTCCAGTAGTGTTTAATATGAGTAAATCTCAGGTTTATTTAGATATACTTAAGTGGCTTAGCATTGTTATTAGAAGTCTAAAACCTAATTTCCAACACAAATTAATTTTGACACTCAGGAGCCTTGCAGTTGGCAATGCCTTTACCTGTGGAGCTGATTTCCACTAATGCTACTGCCCCTTTGAAAGTACACTCTCAAACATAAACACCACCATCATCCTCCAAAAAAACCCCAAATAAACAACAAAACCCCAAAACATTCACCATGCAACAGATTGTCTTCAAGAGCAGGCAACACTCTAATTAAAGACTTAGATGAACCTGGAAAACAAGATGTAGCTCAATGTGATTTCCCCAGCTATGGATCACACTAGACTAACCTGACAGCTTTTCTTCAATAGATTTTCAATACAACATAAGTGAGGTACAAAGAAAATCTTATCTAACAGGATTTCAGGAACGCATTACAGATAGTGTCACATTAGAGCTCGCATTAAAGTCAGAAAGCCAGGATTAGCAGATGAATTTAAAACATACAAGGAATTAAGGAGTTGAAGGAAAGGAAAATGACAGCAGTGAAAGGGAACACATCTGGTTAGAAACAGGCTATTTCAAATTCCCTAAGGATTACTCTCACAAAGTATTTCATTTACTACTCTTATCAATGGCGTGGACCCAAATAGGAGTGAGAAAGTAACACTATCTTTAATAAAGAGGAAGTTGTCAGAGAGATTGAAATCTTGGGGACTGCAGTAAGAGAAGCACCAAAATTCAATTGCATAAAAAGAAAGTAATTTTCTTAGCTAACTTGGAATTCAGGCCCAGAAAGTACCTGAAGAAAGGACGTGAAGGAAGGATGATCATAGAACTGTGATACAGACCCAAGAGATTATATTATGGCCTTAGGACACACCAAGTAAGAAAAATTATATAATTCTACAAGACATTCTCTGGATCAATGCATAGTACACTCATGAACTGTCCTCAAGTAAGACAGAACAAGAATTGGTACAGAACAAGACCCTCGATGGAACAGAACAATGAGCTGAAAGTAAAGGGGGTTTTGGGTTGGTTAGTTGGTTTTGGGGAGGGGATGTTAAATCTAAGTATCTAAACAAAAGAATTGCAACAAGTAGAGCCAAGGCTCTGAAGAACTACTTTGATGCTAAAGGATACGTCTAACAGAACAAAAAACAGATCAAAACAAACCCAAACAAACAGGAAATGCTTTGTTGTGAGTAAATGTAGGCTAGAAATGAGAAAAATCCAAACCATTAGATCAATGATATCTTTCACGGTTTTCCTGACTGCTTTAAACATAAAGCTCACTAAATTAATGAAAGAAATTACATTACATGGAATTTGCAGTATTAGGGGACAAAATTTGGTGACATTAAAAGTTCTCTCCTGTTTGGAAGGAACCTATATCCATCACCTTACATAATTTTAGGAAAAATGAGTAACATCTTTTTACACCTAGAAATCAGAAAGCAGCACATGTAGCCGATTTACATTTAAAACCTGTTTTCTGCAGTAGAGGTCAATCATTCTGTCCATAACAGTGACCTCAGGGAAAAAAGCTTGCCATGTCACATAAGGAAAACACATTGTTCAGACACAGACCTTCTGAATTGACTGCATATTTTCACCATTATCAGGTCCTCATTATTTTGAGACTACTTGTAGACATCTTTTAGAATCTATCTGTGGCAAGAAAAAGTCATAGCAAACACAAAATAAATCTTTTCCTGATCAGAGTTGCTGACCTAAAATTTCATAGTCTTTAATGAATACTGAGCATTCCTTATTCACAATCCATTATCCATGGTATATTCCAAAGTGTCAAGTAAATACAGTAAAACTCTTAATTACTGAACAAATTACAGTTCTTCCTCTCCAAAAAGGAAGATGTTGGAGATAGATTAGCAACATCATGTGTAGATATTAACGCTTAGCAGTAATGCCAGGAGTATAATTGAATGTGTTTTTAATGGATACATCACCTGTTTATCTCAGGGAAAAAATAGATGCCCAAAATAAATTTTCTCTTCTCCCATCCCTGTTTCCTATCACTATTTCTTTATTTAACTCTTAGCCTCCTCTTCTACTGCTATTTACAGTTCTTCTGTCCTCAGTGCTCATAGCTCTCCTTCTCCCAGCCCATTCCACTCTGCATTTATGCATGTACTATTAGACAATATTTTAAATATCACACACACACTGCACCCACCCACCCTGAAGCTCATCCCCCTCAACAGAGTCCATGTATATATATACATATGTCACTGTTAAATTGCCCTCCCTTCATTGTGTGACAGATACAGACCTTGCAGCTCTCCACAATAAAAAAGTTTCCATCAGAATTGATAAAAACATTACAGGCAGGCCCACCTTCTGTCACTATCACCGAGCTCCAAGCCACAGTGAAATAAGACAACCATGAAGATTTCCAAGCCAAGGAACCTTTCCTAGGAAGCCCATGGAGCCAGGAATAACACTGCACGTGAAGCTGCCACCTCTGCCCCAAATGCAGTAGGAACCCTTGCAGGAGGGCTCTTCTGAAGAAAATGTTCCATGTCTACACCAGACCCCAAGCCCAGGACTCAGCCTGGCTCTCTGAGGGCTTGTTTCCCATACTAGCACTTCCCTTCTTGAGGCCCAGGCTTTTACTGTGAACACTCTGTAAAACAGTCATGCTGTCCATAGCACAGAAACAGGCAATTCACTGGTCTTCTGCTTTGTGAAAAACTCTGTCCTTGTGTCTCTCTTTTAGCCTATGCAAGCAAACCTTGGGATCAGCATTGTCCTCCATTTGAAAAAAAATACTGCCTCATTTGGACCTTAGCTTTCATCTGAAAAAAACATCCAACTTTTGGTACAACCTAAGAAACCACTTATTAAGTGTACACCTTGCTCTGAAATATAGAACTTTCTAGTACAGAAGCACAGACCTCCTGTTTCTGAAACAGCAGTGACACTGTAGGGCACAGCCAAGCAAAGCAAAGAAACCACTTGGGCAGCTTTGCACGGCGTGTTTTTACGTTTATGCTCCTATTCCAGATCCATATCAAAATCCTACCTGATTTTAAGGAGCATTTTGCAACTAAACCTGATTTAATAAATAAATAACTTTAAATCATTTACCAAGACCTAAATTGCTAAAATGCCTTCTTACTGGCTTTCTGAGAACATTTGATGTAAAGGCTACCTGAGAAATGAGAAGGGCTGAGCCTCTAATTTGGAAATTTTGTTTCTCTTGGGCTGATGCACTACCCTTAATTTCAACTGCTGGCAGTAAACAACTTCAGTGTGAGGGCTATTAAGAAACAATCATTCAGGGTAAGCCTCATGGGTGACAGAGCTTGTGTTTCCAGGATTCAGTTTAAAACTGAACGGACACAAATATGGAGAAAATGCAACTCAGTGATTGATCAGCCAGAAATAAAATCTGGATAACAAAACTTAGTATTCTGATTTACATGTCTGTGATTTTTACAAGTATGTGTCATTAAACTTGTGAGTAACTTTAATTAGAGACTCTTGTGACATGTGGACATATTCCTGAACTTAAAAAAAATCCTGGACAGTCTCTAAGTCCTACTCTAAAAATGTTCTAGTATGAAAATGGAAGTGTTCTTTTCCCCCACCATCCCAGTCTCAATCTTTTCATCCCTGTTTCTTTTATAAAAATCCAAAGAGATTTTTAACACAAAAATGAAACTGGTTTAGATATGGTAATGATCTAAGCCCTTTTATCCTATATGTATGCAGAAATACCAGAAGTCAAACACTTCTAAGCCTTCCCCCCTACTCCCTAGAATACTCCCATAACAATTCTTTCAAACTCTGCTGCGGATTTTGAGGCAGACTAATGCAGTGGCTGTTTCATGGCATAGCCTGAGGCTACAAATGCTCCCAGACCTCAAATGATATCCTTCAAAGTTTTCAGAAGTTTCTCAATTCTTTGTTTAGCTATCACATGGAGTCTCAAACACAAGTTTCACACAAGCCACCACTGAAAATAATTAAAAATCCCTCTGCCTTTAGAAATAATTAATTACAGAAAATACAACATATAGCATATGCTGACTGCATTTCATTGTTAAATCAGAGGTGTGCATTCTGCTCATGGGCACTGAAGGCCAGTTTCTCAATGAGTGCATAAACGTCACTTGACTTCAAAAAAAGATTTTTAACATTGATTTATCCCATGTCAGTTTAAAATTGTGGACAAACCAATTAAAACCTTATAGTAGGGTTCCACCTGATTATGTTTCTGCATTTTCCTTAAATGTTTAGAGACAAATAAGGAAAATTAACACAAGTTTCATGAAAGTAGGAAACAGATACTTTTGACATAAGAATTACTTGATATTAAGGGTAAACCAGAGTCCACCTATATTCTGGGAACAGTTATCTGCCCATACATACACAATTTTACTTGGATAGTTATTTTTCTAAATTCACAACAAAAATATAGCATAAGAGCTGCAAAAGGAATTAATTATAAGACATATCAACTGCTGATGAGAACAATACTTTTCAAAATAAATATATGATTTTCAAAGTTTTCATGTTCTGAAAGCATAATTAGTTAACAGGCATTAAATACTTAGATTCAGAAGCATGCTTTGAAAGCAAGCTTGGTTTGTAGCTGGACAACAAAACAAAAAACAACTAACCAAAATCCTTACATGCAAAATTAAGCAAGCAAACAAGAAAGCTGCACATTTTCTTTCTACTGCACACTCTGTTTCTGATTTATGGGTGGTCCTGGCACAGGGAGGACTCATTCTGCTAACCTGCACCAACAGAAACTTCCCCATCTTCAAGGATTTTAAACCCTCAGTACTGCTCATGACACAGGCTTGGAGAAGGATCTCTAATACTGCAGATTAATAACTAGTGCTTCTGATAGTGCTTTTACATTTCCGTATAAGACCAGAATGAATCTAGCAACATGGATCTGTTCTACTATTGCCATTCAGAACTCTGAGAGCAGTAAAACCCTTAAGAATTATATCAGTTCCAGGCTGCTACTCTGAAAGGCTACCAACAACAAAGGACAACTGAGATATAGATAAAAATACTATGTTTCCCTCTCACTTCAAGGCAATGGGGATAAAATGTTTTAAATATGGTGCATCCCCTTCTCACAATAGTGAGAAGAATCACACAAAAGAAGGAAGAAAATATCTCAGTAAAATTTCTGCCTTTAAGTTGGAATGCAGCCAGACATGTAAGTGGCCAGAGACATCAGTCAAAGGATGGGCCTGTGCAGAACTGACACATACACCACCACCCTGCCGGAGACATCCCATTCTGCCCTGGAGGAGAGCCACTGCATGGGCACAGCACTCACCTTAGGGGATGCTGTGCATCAGCTGATAAACAAACAAAAGCTCTGCCTCTAGTCCTATATCTAGGACCATATGTAGTTCTGGCTGTGGATTTGCCTATGGAATGAGAATTTGCAATTGCCTCTTGTCTCTAAAAAAGTCACCATTTTGTGCAAAGTAACCTTTACAACCAAAGTCCTACCAGCAAAATTAAAGACAAGAGAAATGTGGCTCATTAGTGACATATTGTGCCAAATGACACAGTAACTAGGACAGATTGTTATCTCAGTCACCATGGAATGATTCAGCTCTAATTTCACTGTCTTCCATAGTGTTAGTATCATTCATTAGTTTCCTGTGGATGTATCCAGCGTAAAGAAGGTTAGGATCAGGGTCATCTGAGCAGTTTATAACATGTCTTGCACTGGGCTATAGTAGTAACCATGCTGATTCACCCCGAGTTCCTTATGACTCTACATTGTGACTTGGATATATGTACACCTAATACAGTGCTGCTCGCATTTCTAGAATTGGGAAATTAAATTCTTTTTCAAAGACGTTCCTTTTGAGCAGAAGTAATATTTTAGCTTTCACTAATCTTGAGCTTTCAGTTGTGATTAAGGAGATCAGCATCAAAACCAAATGAAAAATTGAGCAATTTTACTTCTTTGAGTTTAATAACTCCTTAATTTAAGATAGGATATTTATTTTCACATAAAGTATTGGCAATTTTTTGGCTTTGAATACCTTCCCTTTCAAAAATGAGGGAAAAAGCACTCCACTTGTGATTGCTTTGATGTTATATTTCCCCATCACATGGAATAACTCAAGCTCTCCAGACCCAAGCTGACATTCAGAAAGCCAAATGATCAAGCCATGTCAGTAACTTAGCTCCGTTTCTAAATATTTGGGTACTCTGCTTTTGTCTGTGTTTTTAATTGGACACAAAGACTATGAAAGCTGTTCTCATTCTTTTTCTGCTTTACCATTTCAAAGAGAACTTTTTCATATTTCTAATTATGATTGTCCAAAATGTTAAATGATGGAGTCCAGGAATTATACAATAATCATAACATTAATTCAAGTAAAACTAGCAATGAAAGTAAGCAATTCTAGTGCTATGGGATGAAAGAAAAAATTGAAAATATGATCCTAAAGGATCATATTTTTTTAACCAGCCTCCCTGGCCCATCATGTTCCCCATACTCATCACTGGTGAGGCTGCAGTGAGTCCTGTGTTCAGTTTTGGGCTCCTTACTACAACAAAGACATTGAGGGGCTGGAGCGAGTCCAGAGAAGGGCAATGGAGCTGGGGAAGGGTCTGGAGCACAAGTCTGATGAGGAGCAGCTGAAGGAGTTGGCGGTGTTTAGCCTGGAGAGAGGAGGCTCAGAGTAGACCTCATAACTCTCTAAAACCACCTGAAAGGAGGGGTAGCCAGGTGGGGGTTGGTCTCCTCTCCCAGATAACAGGAATCCTTTTAACTAACCAATACCAAAGTTGTGCCTTAATTTGTTGCTGCAGATACTTTATTTAAAGGAATTTCTCATAGACTTATTACTGTGGCCAAGAAAATGAAAAGCAGTCCTTCTGAGAGTCTTCGTCAGGTTTCATGCTCATCACAAGCCAGCTGGTGCTTAAAATTAATTACAATTTGTTACCTTAGTAACACTAAATCATACTTGAAAGTTTCAATATTGTTTATCCTTACAGGTTTCCAAAACAATTTCAGTTGCAATAGTAAAAGATTGAGGACCAAAGTTCAGCAGAAAAAGCAATCTAAACTGACCCCACCACTGAACCAGCACCCCTTTCTCTCCCCACCTTTCAAAAATGCATTTATAGCTTGTTGCACTCTGGTTTAAAACGTCTGATCTTTGAGTATCTACCCTTAAAAGGCTGTTCATAAAATGCCTACTGTTCACATCAGATACCTGCTGCTCAAGTCATAGATTCTTAGACCTCTGCTAAATTGATATTGATTTATGTTCAATTAAAACCATAAGATAACTGGGCTGAAAGCAGAGACTGAGGAGCTTGTTTTGCTGTTTTTAAATAGACAAGAATAAAGCTAGTTTTGTATACATCAGGCCACTCTCAGCAGTCCAAACTGCCCCTATACTTAGGATCAAGAAATGTCAGAAGAACATTGTCTTACTCAGTAACCTAGGCTTGAAAATGAAATTTCATTTTACTGGTAAGATAGGCATTGCAGTGTACAGATTTTGCTGCAGGGTGAGGGTGGAGGGTTGTAAACTTGGTGTCTAAATGCCTAGGTATACTTTGACAACCTGTTCTTTTCTAACTTAGGTTTAAAAGATTTTAAAGGTGAAGATCTTACTTATAATGCAATTGCCAAATTTGTAGCTTAATTTTCTACTTTCTACAGAAGTAGTTTGAGACTTTCCTAATTCTGTATAGTATAAAACACTACCCCAGCTAACAGTTCTGAACAAAGCTTCTTCATATCACTGCAAACTGATGACTTTATCCAATCAACTATGTCCCTGCAAATCATGAGCTGATTCAGTCATACCCCTTACCCAAATTTTATCATCTCCACCATGAGATTTTCCTCCTTCTCTGAAATACAAGGAAAAAGTAGTCCTTTTGGGGTAAAGAACTACCTTTTTCCTTTTACAGCCAAGGCAATCCCAACACCCCTACACTGCAAGTGGTTTTCCACAGTTGCTTCCTGCTCTACAGTTTTTGTCACAAGAGCTGAGGGATGAGAAATTCCACCTGATTAACATGACCTCTCTCCTTACATGTCTGCAGGACAAAACTGGGAAAAAAAGCTCAGAGTGTGAGCAAGTCATGAGTCTTGAGAGCTCAGCTATGTGGCAGGAGAGCACATAGCTAAGGCTCAAGGTTAGAAGAAAATCAGTGGCTAAACTTGTCGATAACAGACCTTTCAATTCTCACTTTTCTGTCTCTTTGTCAGTACCTCTTCCACACTGCTACCTACCAAAACCTTCATAGTGCAACATTCAGCGCCTGCTGTCTCCTCTTCCTGATCCATGTGCCAATCACCCATGTTGGACACCTGGAGTGGGAGCCACCAGGTTTGTGTGCTGTAGGGAGAGCACCTAGCAGGGCTCACATGCTCAGAACAGCAGAGCTTCTCCTCCAGACCCTCTGGATGGCCTAACTCGGATGCACACACCCACCTCATGAGCCATAAAGCAAATACCCAAATCAGATATTCCCCTGCTAATGGGACCCGATACAGGCAGGTGCATGCATTGCCCCTTCAGAAAATTAGAGAATTTCACTGAGTTCCCTGGTTCTTGTAGAGCTTGGAGTAAGGCTATAAAGAGTAAATTGACAACTTCTGGGCTGAAGAATAGTGACCTCCCTTGGTAAAAATACCAGTATATCAACTGATGCAAAATAATGTCTATTCAGAAGGTGAAGGATGAAGTGCAATTAACTCTGCTTTGCAATCGAGGCATGTGTAGAGGCAGAGCTATGGCACCTGTGATCAAAGCAAGTCAAAGGTATTTCTTGAAAAGCACTATTTAAAACATATCCCCTCTTTCACAGTAACAGTAAAAATGTGCTCTTTTCACTTTTCCAGTTGCACAGAGAATTAGCATCACAGAGACACAGGGGTCCATGTTGGTCTAGAACAAAGCATGAAGCACATTAAAATTCCTCTTTCTTTTCACATATTATATAGAAGTTTTCAGGTATTTCTTTTGCAACTAATATAACAGGTGAAACAAGAATGCTTGGCTATGAGAAACTCCACATTGAAGTGAAAGTGTATAGTAGCTGAGCACTCTAAGTGCTGAGTAGGTAGGCTGAGCAGCACAGAGTTGTAAGAACAAACCTGAGATGTACAGGGATAGAAAGTCCTCTACTGTCCAGCAGGAGAAAGAGGGGAAGAAAAGCATGCAATTAAAATAATACATTCCTCCTGAGCAGAGACAAAACCATGGGAGTACCCACTGGGTGAATTTAGGTGCACCTTTCCTTGAAGTGATCTATTCATAGAGCAGCCTGTTACTGCTTCATTAACTCTGGAGATCTGGGGTTGAGATGTACAGCACTGCTCTGCCTCATGGATGCTACTCCATTCCGATGCAACTCTTTGTCACAATTAATATTAGTTAAGAACTAATCAACAAGAATAAAGATTGAAGAACTGAGTCATTGGAATTCATGTATTATGATACTGCAGGTTTCAAAGGTTGACATAGTCTGTCAGATCCTATGGAGTTTATTAGTCAAAATCAAATCCAAGCCTTTACCTAAATTTTTTCTAAAGCCTACCTTTCCTCAGCTCATATTGTCCCCACACATCTTCACTTGGCTAAACACAGCTGTCAAGAAGAATGCATAGTTTTACCCCTACCATACCTGTGCCACTGAAGTGCTTGCAAATAAAAGTAAATAAACAATGTTTAAAAGCTGGTCAATTTTTCATGCAGCTCTTATGCAATCATAGAATCCATCAGCTGCATTGCCATTTCAGCCAGAGACCATTTTATAGCAGAAACCACCAATCAAGTTGAAATTTCTACTAAGGAGGATGACATCTCAAAAAATTTGTCCCTGCTAATGAACTTCAAAACTGCAGCCTGGGCTCAGATCTTCTGTGTGACAGGCTAATATAGCACCTCACCAGTTTACCTGGCTCTCTTTTTTTTGTATTTAATCTTATGCTGCAGGTATGGATATCTGCCCTCTGTGTGCACTGCTCATCAGATAACACTAGGTTGCTATAGTGATTGCTTAAAAAAGAGAAAAAAGTGAAAGCTGAATTGTGGATAACCCTGAGGCTAAAAGATGGATGAATTACCAATCCTGAAAATGAAACTTAAGTATCATTTTTCCTGAATTCTGCTGGAGCTGTTTGTAAGGGAGTATATTCTCCTTTATGAAATAAAGGTAATTTGTTTCTTCTATTAAATCTTTCTGATTGGTACCTGTGTTGAAGTGGTATCACAAAAAAAGGGCTAAAGTGAAGCGGTGAAAAAAATTCTGTATATTAATTTTGTACTTATCCAATATCTTTGTTTCAGGATCAAATGGAGTTAAAATTATCTTTATGTAACACAAAATGATATGAATCACAAGGAAGTTAAATAAGATGCCTAAGGCTAAAAAGGGTCATTACTTCCTGAGACCTGAACTCAATCACTCTACATTACTGTTTCAGGTAAAGGTTTATATGTTAAAGTCCTTAACAAAAATGTAGATGTACACAGACTCATGCACTTGCTTAGGTAATGAACATTCATACACTCACATATTTTATAGAGAGAACACAAAATTATAACCAAATATCTAATCAAAGTAAGCATTTCAGGCCTCACAATCCTTTAGTTTGAAGCTTAAATTGTCACACTTGCCCTCAGTGAAGCTGAAGAGCCCGATCTGCACTGGAGTCTGGGTGTATGCACCACCTACACAGCACTTCATCCCCTGCCGAGCCCTTTGCCCCACCACAGCCCGAGAGAAAGGCAACAGCCTTTCTCTGGCAGACCCTTAGGACAAATTGAGAGTCCCACAGAGTTCAAAATAAATCAATGAAACCTCAGAACAGCAAGTCTCTACTCAAAAGAGGGGATAGAAACACAAGTTGGGACCCAAAGTCACTGACATAAAAGGCAGCATCAGCATCCCCTAAGGGAACCCTGTGGCTTTAAAGAGTTTCTCCAAGAGTTGAAACAACCACTTGAAAGCTATGACTCAAACTAGCTGGCTTGCTGCAAGTGCAATAATTAGGATTCTATCAAAATCAACCACAGAGATAGATGCCAGGAGTAGCACCTATTTACAATATTCTGTCATTGTTTTAGTCAAACATTCACTACTGCTCTGCACATTCAGAGGCAGAGATATTTCTAGATTTCTATGACATCAGGTTGGTGAATTATTTCAGGAATACAGGCATATTTGAAGATGGTTCCATGGACAAATATGGGAAACTAATGCCTAACTAAACCTTCATTACTGACCTCATTTCTTTTCAGTTCCATGTACCAGAGGATTTAGCTGCATGTCACTAGCACCTTCCTCAGTGATCTTCATAGCTCTAATTTTAGTTAGATTCAATCATCACACTAAGATTCCTTTTGCTTTAGAATTTCATCCACTGGGATATGTCAGTGCTGGTAGTAAGTGATAAACACTCTAGCATCTGAAATTTGTACCAAAAGATCAAAACACTGAAATTGCATGCTTGGAAACTGCTGGATTTTTTGCTGCTATTTTAGTCCTTACTGGCAAGAAATTTAGGGGAGAGTTCCTGCTTCTCAGGAGATGGGAAATTTGCAATAGTTTTCATTTCATCCTTCTGTTTTCTTAATTAATGGCAGGTACTCTGTCTCTCAAGATACATAGCCTTTGTCCTGATCCTTGACTGAAAGAACAAGCTTTAAGATAATGCATAAATTACCTGATAAATAGCCATCATCTCCCTGTCTGTAAGGCTAAACCAGCACTGATTTAACCAGGGCATTCATACAAAATTATGCTCTTAGGGATAATATTCTCAGATACTGAGAAAAGCCATTGAAATATCTCATTTAGATCACACAGGAAACCTGCCAGCCACTGGGGAATAAAAACTTCAATGAAATGAAGGAATCTAATCTGACAAATATTTAGGTAAAGTTTCTAGTAAATGGCACAATTTATTGTCATTCTCTCATTAGCTAATTTCAATTCTTAACAAAAAGTGACCATTTAAGTTTACTACTTTATCTGAATGGAAGAAAAATCAGTCTCTTCATTCTATGAAGGTTTTAAAAGTCAGAAACAGGGCAGGTGGGAAGGCAAAAGGAAGAAAAGAAACTATTTGGTAACAAGCAGGAGAATGTGAAGTCTGTTACCAACTCCAAGACAAAAATAGCTACATTTGAAGTAGAGGCCTTAAGGTACCTTGTGTAATTTATGGACAGATGCAGGTTTAGAAGCATATATGACAGCCACAGTATTCCCTTCCCATAATGAAGTTAGCTAAGGGTATTTAAAACGTAATTTCTTAATCTAAAACTGAATAAAAGCCGTAATTTCTCTTATGGGTATTTACACATTTGAGATAAAGTGATTACACGATGGAAATTCTAAAAGTAATTACTTCCCATACATTTATATTCCAGCCCAGAGATCGAATACCTGTTGGTTGCCTTTCTTACAGAGAATTACTTGAAAGTTTTTGCATCCTCTCCTAGGGCTGAAATACAATAGGAATCCACAGAGAACATCAATTTTCTTTGCTTTTCTAATGTTTATGACTTCCCTGTAGTGTTTATCAAGAAATATACAACTCCCCATAGTTAGAGCTGTGCAAGCTAACAGTAGGAATTTTTGGTGTTGATGGAGCTATTGATCATACAAACATTAAAATTATGTCCCCTGTAGTAAACGCCAATAAAACAGAGGTACATTAATCAGGAAATCAATAGCCTTGTCAATAGAAAGGCTAACTTTGACAATGTAATGCAGCAGGCAGGCTGACTGGATGGTGGACCAAAACACAAGTAACCCAGGCTGTGACCTTTTTGTTTGACTTCTGGCTGTGCTGATGTACTGTAGGAGTAACTGGAATGCACAGAGTGAAAGGAGAGAGGCAAAGAGTTAGCTGCTTAAATTGTTCCATAGGAACGAAATTTATTGCTACAGTGACCTTTAGTTGTTCACTAAGAAAAAGGAAAATGAAATGGTGAAAAAAAGGAAAAAAAATTACACCACCACAAACTGAAGGAAAATACCACCACTACCACCCAAAAACCAAAAGCAAAACACAACACCTAAACTCCAAACTTCTAGGTCATTATTTTCAATATTGCTATGTTAACACCTTCTTCATATGGGTTAACTGAAATTACATATTTTAATCCCTGACCCTAGGAGATGGCACAGCTTAACTGAGCCCTGCACTCTGAATAAATATTGCTACTGGTTTTGGCCTGAGCGCTGTGCTGCAAGATGATTTGGGAGAACTTCACTTGTTTTTCCATTTCTTGAAGGACAAAAATTTACTGAACAAATATTTCAAAGTTTATATGTGAAAACCAGAATTATATACGAGTTAATGGGGAAAGTTATTCTTCTGAGTTACACTTAAATATTTTATCAAGTATTTGATGAACAAGCATGCATTAGACAATAGAAAAGCAGGTAGAAAACAGCAGCTTATTACAGACAATTTATAATTTAAAAAAATATTGCAAACCCTTCTGTTATTTGAACTATCTACATGCACATGCAACTCTGTAAAAAAAATAAATTGATTTTACCGAGGGGGCAGTCATAGAAGATTCCTGTCATTCTGTAGCTCTCTTCTTACTTGTATGTTTGGACCGATATATTGCAAAGCAATACACTTTTCAAATATGCATTACTACTCCTGATGTCAAAAATTAAAAGTCATTGTTGGATCCAGGCAGGATATTTTCAGTCATATGAAACCAACTGCAAAACAAAGATTACAAAAATAACTCTTCCCATCACCATCTTGAGTGTTCTCTAAAGTCAAAAGCTGTCCTTGCTATGTTTTACTTTCCCACTACAACCTGGGAAGAAAACCTGGTCTGAAACTGGGTAAGAGTATCTAAATAGGAATTTTCCACAGTGCAGATCAAGCTTTTAATTAATTTGTTTTAAACATTTCACAGTGGGGACAAAATCAATTCTCAGTTTTACAAATTCCATATACAGAATTGTTGTAGACCGGCCATTGCAGACCTGACCACTTCACCTTATATTACTGCTGAATATATTGATTAAACAAAGACCAGAAGTTGACAGGAACTAAAGATCTGGTGTTTGGGTATGGATGATTCTGTCCATCCAATTTCAGATCAATTACTAAGCTTCTGTCAGTGGAGTATTTGTTTTGAGGAGTTATAAAGAAAAAAAGAGATCTGTTTACTGACTTGCTAAACAGTATTGAATATATCAAACAGGCAAATTTATAAAACAGCAAATGAGCTGTATGTGCTACCTAGTGCATTAGATGTATCTGAAAACAAAGGGAAAATAAATTTTATGAAAAAGTTTTGAGCTATCCAATACAAAAGCAAAATCTACTAGAAAAGTAGCCCACATGTGTATACACATGGGTATTAAATAGGCCACTGATGTGGTGTCCAATACAATGTAGCAGAATTCATAATAATGTCAATATCATATGAGTCAGCCACAAATGTAACCTCTCCCCTTTAAGGGAAAAAAGGGAAATAAAAAACCCCAATGAAAGAGAAAAACAACAACTCTCATAAAGAAGCATGCTTCATCTTGGACCTATAATTTACTACTCACTACACTGAAAAAATTAGCTAAAAAATAAAACACTGGATTCACTTAAAGATTCTTTTTGCATGCATGTTGAAATAAAATCTGATTATGTGATACTATCCAAATTACAAAGGAATAGTACAACATGAAGTTAATCCTGCATCTGACTAATAAATTATATATGATGGCAAAGTTTAGATTCTTAAAATGATAGTGCAACACATTCCCAAATTTTACTCCTAAACTAAGTTCTGATTGTGATTTTATTTTCTCCTTTTCTCAACTAAAAAACATCTTTTTTTCTCTCACAGCTCTCATGTTCTCTCTTTTCCCGTCTGTGCTCCTCTTCTCTATTTGTGCTAAACATTAACAAAGTCATAACTGGTAAAAGCCCAGGAAACTACTTTTAGGACAATTTTGTTTGATTAAAGCTTTGTTTCATAAGCTTATAAAAACATCCTTAAGTATCAGAAATACATTGCTTGCATCTTGTGTTGTTCCACATTCTTCTGAGGGAAATCCTCAGAGAATTCAGACAACCCCACTCAAATAATAACTCCAAAGTCAAATGGTTGATTCAGCAGTAAAGTACGACTTTATTAAAAAAAATAAAGTTTGGAACATTTGCTTCTTTAGGTGCAAACAGACTTCATCACAATGGAGATTGACCCTGTAGCCTGATCCAACTTATCAAGAATGCTGATGATTGCCCAAGTGCTGCTGGAATACAAAACCGTTCCATGCCACGAGAAATGGGTCTTTTAACAAAGATTAATGTTGACCATTGTGATAACTTCTCTGTAGTTTTATTTACTTTTCTAACTGTGCTGCGATGTGGGACTATGAAGCCATGCAGTTTTTAGTCTCTCCAGTATTTTCTTATTAGATATTTTCTTATTGGACAGGCTCCTCCACTTTATTTTTGGTCACCTCCCTTCCTTTTTAGGTATATTTCCACTTACACCTGGAATATGTTAATTCTAGTTGAAGATATTTATGGAGCAGCACTCACTACACAAACTAGGTGCTATACATTTATTTTTATTCTTTCCACATTATTTCCTTCTCACACGCATGTATGACCCATTTATAGTACAGAATATGTATTTTATAGCTGAAAGTAGCCCTGATTTTGGGAACCAATTTAGATAGACTCACATTGGGAACGAAGGTTATAAAGTGTTTTCCCATAACAGGTAATTATAAGCATATTTATTGCTCACTGCTCACCACAGAAACATTCCAACAACACAATCTACTTCAGCAAGTAAACAACAGGAATGGAGCCAGTTGACCCCTCTACTCAGCATTGGCCAGGCTTTATTGGTCTGGACTACTTTGTCCTTTTCTGCTCCCTCCAATTAAAAAAGACTGGATAGGGTCCAAAGGAGGGTCACAAAGCTTCCCAAAGGGCTGAAGAACCTGTGCTTTGAGGAAAGACTGAGAAGGTAGATATTTTCACCCTGGAGAATAGAAGGCTTAAGTGGGAACAATATCAGAGTTTTCCAGTGCTTAAAGGGCAGCTACAACATGAAAGGAAGGTCTCTCCTCAAAGGGGGCCACATGGAGAAAACAAGAGACAATCTGTACAAGTTGCACCAGGAGAGATTCCACCTTGATATAAGAAAGAATTTTTTTCCAGTGAGAGCAACCAGTGACCGGAACAACCTTCCCAGGTGCATGGTAGAATACCCATCACTGGAAGTTTTCAAGATAGAACTGGGCTGACACCAGATAATGTCACCTAGGCTCCTTTCCCACAAAATGCTGCACCAGGTGAACTTTCAGGATGTGCTCAAACCTGGGCTGTTCTTCTCTGATCAGAGCTTCAGCATATCTGGGGGATGAGTTTGGGAGACTTTAAGACCTTTTGGCTCAAAAGAAAAGCTTTAGCAGCAGCTTGTCATTTTCAACGTCTGCCATAGTGTCTCAACAGGTTCCTACCTGCATCTTAAAGTCATCCTTACTGCCCGTCACAGGAGACCCCATATAGAATGTCCACAGTACCCATAAAGCCAGAATGATCACATGAGCTTAATGAAGCATCACTTCTTCAACCTGGCTGTCCAAGCTGCATCCCTTTTCACAGGAGCAGTACAGAGCAGAATGGAGGACTTCAAGCTGAACACACAACAGTGATCTTTAATTCCTGAAAGAATCACTTCACTTAACTGAAAAGTTACCACAGTTAATTGCCTATTAGAAGCTACATATAAAACTGCAAGGTATGTCTTGGTAAACAAAAACAATGTATAATGATACATCATAACAAAACCAGACTGTTCAGAATTCCAATGAATTTGAGGTTAAAGATAAAAGAAGAAAAAAAAAGCAACAATTACATACTCCCAGTGTAATTGCAAGGTTAATGAAGTTTGCTAAGAATACTGATCAATAGTATGGAAACATATGCATCAGATAGTAGAAAATGAATCTGAGAAAATGGGTAAGGAACTAGGTTTTGTGGGTCCAAAAAAGGAAAATACTTCGGGAAGTAAAGGGCAGAGACAACTGTCCTACAAAAAGGTGTCAAGATGACCTAAGGAAACACTTTAGATGACAGGTTCTGGAAAGAAAATATAGTCAAGAAAGAAAGATAAGTAATTTGAAGCTCAATTCCACTCTTCATTCTGTGCTACTCAAGCAAGCTCACAAAGTAAGAGGATGAAGAGTTTCATAGCAGGGCAGGAAAATAAAAATTTTCTTCTTGTCCCAATTATTACATTTCCTTCTTTCATTCCATAGATTCAACTAAAATAAAAAAAAACCTAGGAAATTAGTTTAATGACCATGTATATTAGTTAACATATATTACTGAAATTGGATTGTGAGGTACCAATAAAAATGTGTTTTCATATATAGTATAATAATTTAATATATAATAATATATTTTATCCTTTTGATATTTTATCCTTTGAGCATTTGCTCAGAATAGGAGACAATAACATTGCCATTTATAGTTATGCTTCCTTCATAGGAATACCATGTGTATTTGCTCAAAAACCAGAGTCTCTGAAAATCAGAACTGTAAGTAAGTAGGATTTTTCCACATTCAAATTTTAAGGTACTTTTAAATCTTATTCAGGCTTGAATTTTTGGGGTGGTTTTTTTGGGTTTTTTTTTGGATTTTTGTTTGTTTGTTTGGGGTTTTTTTGTTTTTTTTTTTTTTATCAATGCTATCCTGTGTAACTAGAAAGCCCACGAAAATGAACATGCAACTGTCTGGGACCTGCCATTCAGAAATGCACCTATTTCAGTCATCACAACAGCTGCAAAGCAGTAGTGATCTCTACAAACTGGTCTACAGACCATCCAAAGAGAAATAAGAAAGAAGATTCAATGTCCATTTTTGTGCAAAGACAGCTTTTTCTTCTTCCATCTTCATTCTTGAAAGCTTCTGGAGGAACTCACAAGCCTCTTCTGTAAATTAAGCCTTTCATCACATCGCACCCTTGCTGACCAGTAGATGCAGTAATTACCTGCAGAACATTCAAAGCCTGTAGAATGAAATCTTGTATGCTAAAACTGATATTTTTATTTACTTCATCAAACTACCCTAATAACTGAGCATCTGTCAGCTGTAGTTACTCTGTCCTGCTGTTTATCATGGAAAGATTTAGGGCAGTAGATTACAAATTCTGGGTGGTTTTTTGGGGTGACAGACTGAATCATCTTATGAAAGAGGGTCTGTTAGGTGGGGGTTTTGAGTGTAATTTAGGAATTAGGCGGAAATGTGTAAGTTTATAGTGTCTCACAGTACTTACATGAAAATGTGCACCCCGAAGTGGAAAAATATTATGAAAATGTATCAACATATTATCCCTATTTTTAACTGCATTAGAGGACAGAGAGGTTTTTCTAGGAAGCAGTTCATTTAGAGGTTGATTCAAAACTTACAGATGATATTAACACACACAGACCTTAACTGAGACAGGAGTTCTGCTGCACTTGACACTATCGAAATGCATAGAAAAGACCAGTAGATTGGGAAAAATTATCTTCAACCTTCATTTTATATAAAAACATAAAGGAAACATCAGGGGGCAGCAAAGGCCTCTAGGCAGGTAGAGAAGTAGACTAGGCAGGGTATTTTCTCTACAGTAAACTAAGTTTCAGGAGGGTCTGACAAATGAAGGGGAAAAGAGTGGTTTATTTGTTTCTCCTGATTCCCCCTTAACCTCTCCAGCTGCTTACACAGACTAGATCCTTACTTGCTATGTAGTAGCTGTAAGCCTGAAAAGAGGAATGATGCTATTTGGTCCAGTCCTAATGTGTTTTTGTAGCCTAAAGAATTTGATTCTCAGATTAGCTCAGCTGAGTTCCTAACAAGTTATCTTACTGTGAGATCAGTGGGGTCAGTATTGAGTCAGGCTGCATTTTCAGCTATTAGAATGCTGTAATCTAAAAGGAAGAGAATCCATTATTAGCAGGAAAATGAATGGTACCAATCCTGCGCTGTCTGCAGCCAGAGCACATCTTGGGAATTGTGACAAAGCTAGTGCTTTCCAATTGCAGTGTCCCAGCAGGAGTCATATTCCCTCTTAGCAGAGATTATATTCCAGAAGTCTTTTTTTTATTAATTTTTTTTTTTATCTGGTTTGGGTTCTTATGACCAAGAGGTTCTTAAAAGATATAAGCCTGTCCACATCAGAAGGTCTAATGGTAAATACAATATCCTCATCTGATCTGCTATTTGTGTACAGCAAACCCAACACCTCACACAGGACACGCAACCAATGTCCACTTGCATAACAAGGTAAGCCTGAACTGACCCAGTCAAATGGATTACACACAAGGGCTGGCAATGGTAGAGACCCATCTTGACATTACAGATCATTAAATTCTTCATGATGGGCTGGTGAAAATAACTGAGTGGGTTTTCTTACTTATTTCAGCATGCATGGCTACTAATGGATTTTTAACGTGCTTCTGGTCAAATCCTGTTCAAGTGTTTGCCAGTTATTCTCCATAAAGTTATCAAAAATAGTATTTCAGAAGAAAAATTGATTTAAAGGTGAGGTGAAGTGATTAATCCACTGTCATACACCATTAGAGACTCTGCAGCACAGAAGTAAGATTTGTTTCAGAAAATAACTGGCATTTATAACACATCTGATGAGATTATTTAGACAAACAATCTCATCAACATCAAAAATGGTTCCCAGAGTTATCTTGATGCAAGCACTTTGATGCTACAACCAAACTTTTCCAAACTGACTAGTACATAACATAAAAGCAGAGATCCCCATTTTAATACCTCTTCATAGTCTGAACTACTTTATCTTTGTGAAATATTGTTTGAGGGCAAGTGCAAGGCATATACATGTCTTTGCAGTTGTAGCATCTGCCCTGAATCCTTAAACTTTCATAAACTTAAATATCTTAAACAGAGAAGAGAGGGAACCAGAAACAAGAGATGCTATACTCTCATGATGGAAGAGAACACAACACCAAGAGGTGCTTTTGAAAAAAAAAAAAAGACAACAGGTAATGGCTCATATGGAAGCTACAGAGGATGGAATAGAGTCAATTTCATCTCCTGCAAATAGGCACACTTTGGCTGATTAGAGACCAAAGCAGTTATCTGCAATTGACTGTCTGGATTTATGCTGAATTTTGCCTCATCACTATTCTGCACTATATCTGTAGCCTGAGAGGAAAACAAAAACAAAAGTGGGGGATAGAAAATAAAAATAGTTGAGAAAGATGAGAAGAGATGTCACTTCTTTGCAACAGAGATGTATTTCCACCAACCTTTTCTTCAGAAATATGGAGTTTATTTTGCAGGAAAAGTATCTAAAATGAAGCTGCTGAAAAATAACAGTCTAAAGAGGGGTTATTTAGTTAAAAGTTTGAAAATAACCAACTGATTTTATACCTTGTGTACATTTTCATTCATGAAAAGAGTAAATCTGATATCAATCACACTCCTCTTACAATGCTTATATTTGGTTCTGCAATGTTTAAATGTAAATATTTTCTTTTAAAAATAAATGGCCCAAGCATAAGATTTCCTCACATAATATTGTGCTGACAGTTGAATACATGGAAAATATAAGTTTTATCTAAATTTAACAGACTAAGTCAATACATTTTATTACCTGATCGTTTCTACAATAACTTGTTTGCAATAAAGCTCTCCACAAATCCTGTTATCAATGGAAAACCTGCTCTTTTGAGCATCTGATGGTGATCCGAGTATCAAATTAGCAACATTGTCATAGATTTGGGCTACTGTTATTGTTGCCAAAAAATTTCATAACATCATTTTAAAAGGGCAATTACTCCACAGCTGTTGATTGATACTAAACTAACATAATCTTTGTGCAGTTTAAATACTGTTGCACCTGTTTCCAATTGAATTATTAGTCGTATTGTCTGTTGCAGTTGTCTTCTCATTTGCCTCAGTACAACTGAAGAAGACAACTGCATACAATGTCTATCTCTTTTGAACCTTTATACTTCATATTTTATCTATTCTTCTAAATCATTTTACTTCAGATATGGAGACTTCAGAGATTTGAAGAAAGAGATCTTCTTGCTTGCATCTACTCCTTCCTATTCTTCTCTCTCCAGCAGGTATTTTCTCCATACCTGGCAGGTTCTTCATGTTCAGAAACTGGTTATTAGTAGCAGATGCCCCTGCAGGAAACAGATCCTATAAGGTCCATCAAATTTCTGTTCCAACACATACCACTGAGCCACCCACCAGGACAGACTGGACAGAGAACAGCTGGGTTTATTCAAACTACTAACACTGCATTTCATATTAGAGAATTAGTTCAGCTTAGAACAGACTCAGAAAATAACAGGGGAGGAACCAAATGCTCCCTTTGTTCAGCTCTCTGTGTGCCACTTTTAGTATAATTATCCAGTAAAAGGCATTTTGCATTTTCCTTCTGAGTCTGTATTCCCCACTGTCAGAAAAGACGGGCAGGCAGTGATCTGAGCTGCAAGGACTGCTACGCTGGATTGCCACAACCATGACTTACTCACTAGGTTTGTTTTCAGATGCCAGTAATCATTACCTTTAAGATCCAGAAAACATTGCACTAAAGGTGACATTTTCATTAAGTTGCAATAAGATATCATATCAACCCCCAGGAATATTAAAAAAAAAACAAAAACCCACACCAAACTTTAGTAGAAAAATGGTTTGAATGGATTGAGAGGTTTTTGCCACAGAAAACGGAATGCCTCAAGTAACAGCAGACACTGAAGTAGAAACCCTTTAGCAGTTGTTTTTGGTTTAAAATTTACAGAAATATATTAAATAGCTATGACATTTGTGATGCATTTCATTGAGATCACGACTTCGGTACAAAATTATTTTGCTTGTGTTCTATAGTCCTAAATATTATGGATGTTTCAACACTGCCAAAGCTGTAATCTCTGTACTTCTTATTAACTTAATGAATTTAAGTTGCTCTGTAACTTTGACTGAATAATGGTAGAACAAATAATTACATATATTTCAAGTGACTCAAATGATTACTTAAGTTTTAGGTAGTGTTCCAGCATGTTACCTCATCAAGCCTGTAGGTACTACTAATTTGTTGACCAAATACCATTGTACATACCCCTCATTTAACTAAGTAAGTTAATTAGGATGTTCTTGTTATCTTAATCTTCAACAATGGAAACGGACTTGTCAATCTCTGTTAGTTGAGCAAAATCCCTATAATCTTGTGACTTTGTCTCTTAATGGCTAGGTATATTTTAAACCTCTAGAGTAGCCCAGTTAATTCCACTGTATAATAGTCACTGTTGTAAAATTTGACTTTTACGGCATTCCAATTCTCAGAACCAATTAGCACACTTTATTACCCCATTTGGAACAGTTCCAAGTTTACAACCATATCACTGTACTTCATTATTACTTTATTTAAACAGTCTGACTTAGACCCTTGCTACTATAAGGTGGTCTGCTACTGAATTCTGGAAGTGTTGCATATATTAAACAGATGTCAACACTACAGATTTTTAATTAGCTGCTCTTACTTTGTAACATTTACTCAGGCTCCCGAGTACTGGCACAATTTAGTGCCAGACAGATATGACATCCTTCAAATTGGACAAGAGGGGAAAAGAGGTCATGGGAATGAAAATAATAAAAGGTCAAAGTCAGGTTTAAATGTGGAATAGCTACAAGACACTTCAGGTAATAGCTTGAGAGTGTACATGTGGCACACAATAGAGAGGTTTGTAGTCCATGGAAATCACACAGGTTTGTCCTTGGCTTTCAAGCACACAGAAAGGCAGAGATTTTGATAAGTACCTTGATCTTGTAACTTGCAATCTGCTGCTATGGCAAAGGTAAATAATTAATCAAAACCCTTTTTTAGCAAGGTTCAAGGAAGTAGTCAGGAGAGCAGATTAAAAATGCAGAGGAGTGCATCTCACCTACCCTTTTGCTCAAGCCAGTTGTGATTTCTGTATTGTTTACTCCTATGAAGGACAAAGAGATGAGCAAACTATGTCATTCAGTGGCTCAGAATTGTTGCCACTTATTTAGAGGATAGTTCATCATAAATCTATTGGCAGCTGTGGTTTAGCTAAGAGTCAGAAGCCCAGTGTCATGGATATCCACCTCTGATAACCCTTTCTTAACAGGTACATCTCCATGCCACTGGAAAAACAACCTGGGGACTCAGTAAGACATTTCTGGCAAACTAACTCACTATTGCACTTTCTATGATTTTGCTTTGTCAGTCCAAAATATCTCTTCGCTATAACTTTTGTTGCAACATTTCAGACCAGTTTAAAACAGTTTCTAGAAAATGCAGTCTTAAGTTTGCCCATTGGAAAAAAAATTCAATAAAGAATTTTGCTGAGCTAAGTCAACATGAAAGATATGAAATATTGCGTCAAGAAGTGGAAATGAAACATTTCTATTTTCCTCATATTTTTTTTACCAATTGTACTTCTCTTTGCATTGTGAGGGAAAACATTCTGACATCCACAAAGGAACTCAAGATACAGCAATTGCACTTTCCTAACAGCAAAATTATTGTGTAGCAAGGTAAAATCTGGATAATGAATGGGAAAGGTAGTAGAAGCCTGATTCCTGATCCATTGCTAAGGCAGCCAAACTGAAAACATTTTTAAGTCAGGGATTATAATGTCATAAATATAAATAAATTCATGGGGTACTATTTTCTGTGGGCTGCCAGCAATGGCTGTTAGATGGGATCTGTGTTTTTTGCTTTCACCTCAAAGGAGTCTATTCCTGACATTATGATGTGCTTCTATGGAAAATAGCAAACATTTCTACAAACGTCACGTATCTACTAATGCCGTACTTTATTTTCATGATTCATTTTTGGTTAGTGAGAAGCCAGTTCTGACTTTCCTCATGCAACATCCTGAGAGACAGTAAAAACAAGGATTGGCAGGACCAGGCCACCCCACCCACATTAAGATCCCTCTTCTTCCTTCAGACTCACACCGTGAAGCAGCTGCAATGGAAAGGTCCCTCCTATGCAGTATTTCATCTCTGAAAGTTAGAAAGTGCTGTAGATATTATACAAACTTAATGATAAATCCCTACAAGGGCCATATGCTCTTTAACCAAATATTCAGTCCCAGAGTTAGGAGGATCTGGCACAGAAGCACCTGAATATTGGACTAAGAATCTACATACCCTGACCGCTCAACAAGAGCTGGAAGAAAGCTCGGCACTGAAGAGAGAGCAGGCAATTGCATCACTGAAAGAGGCTCCATCCTTGCGGCCTCTTAAAGGCCAATGCCAGCATGAAAACAACAGCCTCTTCTGAGGTGATAAAGCATTAGCTCCTTTCCTGCAGAGGAAGGAAATTTTAGCTGAGGAGGAGATCATTTAACTCCAAATAGACAAAATTCACCAGCAAAAAGGTCTGTGAAGTTTGTAACTCCCTTGTGGATTTTCGAATTACCTTTGCAGGTTTTTATCTTCATACTAAAATTCAAGAGCATGTAAACTTTGCTTCAAGTTTCATTTTGAAAGACCTGCACAGTGTAACTGAATATGTTTCAAAGAACCAGCACAATTCAGCTAAGCTTTTAAACACATCAGGATCCACAAAAGCTAAAACTTTACTCTTAATTTTAATCTATTTTCTGAAGTCAATAAATCTCACATGACTGCACTAGGTTTACAAATGCTTCTTTCTCTGCATTTCACTTCCATTTAAAAAATCGTTTATTAGCTTGGCAACACATTTTTATCAAAGCCAAATATCACTAAGGTTTTCAAGAGAATCAGATATCTACTGCTGTTGTGAAAAACAGGTAGCCTAAAAGACTAGTGACAAGACCTAAGCACCTTGCTAGAGGAAAAATCTTGATGTGTGAGTTCGCCTTCTGTCAGACCAGATAAACATCATGGAAAATATTTAATAAAATCACAAGCTGGAGGGAAAATTGAAAATTGAGACCAATTTATCACAAGATACAGATACACTGGAATGTGTATAACTTTTAATGCTAGTAGAACTGTTTTTCCCCATCTAAACTTTTTTTTTTTCCATACTAAAGACCTGATATTGACCATCCAATATGGATGTACTATTCAAGTTTTCTCTCTGTTTATGTTGGTTTACCTTACTAGTGACATAGTTATTTAAAAACTCTGAAAGTTGGAGTGGCACATTATAGCTTCAGAGACAGTGAAATTACAGAAGATAAGTATTTATCAGAGTTATAGCCATTAGAATCTATGGTGATAGGTTTTCATAAATTTTCTCAGCTATTTTGAATATTTTCTCACTTTCTTAAGGAAATTAATGTATGCCACAAAAATGTCAGTTTCTGACAACTGCAAAGATTTCAAAAAGTGCTATGGCATCATATCAGCTTGACTGCTAACTTCCTGGGATATGAAGAAAACATAAATAAAATTACTATTTTAAAACAAGTATCCCTAAAGAAATTCAGGTATTATGTTTGTAACCTGGTAAGAAAAAAAAACTTTCAATGAATGTAGGGTAAGCCTTGACATGGGGAATATTTGTGGCAAATTTGATCATGTTTTGCTTGATTATAAGGTTACTTAACTTAGCAATAAAATCTGAGATGTCTTTATTTAGTTTTGAGGGTTTCTTCCTCCTCCATCCCCCATACTTTAGCTTTATTGTTTAAAAAGACATAAAAATTATTTTTATGCAGCAAAACTCTCCAAATCTAACACATCAGCAGTCCAATTTCATAAGTCTATATATATATTCAATTTTTTTTCTTTATAATATATCACGTGCCCATCCTATCTATCTCAGTTCCTAGAAATACAATAACCACATGCTGCACCTTTTCTGCCAGGAAAATTGGATAGCATAAGAAGGAAAAATTCAGGTCAACTGCAATTTTTTGGTTGAGAAATATGTAATGTAATTGGAAAGAAAGCAGTGAGGAAAACTATGGGGAGATTCAGGAAGTAGGCCAGCAAAGAAAAGTATGTGTACCTCCTATAGCTGGTAACAGGGTCAGGTAGAATATAAAGTGGGCAGGAAAAGATCAAACAGTAAAAAGCAATTAACCCCTTGGCACTGGGAATTGGGATTTCCTGACACCAACTGCTAATACTGGCCTTAGGGGGTTATAGGATCAAATAATAAGCCAAGTCCTGAAATAAAAGCTGTCATTTCAGACAGTAAGGGAAGGTATTTCAAGTATATTCTGGGCTGCCAGACTAGCATGGTACAAGGGGAAAGGCATGGACGAGAAACACACTGAAAGATAAACGGTAAAAATAGTTTTCCAGATTTGGACTCAAGCAGATTTCAACAAACCCCTTTTTTTTCTTTCTGAATTAAATACAGCTTTGTCCTATCTGTGATCTGTGACCTCACCCAGCTCTTTTCTGATACCCAGGGAGATTTAACCTCCATTTTTTGAGCAACTTCCCTCTCATTTTGTGACTAACTTCTGAACATTGTCTATACTAGCTGTTGGTGGTTTACTTAATTGTCTCAAACATTATGGTTCTTTTACTTTCCTTCTTCATAGAAAGGAAAAAAAGCAGAGGGAAAAAGAAGGCAAGTGACAAAAGAGAAATTCTCTAACAAAACCACCAACAATTGATAGTCAACCTGAGAAACCACAAAATTCTAACAGCAATAAAACTACAGTTATGGTAGAGGGGTTGTTTGGGGTTTTTTTTTGGTTTTATAAAGGCTATTTGTTTCAGGAAATCTCAGGACCAACACTTATTAACTGTTTACAAAGTCACTAATTTATAGCTTTAGATTACTATCTTGTATAAAAAAAAGATACTGGATTTTCAAACCAGTTGATGGTTTATACTATGGAAACTCTTTTTGAACATAGGATGAAGCTTTCTGTTTTTCTTGAGTGCAAACCAAACATTCAGAAGCTATTATATAAATGCTGATCTTATCACAAAACTTCAGTGGGTGAAAATATTCTTAGCCCTTTTGAAATCAGTGATACTTCATTGATTTCCACTAGCTAAAAATCCAGCATGGCTGCATTCTGAAATTTGCAACATTTTTCACTGACATCAATCTTTGACATCAACTTCAGTGTTTTGTTTTAATTTTTTTTTTTTATAGGTACAGGATTCTTTTTCATCTACCTGTCTTCATGGAGGTGTAACAGAGATTAAGTACCAGAAGACTGAGGTCAATTTAAAAGTTTCACAGAATCTGTTACTCCGTCACAGATTCTTGTGTTTGCCCAAACCATCTAGTGGAACCATTAGCAGCTGCCTTCAAAACAGTACCTCATGAGATCTGGATTTCAGGCAGGAGATGCCATGAACTGGGTATCACCAAGACCCAATGGTATTGTCCCATGATACATCCCTTTGTACAGCCACGGCTTCAGTTTTCAATTGTTCTCACTGAATTCACTGAAAACATCTCCATCATCTTCAGTGCTCCTGGTCCAGTCTCTGAGAGAGCACAGGAAACAAAGACTGCTGAATTCTACAAGGATTAAGAGCAGTGGGAAAGAGAAAAAATGACAGAAAAGATATGGAAAGACATAATACAAAAATTATATGAGAAATGTGGAGGAAAGAAGATCAAGCTATAGAGAATCCTACTGTGATACAGTATCATACAAAAGACAGTGAAAAGGTACCCGTTACAAGCTGCTCTACCAAAAAATAAAATTAAATAAATAAATAAATAAAATAAGTGCTGCCAGTTGGCAAGACCAACACACCTTGCAGTTCAAAAATCAAATGCAATACATGACATGGCTCTTGGCTTGGTGGCCTGAAAATATACAGAGAGTGGCACTTCATGTAAATTTATGACGTGATTCTCTAGAACACCAATCACAAAAGGTATCCCTGAGGTGAAGTACTCGTCAACAGCTTCCTCTCCCAAAGGGAGTACCCAGCAAGCACCTTACATTCCTCTTAAGCGCTCTACACAAACATTCTCTCAGTGGAACATCATATCCAATTCTTTGCTGCCTCAAACTTCTCTAATGAAGTCTAAAATAAATTATTTCCTTCTAGGCCAAAACAGAGATGAAAAGTATGAATTTGATAAAATATTAAAGAATATTCAGATTATTATCAGGATCCTACCATTCCTCACAGTGTTTGTTCTGCAAACCATATTTGAGAAGTTAAGACAGGAATCCTGACCTCCTACAGCCTGAGAACACAGTGTGTCTCCTTTCAAGACCAAATAAAGGTGAATTATTAGAATATAAACTCTACCTTCAAGTTGCCACCAATTAACACCTTTGCTCTGAATTCAACAGCTTCCTAGAAAGCAGAGGAAGAAGATAACAAATGGAAAAGATCACATAGTAAATTATCAAATAAAGTTTAAAATATATAAAGACACATATTTTACAAATATGTTAAACTTATTTGAGGTTCCTCCAAATAACTCAGAGCCATACTATTTTATAAAAGCCTGCATGGAACAAAGACTAATTTTTTTTTTAGATTTGTATTATGTAAGCATATTGATATTCTTATAATGCAAAACAGCTTTTCAGTGAATATTTTAGTCTAAGACTACATTGTTGTAGGAAAATGCACCAACACCCTTGAACCATTATTTAAAATCAGTTATCTGTTCTTCCACTGCACCCTTAGGGAGAGACAATAGCCAGCATGATATAGAATTTAAATTCTGTGGACAAATTGAACATATATATATAAACTGACCATAAAGCTGCATCTTGATGTGAAGCATTTTGGAGGCGAGTCTGGAAACAAATAGGCAGGAAACTCAGTTATGCTCTATTTTCAGTTGTTTTGTGAGCCAATGGATCTGTATGTGAAAACTGTAGCTTTGGTGGTGACTGTACCCACTAGCATGAATAAAAAAGTTTGGGATGAACTGCATTCTCAAAGCATTGTTCTCTGTATGTACATTATCTTTCCTCTCATCTGTTTATCATAAGGAGATTAGTGATTATAGCAGCACTGTGTTCATAGTTCACCATTCCCTTCTCTTCCATCAGAGATATTTCAGAAGGTAGTGGTCCACACCTGTCATACCAAACAAACAAGCTTGCTTCTAGTCAGAA
Organism: Corvus brachyrhynchos; assembly: GCF_000691975.1. Classification (NCBI taxonomy): domain Eukaryota; kingdom Metazoa; phylum Chordata; class Aves; order Passeriformes; family Corvidae; genus Corvus; species Corvus brachyrhynchos. Next base: position 6,165,592 of record NW_008237239.1, on the reverse strand, counting down.
GCTGCTGCTATGAAGACAGAGCTGCCTGGCATCTGCAACAGACTAAGACATGATGAAACTCATCATGATTCAGCTAAAGGATAAAAATTTCCACCTGTGTGCTGGTGCTTGCTTAAAAGGGCTCACCCAAATTCCTGGGACAGCATGAACATGCACTGGAAGAAAACAATTAAAAAACTTAAAGGGGAACTGACATGATTCCCTCTCCATATTTAGTCTTATACTGACATTTTAACTT
>NW_008237239.1:6152819-6165299 GCF_000691975.1 Corvus brachyrhynchos | reverse complement strand
CCCACTATATCCATGATCCCTCTCCATGATTTTCAGCTTCACTCCCCACAACACCTCAAAATCATGCCCAATCATTCTCTTTGGGGACAACTCCAGGGAATTTAATATATACCCTGTATGCTGAGAATAAGTAAACTGGTGCTCGTTGCATGCAATAAAGCACATATATCACTAGTGACATGAAGATGAATTGTAAAAAACCCAAATTCAAACACAGTTTTGGCACAAAGACTGAGATGTTCTTCACAAGTACTCTTCAAGCCCAACTTCTGCCCAATAACTTCTCTCCTGCCTAAATTTTGTCTGGTTTTGAAATAATTTCTGCAAGCTATGAGAGTGTACTGATGCTGCTTGATTAGGAGACTAGCAGCCCTAGTTAATGCTGCCAAAGATCATCACTCCAAGGTATATTTCAAATAGAAATGTAAGTGCTTCGAACCAACTTTTGAAGGAAGGCCTTCTTCCTTCCCCACTGCCCACAATGATACATATTCTGACAGGTACTCAAACCAGATCTGAATGCTATTCACCACTACTACTGAAAGTCATTCCCTCCGTAATATTTTTACACCTACAGGTGGGGTAAGGCCTCATGACAAGATTGATCAACTGCAGTCCACAGGTGGTTAAGAAATCTTAACTGATCAGAAAAAAATGCTTTGAACTGATGATCATAGAAAAGAAATGCAAACTGAATCAAAGGTTGCTTTCTTATATCCCGGGGCGGAGGGTGGGCAAGGTGGGAATTCTTTTTTGATGTCATAATTGCTAGTTAACAAACAAGGTTGTTTAAGACAGAAAAAAAGCTCCTAGCTTAAGACCTAAGTCAGTTCTTGAATAGGTAAAAGTATTTACCACTATAAACCACTCTCAACTTCTAGATGCAGTGCCTAGAATCTTTTTTCATCACTGATAAATTTTATATTCAGAAAAACATCTCTTCTGCTGCCAGAAGCTATTCATTCCATGGCTTTTAACAGTCTACTACTCCTTCATCTGTTCAGGGTTGTGAATAATTGGAAGTCATGCTGTCCTTGCAAAATATTTGTCATATGTAATCATAAAATAAACAAAATATATTACCAATTTCTAATCGAGACTGGTAGATTAGCAATTCTAAAGTTTGATTCTGGAATGAATAAACCTGTAATTGCACAGTATAATTTGGCAGGGATCCCTTAGGAAACACTGTATGAATACGCATCATATTATTCTAATTTCATGTAATATTTTCCAAATTATATTGGTATTTCTTCCGAAAGTTCAGAGAAATAAAATAGCAACTACACTTATCTGTTTCAATATACATTTCCTTTTATATGTATTCTGTAGAAAAGATCTCCCCCCCCACAGTTATCCTTGGATTGTTGCAAAATGACAGCTATAATTATACAGGAGAACCTTCTACCTTCCCTGAAGGGCAGAAATTACAGCAGGAAACAGTCTGAAAAACAGCCAAATGCTTGTTTAAAACTGCTTGAATGCTTTGCAAGTGAGGTATTTTTCAGCTGGGGCTCTTCTTTCAACCACACAGAACAATGGCTCATATAAATGCAAAACAGGTATGAGAAACAGGCAGCATGGTTTCCCCAATCTGAGGCTATTAACCATCTGACCCAGCACTGGCAGGATGCATCTCAAGAACGTCATCACTCCCTCTGACAGAGCCCAAGGACCAGGGAACATATTGTGAAAGATAAAGGGGCAAAACAAAAAGTGTAAAGTCCTCCATCCTCCTAGGCAAAGAAATATATTGCAGTAAAACTTTTAAAGCATTTTTCCCTGTTTTACACAGCCTGCTTTTTACATAAAGGAAACAGGAGGACAAAGTCCTCTCTCACACACACAAAACCTTTAAAAAGCTGTTTGAAAAGCTTTACAATTTCAACAGAGGCTTCCTGCAGCCCTTTGAGAAGGCAAACAGTGCTTTTAAGTGCAACATTCTCATTCTTTTCAACTTGTAGATAAAATCCAAGTCTGATGGAGAGCATCCCCCTCCTGCACTAGTTTTGCAAGGGAAGTTAAATTTATCTCACTGATAGCGTCATAAGCATGCAGTGGACAAGCAAACATATGTCAGAATATCACCACAGTAAAATGAATACCACCAAGTCTGCAGATGTGAGCACAGCATCAGACAGATCCATTTTAGGCAAGGTTATTAACACAAACCAGTTCAGTAATAGAACAGTACAGTAATCATGCAAGCCCTTCACATCTGGATAAAAACAAGCAGATGATTATAAAGGTGGGATTAAACATCTAATTAACATCCCAAATAAGGATGTTTTCTTCAATTAGTATCTAAGTTACCAGAATTTAATCTCTGATCTCAGAAAACCCAAGGAGTTTCCTTGCCAAGCATACAACCTTTCCTTGTGACCTTAGTTTCCCTGAAGTTTCCATTCATGCAGTGGAAACTTGGATGTGAAGGTACAGCAAGAGACATCTCCCATCTGAAAACATGCCAGCATTCCAACAGTACTTGCAGCTATGCATGTTGAGCACTGTATTCCATGTGCCAAACTGGAAAATGCTGATTATGGTTTTTGACAGGACAGCATTACAAGAGGTGCTGAAAATGTTTACTCATTTTTCTTCCTTCTGGCCAGGCAGTGTGGGTCTCACAGGCTGAATTCAGGTGAACCCTTAAGGGGGGTTATCATGTACCAATAATCAGGCAGAACTCCTTTCTGTAAGAGTTTTGCTACTGCAGAGCCGAACTGGAACTAAGACAAATTTTAACAAAATACATCGAATCTATGAGCCTTTATTGGTGTAAATTTAACCCATAAATTATTATCTCTTCATTTCAACTGGGAGTTAGGCTGTGCTTAAACTTTAGCTCACAGGGTAAAGATTATGGTTCTTAACCATAATTAATTACTGACAGAATGAAACTTACCAACACTTCTGTGTTCTGTGCATTCATATCATGTGTTTAATATGAGCTCATGCTTTCAAGCCTGTTGATTTTGTTGAAATAGCATACATTCAACGTTCAAAATTTTAGCTTCCATTTAGTTCCATGTCTCCATTCTGTAGAGTGTCTTTCACTGAAAAAATAGGTCTTTTCCTTTACTGCTTCCCATAAGAATCATGAAATAGGCTGAGAGGGTACCATTTGGTTATATACCCATATTTACAACTAGAGAAAATTAAAAAAAAAAAAAACCAAAACCCAAAGCAATGAAAAATTATTGTATAAAGTATTTGGGTAAAATCAGTCACCTGGTCTGTGCCACTGGCATTCATGTTATTTAATACAACTGCAGGCCAGATCAGGAAATCATAAAATGTGACAGATTAAGAGTTTTTTAATTGGGTTTAAATTCAATATTTTCTGAAGAAACCAAAAAAGACATAATGTGCTGGTCTCAGTGGCAATTATCCAAGTTAGAAATAAAAAATTATTAACATATGAAAATACATCACAGAAAGGAATAACTATGCTCTTTTAAACATGATTATTTCCAGCCTGTATTTCCACCTTATGTAATGCAAGTTACCCACTGATTAATCTTTAAGACCCAATTCCAGCTTTAGCTCTAAGGGAGACATCTCTGAAGACATTTTCTTAACTTATTAAGGTAAATATGATGTATGGCATTAATCTAACAAGACACGGAATTATTTTAGGCATGCAGGAAATGAAAGTCAATTTCCACATGTATCAAAAAGGCATACAGGTTAAAACTTGCACAAAATTCACCTTGGAGAATGCTGAAAATGAGTTACTCAGCTGATCTGGGAATATGAAATTAGATTTTGGTGAAATATTAGAGCCCTTGTTTTGAAAAATCTACAGATATAATCAAAGACTAAACATTATTAAAGCACAGCTACCATTCCTATTGAAGGAATTCTTATGCAAGGAATTTACTTTAGTCTGTGATAACCATATACTACATAGGTTTGGGAAGGTGACAGGAATTATTCTGCATATATATGCCACATTTTTAATTATTTTGACCTCTGAGATGACCTCCCTTGGTTGGAGCATGGTGCTGATAACACCAAGGTTGTGGATTTGATCCCCATATGGATCATTCACTTAAGAGCTGGACTCAATGGTCCTTGGGAATCCCTTTGGACTCAAAATATTCTGTGATTTATTTTATTTTAATTTTTAATTTAAATTCTGTCTGGGCCTGTTTTGGAAATTCTAAAATCCAGAATATAGCAATTTTCTTTAATTTACTCCACAGTTGCACAGTACTTCTCAGATCAAGATAATATTTAAGTTTACTGACAAATGAAACAAAATTTAACTGAACATCACCTAATACTTCATGGCCAAATAAGTGAAAATTTGCTTTTTCACCTGTTTTCAGACCAAGGACTGAAGAAATCTGCACCCATAAATAAGATAAAAATCTGAAAAGAGCCAAGATTAAATACTGAAAAAATAAACCAGCACACTGAGTCAAATGGAGGAAAAGAACAGTGCAGGCTTCTGACAAGAGATGGAAATAAAGATTACATTTTAATTTTTACACACATTTGCAATGTGCATCTGGTTTTTATATTTACCAATCCACTGTTTGCACACTGACTGCTTCCTACATTCTCCTATTCCACTGGACCAGGAGAACAAATCCTTGCACTATTACCCTTTGAAACAGTGCTCACATTTACGGAGAATCTAAAAGAGCTGCCTTCACTGAAACCACAACAAGCATTACAAATGGCACGGCGGGGCAGCATGCCACTACCTATTCCACTGGGCATAGTGGCTTTCACCACAAGAAATCCATTATCCTCTACTCTTCTAGGCATGAAAGGGTCATGACTTTCTGTCATGAATCTGCACCCTCATTGAATTCCTACTCCCATTTCTGTACTGTGCCTGAATGACCTTTATATACAGGCATATATCAGGCAGTTCTTAAGATTCATAATTATTTTTTTCAGTCGAAATCCTGCCAGTTTTGGTTTTTCTCCAAAGAAATATCTATCCACATTTTAGGACCACGTGAAATCACTAAAGATATGCTTAAGAATCTGGACACCTCCTTTCCTTTCTCTCTTTCTACCACAGTCATCCTTGGGCTACCGAAAAGAGCTCCTTACATTTCCTAGTCCATATTCATCTTTCTGCAAAGAAGAATTGCATAAAGAGCGATGTACTTCACTCACAAAAGAGAAGCATTGGTGTATTTGATTAAGACAGTGAGTTAACAGCCTTCAATGGTAAAGGCAGTACTGGTTTAACAAGATTTGATGGCAAGGTACACAAGTATTTACTGAGTAAAGCACAGGGTCAGACAAAACTGTCTGGAAGACCCTGCCTTTGAGCCATGAGGTTCAGAAAGGACCCCCTTGTGTTCTAAACACCTTCTCAGAGAGGAGTCCACAAGTAGATGGATGCAGACAGTCCTGGAGCTGGTCAATGGTTTATGCCTAAAGGTTCATATATGCACAATCGATCCTTTCTATCTGTTAGCTTTCAGAGTTTCAGTACTCTTATTCCCAGTGTGTTTACTGAGTAACTGACGAGGATTCTCCTAAACTTGAGGAGTAGAAAGCTTAAGAGGCACACTATCCCTACTCCAGGGGAGATCCTGGTGTGCAGCCCACTGCTGGGCAGGAGAGCTCAAAGGGCTGTGGGCAGTCTAGTCTTTATGGAGTAACTTGATTTACTTATAATATCTCATAATGCGAGGTTCAAGACAGCCCTGGGCTGCTGTGTTGCCTCACTGGGATGAGGTGGGACTCGCAATATATCAGATTAATACATCCCCATACCAAAACCTAGCCAGAACCAGCCAAATCCCTACTTTGGATCTCAATGGGGCATTTCTCATGTACAAGTTAATGAAGCTATTCATTACGTTACCATTAAAGAAGACAAAAACAATTTTGGTGTAACGACTGACAGAATAAATGATCAAATACAGGAATGTGGTGGTAGACTTCTGGTAAATCCAAAGACAGCTTCAAAGATAATCTTCAAAACAAAACCAGATAAAATGCCTGCACCAAAACTGATTCAAAAAGTAAAGTGAGCTTATGTGCATACTTCCTTATGCATTTCCTGCTACAACTTATTTACACATGAAACTCCTTTTAGTCCAGAAAAGTGTCTTTTTACTGATTAAGATAATGAACTTCCAAAGTAACTTAACTTTAATATAATATGATGACATGAATGTTAATAAAGTACTACACTTTATATGTTCATCCTACCAAATTTCATACCAATTTGTGTGTTTAAATGAGCATCTATACAGCTGAAACTCAATTCATCTCCAAGGAGGAGGAAGCACCTAAAGGATGAATCTGTATCTGGCATTACTGCTTTGCAATGAGACCCCAGCTGGATGCCAAATGAGCCTAAATCAATAGGCTGTGTTGGATGGTGCCCTGAACAACCTGATCTGGCATCCCCACCCATGGCAGGGGAGTTGGAGGCTTCCTACCTGAAAATACAATATATTCAACATATATTGGAAGGAAAGCAATGTCATAATGAACACTTTGTTTCATCTCTATTTATTATAAAGGTTATTCAGCATATCTTTGTAAGAAGCTAAAACTAAACTCTGCATATCCAGATAAGTGGCATTCCCATTGATTTCTCTAGGCATTTATGAAGGCACATGTCCACATATCCAAAATTCAGTGTAGGGTGGTGATCTCAAGTATAATCATGTAGTGAATTAAGAGTTGTAAATTCCCAGTTCTCAATTTTGTGTTTAAATAAACCATTTTATTTAATGGGAAACCACTTTCCAAATTTAATATAGAATCTCTGCAAAGTGCTCATTTTTGTTCAGCTTTTCAAATCCTCTATCTCTGTGGCAAGTGAGCCACTCAGAAAGAATTTTCAGTAAGTGGTATCAAGTGGGCCCAAAATACCCATTGACCTTGAAAGCAGAAAATGGAAACAGTCACTTCGAACACTGTAATTTGTATTCTCCAGTAGTTAGAGTGAATATCATCCAGCTAATCTGTAGAACTCTCAAACCATCATAATTTACCCTATGAAACAGATCACTGTCAGAAGAAGAACTGGCAATATTGGAGAAGTACTCTTTACTCAGCTTTTATACAACAGTCAAGAGATTCCTGATGTTCTCAGGGATGTAACCGCCACAAATATTCTGGGGGTAAAGACAAATCCTATACTGTTTCCACAGAGCACATCAATTCAAAAACACCTCCAGACAGCGAGTGACAACAATTTAAGAACAGTGAGGGTTTTAAAAAAATCTTTGGAATTTCAAAATATGAGGGTATTCAAGACTTAAGTAGGACAGAAAATCAAGGACAGGTCAGTAACTTGCATTTTACATTATGAAAATGCAATAAAAAATTTAGTGAGTCAAAACGAGCAAACTGAAAAACCTTCCCTAAGCACTGATCAGCAGCACTGGAAACACATTATACACAAATGGAAGGAGCAATCTTACTTCTTGAAGACAACAGTGGTATCAAAAAGAAAAATCCATGAACACCACAACCCACCCCACCCCTGTAAAAAAATGGTTCATATTTTATAAGCCTATGTTAGAGGCCATGAGCACTTACTACCAGTAACAGTCTTGCAATGTTACCCTTCCTCTACCTTTCAGAAGAGTATTGAACATATCCCTGTGTTAGCACGGTAACAAATATATGTTTATTGTAGTTTCCAACCTAGATATGAATATTTTAAAATAATTTCTTCATTCTTCTGACGCAAACTAGACTTTCACCTTTCACACAAAGCCCCCTTTTCTTCTCCCTCTCTCCTAATACAAATCTATTTATAGAATGCAATTGTATTGGCATTAACACTTCTCCCAGCCTAAATAAGACAGGCTTTCATCTCCTCTCATGGAATCAGCTCTCCCCTTCCTAGAAATTACCGGCAGCAAAACCATCCTCCTTTCCCAGTGGATATGGTTTTGCAGTGTTAATGTGGCATGGAAGGCAGCACACTCAGGGAATACACAGACCATATTTCACAGATGGGTATCTGGATTGAATGAAACACTTATCATTGATACTGTCAACTGCAAAGTACTAATTATAAGAATAGTGAGGATGGTGATAACACATCTCCAGAATCTACCTACAAATTTTGCTGTAAGTAGCAAAATCCAGATGCTATGAAGTCTGGGCGAACCATCCAAAATATTTTAATAAAGATTCCTAAACTTCTTCAATGAAAATCTTATCTGATCTCAGGTGAAACTCTTCAAGATTTCTAGCAGACACTATTAATTTTAAATTATGACCACAAATATCTCTTCGTCTGAAAAAAGAAAGTACACAACTTCCTACTAAAACTGTATATAATAGTGTGAAAAATTTTAACTTAGCCAAGCTAATGACTGATCAGAGGTTGAACTCAGTATAAAGTAATTTCAGTTGGTTACCTTCTGAGATGTTCTAAACCATGCAACTGAGGATGCTCCACACAAAATTACTCTACTACTGAATGAAAGTACTATCACAATGAAAAATGATGAAAATCATTTACAACCAAGTTGGCTTGGTAATAAACCATGTGACATGCATCACCTATGGCAAAAGAAACTGCTGGTATTACACAGAATTTATACTCTTGTTGACAGGGAAGAGAAATCATTCTCAGAAGAGGTAGAGGCAAACACATTGTACACAGAGTTCTAATGAAATATACTGAAAATATTTCTGCGATAATTAATTTTGGCCCATGTACCAGTTGTTGCTATGATCATATTGTTAGGATTTATTCTATTAGTTTTAGTTCTGCTGTGTTAGAGTTGTAAAGTTTGAAGTATTCTCTGCTCTTTAGACAGAGCACAGGCTATATTATTACTACTGTAGGTTCTGGCTTAAAGAATGATTGTTACAAAGAATATTTGATCTGGGGGCAGATAAAGAAAGGAGATGAATAATGCAAACACAGGGAATAAGGAATGCTCAGACAGAAGAAATGCTTTGGGTTCCGCACACTAGTATGCAGTACAAACTGGGAAATAAGTAGGTAGGATCTGTCCCAGAGAGAGGGGTATACTGACTCATAAAGTCCAGACTGTTCCCATCAAGCAGACATGACCATCTCACAAAATTTCAAAATCCACTTGAATTTTCATGGCTCCTTTGTCAGTAGAGGGAGTGCATAAATTTTGTGATGTAGTTTAAGGTGTTAAATTCCTCCAATCCTGTAAATATATTTTAAATATTTCCTTTCATAGTTAGCTCCAAAACCAGTGCCATTCACAGACATCCTGCATTTTTTACAAAGCACTTTCTTTATGCCATCACTTCTATTTTTTTCCAGTGTAGAGATGGCCAGTACATTGGAGCAATATTTCTCATACATGAATGGAAATAAATATCTGTTTTGCCCTAGGTAGTATTGCACCTTGCTAAATACATCATATTCTTTAGCAGTCAATTTGACAGCAGTTGCAAATGTCCCTCAACTATATGCTGGTATGTCTTCAACGTGGATAAAAACAACTAAACTACTACATTTTAACAGATGTTAACAAGTTAATGTACATGTTTGATGCAACACATTTCCAAAAACATTCACATCATTTAGACTCTCTACATAGAGGTCCAGAAAAGCTTTAGTCCAGCTGCCAAGTCTAATCCAAGATCTACTTTTTACAGACAACTCCTCCTCAGACATTGTTGAATCCTTATTTGGGTCCAAGTTTTGCTTTTGTTTTATCTAGAATCTAAATTGATGTTTGCCTGTGGGGAAAATACAGACATTTTATAGTCTTTCATAAGTGAAGTGCTATTGACCACATACAGCCCAAAGCATATGACTGCAGGAATTTTCTTTGCATATATTTTCTTCAAAGCAAAACAATCTTCGGCTGTTCATTAAAAATTACTTAGGTTTACCACCTCTTTATATTCTGCCCACATCCCTTCCTTCTTTAACTAAAGCAGATTTATGGAGGAGCACAAAAGCACGGGATTGACTTCAAAGGATATATATGCAATTGTTGGTGAAAACATGATGGGAACAATATATAGTTTCTGTGCTTCTTCACTGGTTTGGATTAAATCCACTCCATTTTTAGGAGAAGGCTGTGCAAGCAATTGTCTGAGTACATTTCTTTTCATCCCCAATAATTTTTGTAGAACTCACGTCACATCAGAGGCGTGCCTCGGTGGACGTAATTCATCAAATAGATTTTAAAATCTGATCAAATGAAACTAAGCAGCCTTGGTCCTTAGGGACATATGGCAGTAAATGAAATACTTAACAATGAGTGAAAGAGATAATAGCCATCACAAGACTACATTATTCTTAGACACATATGTACATAACATACAGAAGAAAAAATGCCTTGTGCAGTATGCATAGAAAATTACAACCTCAGTAGATAAACTGATAAAACAATGTCAGCTGAAAGGTTTTCATTTCAGAAATGACAACAAAAAAATCTTTTAAGTGGGAGGTAAAAGTGGTTTTAAATACATATTTCAACCTTTACTGATTGTGATGTGAGGAAAAAAGAAATCTGTACAACAGAAAAAGTAGATGGGGTAGCAAACTGTAAAAATGATACCCCAAGTACTGTCTTAAAAAGTCTCCTTTGTTCTCCTCCATGGGTTACCATGAACCTCTCTGAGATCAATGGGAGTAGTTCAGAAAGGCCGCAGCTGTTTACAGGTGATGACAATTTCAGCAGTTTGATATAAATAACAGTAGGAACCAGCACCTGAAAGCACTCAGTGGCAGTTCAATATTATCTGCAAAAGATGTGGCTTTAATACACAGTAATAGATTAATGTCACTATTTCACAGCATAGTGCAAGGGAAAATATTAATGCCAGGATAAATGCAGTTTCAGAAATTGCTGACATCTGGAAAACAAACTACTTGACACTTGAACTCCTGAATTAGTTTTACAATTTATATGAGGTGTCCAGATCAGATGCACAGTTCATTAAAATGCATGTGCTTTCACAAATCAAAGATTAAACCAATTCTGAAGATATTGTAATTGAATTAAAACTCAAAATATTCCTCTGCTGCACAATCTGAGTGTCTGTCATGTAAATTACCTGATTTGAAACAAAATCAAGTAATAACTATCTGCAATTTGCAAGGAGGGACATTATGATTAGGCATCAGATATATTTTGCAGAAGAAGCCCCTTGACCTTTGGGCTCTTCTCTAACTTAGCAGATGGGTTGGAATTTAACACTAGTATGATAGCAAAGGAACTGGGCCAACAAGGAATAAAAAAGTACAGTGGTTATAGCAAGATATATGTACAATTGACCCATATTCACAGAGAGCTCTCATAGCTAGCAGAATAACCATTTTCAGCATCCAGCAGGAGAAAAAGCAGACATATTTCAGTGGATTTTTCAGTGGTTTCTCTTTTTATCCTTTTTCTCTAAAGGCTACACAAAACAATCAGGTTGGAAATTAAATGACTGTTTTAATTACTTTTTTTTTTTACTGATACAGATACACTCTCTCACTTGGCTTACATTTTAGAATTTTTCATTCATTATTTTATTACTATTGGTCCCTTAAGATTGTCATATTGAGTTTTCCTAGTCTCTGAAGTAATGAATATTGTAATTAAGTCTTGGTTAAAGGTAGTTCATGGCCAAATGGTGCTCATTTCCTCCAAGCATCTGGTTGCCAATTCAACTTTTAGTTTGCTGGCTTTGACAATTCTTTGACCCTGATCAAAGAAGTTTTTAATAGAGCTCTTAGTGGCTATTTATACAAGAAGATAAGAAATTAAGAACAAAACTACAGAAAAAGCTTATCAGAAACTAAAAATTATGATGGGTTTTACCCCACCTTAACTCTCCTCTCCTTCAGAGTAATCACAAGGATACAGAAGTGAAAACAGGTGGAGTTCACTAAAAAAGCCTGTTCATTGTCCCAAAGGGACTACAAATTATATTAACAGTTCAATCCTCTCCTCCTTAGTCCTGTGGAACTCAGAGGTAGTTTCAAGTAAAGCAGAAGTCAACCTACCTGGCAGATATATTAACAGACTTAGAATGTGAGTACCTAAATTTAGTGAGGGCCTGCTATGCAGATGCTGAGGAGCAACTACCATATGAGAGAAGAACTTTTGTTGTGATGTGCTGGTAACTCTTTCAGGTGCCATGGAATCTCAGTCACATGGTATCTTGGACAAAAATACATCAGGACAGGAGGAATGAGAAGGGACAGAGATTGTTCCATAACACGGAATCCAAGGAGAAGTCTGCTAAGACCTGCAATGGGGAAACAGCTGATCTCCAGTCAGCCTCACAGACAGAGAAACTGGCCTGTGAGAGCAGACCTCTCTTGGAAGAAGGTGTTTCTCCAAAAATGACAACATGCTGAATCATCACTTTCTGTTTTCTCGCTTAAAGGACATCTATTTACACAATAGTATAAACAGCAGAGTATTACAGCAAACTAAAACAATCCTTAGTCAAGTCTCAGAAAATAAGCCGTTCCACCCAACTACTCCTCCCACCACTGACAGCACTCGCAGAAACTCTGCCCTAAACCAGCAGGAA
>NW_008237239.1:6109291-6152803 GCF_000691975.1 Corvus brachyrhynchos | reverse complement strand
GTATGCTTGGACAACTAAACTCTTATAATCTACACTGTTATAGATGTTTGCAGTGTTGTCAGAAAGGATCTGTGGGAGTTTTGGTTTTTGTTTGTTTGGGGTTTTTAATCTTTATTTGAAGAAGTTTTTGAGGTTCATTTTAAGGGATTACAGTTTGACAAATACTCCATCTGAATACGAGTTTCATGTATATACAAACAAAGCACATGGACTTCACTCCTTTCTCAGCATGAGCTTTGCTATTCTTGTCTTTTAGATTCCTAAATTGTCTTAAACACAGTGATACTGAGAAATATGAGTTAAATAAATTATGCTCTCCCCCCTGCCAAAAAAAAACCCCAAACACCAAGCAGTTTTTGGAGAAGATTTTCAAGTGGGAGTTTTGTAGTTCTAGCTAATTAAAGTGCAGTAGTTGGGCTTTCCAGCCTTGGAGGAGTTACAGCACTGTCAGTGGGATACTGCCACAAGCCCACAACTACCTATCTTACAGGATTAGCTAAATGGCAAATCATCCTGTGTGCCTCTGCTATCTGGAACTGCCTTGCAATGGCACCGTACCAACACTTCAAAGACATTTCATTACAGGCACAAAAACTACACTATGTATATACATTACACTCTTTTTTTGCATGTTTGTCTTTTTAATAATTCCAGTATTTCGGTAAGGATTAAACAATCTTTGAATAGCAAAGACAGTAACAAACTAAAACCAGGGCTCTACTGATAAAGAAACAGCCTACATTACTTGGAATAAAACATTAGCTAAGTATTAGAGAAAAGGGTCTATAACAGATGAAGGCTTGTAACAACTTTTGGCACAAATCAGAACCAGCTACTGGCAATGACACACCTGAAACCTCTTGAAGTGAGTTCTTACTGTATGGATAGAGTAAAAAAAGCACTATGTAAGATCTTGCTCACCATTCGTAACTAATGCATGGAATAATTTCCTTTCTCCATTTCACTTATTTGTTTTCTTGAGATAATAAATTAAAATTCTTTTGTCTACCATGGCTGATCACTTCAGTTTTATATATGAAAATCACAATAAAATACTACCCATATAATCTGAAAATATATCCACTTCCAGACAACCAGATCAGCACACCTTGGATTGCTGAGATTTACCTGATTTTGGTGGCTGACTAGGTATATCATCAGCTTCTAGGACATACGTCAAATAGTCATCATATTTTGGACTCTTGAGAAAAAAAAAATCCTCTATAGCAACAAAGGAATTTGAGCCTAGAGTCCCTCCTTTTTTTCAAACTCCATAAGGTATGAGAGGAGTCACGACCCCAGCTTTGCACCAGTGCAGTTACAACTTTAGGTTGAACAAGCTACTAAGAAATGACAGCAGGAAAATGAAGCTTAGAACTCCTTATTCCATCCACAATTTTCCTTCTAAAAACTCTCCACTAGAACCCAAATGTCAGCTTTCTTGTCTTCTTGAACAAGACTGCAGCTTCCTTATATGTCATGTATTAATTTCCATTCCACGGGATAAAACAAAACTTCCTTTTAATATAAGGATGAATTTAATATGGAACATGAAAACTATGCAGAAATATGGAAGTCAGGGTCACTGTTGACATTTGAATCAACGTCCCAAACCAAACCACTCAGCCTTAGCTCAATTTACAGTGATAAAATATTTATCATGCACACATGTGCTGTAATGACCCGAAGCAGTTATGTTTTCAAAGAACATTAAGGAGAATATGATCCCTTCTGGTGCAATTGTTGTCTCTCTCCTATTAAGACTAACGAGAACAAATTCTACCCAATCCTAGACCAAGTGGAAAATTCAGTTAACTTGACAACTGAATGACAATGATATAATTAGCAAACCATACAGCTTCCAAAAGCTCACAGTCCCTTCCATGCAGTAAATAAAGGAAATTCTTTTTAGTTCTGTGCATAAGACACTCTCAAATAGCAACATAGGAAAGTGACCTTATAAACCAAATAATAGTAAAAATGACCCTCAGAAAAAATCTCTTAGTATAACAGAGCATTTTTTTTCTAGCTCACTTGCAATACTGTTTTATAGTTTATAGTGCATCCTTTTGGTTCTGTGGTTTTACCTCAGTAATCAGGGGCAGGGGAGAGAGAAGACTGTCTTTTACTTTTTTTTCTCTAATACATACAATATGAAATGCCCAGGAATGCAGAGAAGGATGTCCTAATGGGTTTTTTTTACATTCTCACACACTGTTTCTCACAAGACTAAACCCAAGATGATAGATGGCACTTTCTTTACCTCATTGATAATTAGATTCCACTTATCTATTTGTTGCTCCCCTTAATGGTTTTGAGCATCAGAATTTTTGCCAAATAGCAAGACAAAGGCAAAAGTCTGAGCAAAATTTGACCTGTTCAAAGCCAAAACAGCAGTAAAAACATAATCTGGAAAGAAGTTTATCTGAAAGGTCAGCAGGTTTCTAACCCCTTGTAGATCAATTTTACCCCAAACAAATATACCCCAGGTTCCCTGACTACCTGGGGAATATTTCCCAGGAGGTTTCAAAAGCGGGAATTTCTCCATATTTTTTCAAGTTGCATTCAAATCTTAACATTTTCCCCAATAATACAGTATTCTGTTATGTTCCCTTCCTGCTTTCACCAAGATTAGGAAACAACACATAACTTGTGGAATTGGGTGTATCCATTAGGTAGGTAATTAGACCGAAAAAAGAGAGCATAAGAAAAGACACTGAACATGCAGTTAATTGAAGTCACTGGGGTTTTGGTGCTGGGACAGACAAACTGCTGGCAGAAAATCACAATTAGAGCCAAGGCTGAAGGCTTTTAAGGCAACATTTGCACCCATGGAAATTTCTCTTGAACCAGAAAAATGCTGGATTAACTCATTCTATCAGAAAAAACACAACCCCCTCCACACATCTGAAAAAAACAAACAAGAAAGACCTGAAGTCTTATTATTCTCAGTTCCTGTTACTAATTCGTCTCATACCTCAGGATTGCTTCACCAACACGTGTTATGCCTTTTTATTCCAAATCATCATGCTGAAGAGTGTCCAATTTCTCTTCCTCAAGTTTGCTGCAGAAGAAAAAGTGGCAGAATAAAATTTTATTTCCTTTCTTTCGTATAGCTTTATTACTTAGAAACAAGATTTATTTCAAATTTTATACAGAATTTTTTAGTTTTGGGATTAGAGATGAGGTTTTTTTAATGAAAGCACGTTTCTGAATATGTATATAATTGTATACTCCCACAGAGCAATGGTACATTCAAGAAAATGTAGAGCAGTTTATAAATTTTCAAGTAAAGGAGGAGTGCGAAGAACAAGAGAATATATATACTTTGTCAAACTGGAATTTGGTTAGTCAGTCCCAGTCCTTCCCAAAAATATACACGTGGTGGGAAGAGAAGGGCATACTATATTACATGTGGATGATTTTAGTTTGGCACTTCACATAAGTAAACTGTACTCCTTTTAAAATTGGTGCTCAAGGCATCTATATTTTTTAAGATTTAAATATGCAAAAACATATCTTCCATGAGAGATTAGTTGTGTTTGAAAACCTGCATATATAAGAATGTAAAACTTTTTAGTTTGTTTTTCCATGGAAACAGTAAGGAAATGACAACGAGGAGTCTGACTTTATATTTCCATTTGCTGCCAGCCTTTGAGAATGATACAATGCCTTATTCTGTGAACTCCATCCTCATTATAATGTCACACTTGGGAGTCAAATGTTTTAAGCATTACAGAGGATGTAGCAATTCAAGTGGTCATAATGAGATTAATAAAGCAAGAAGGTCCTCCAGATAGAACCTTATGTCATGTTAAGCCTTATTAGAAGAAGACAGTATCTTGCTGCTCTGCAGCATAATCTGAAGGGAATGTCAATAATTGACGCATGGTTGTTCATTAATTGTGATTCACTGCTTTGAGAAATTTATTTTATATCCAGGAAACCAGAACCCTGGAACTTACTTCATTTAGGATGCTGAAAATTTATACCACGCTACAGCAAATTTCAGGATGCCAAAAGTTTCTGGAAGGTTCCTCTTATTAAGGCGTTCAGTACTAGGTGGTAATAAAGTTGGCCACTCCTGACCTGCCAGCATGACACGCTTTGCTGATCTGCAGACAGATAATGTATTCCTCAGCTGCCTCTGGATCCTGAAGCCATAAACTGGCTTTTCCGCCACCGGGAAGAACACTATCCTCACGTTAATTAATCCCTTTAAAACATGCTCCCAGCATGCCAGGGTCCTGGTTAGCATATTTGTTGTACATTCACAAGCCTGTGAGTGAAACTATTTTTAAGCTTCACTAAATTTACAGCTAGCTGGTAATGCATGTGTTTGACTTTAACAATAGCTGATGATATTCAAATGGCAACTGAGCGAATCTTGTGGCAAAACAAACCCTCCCCCTGTCACATTTGGTGTCTGCACAAACACCAGTATCAGTTATGCTGGTCAGTGCTGGGCTGGGGTGCCTGGTGGCTGGGTAGACCCACAGAGCCAGGGTCAGGGGAGGAGAGGGAGGGGCTTTTCCCTTTTCCACCCACTAACCTTGGATCCACGATGCACCAACATCCCAGGGCTGCCAGCCCTTTCCCAGTTCTGCACTTGCAAAGGCAAAGCTACAGCTGGGGAGGCCACAGGCACCAGGTGCTGGACACAGGAAAAGAATTCCCAACCAGTGGGGCCAGCAGCAGGGGCCAGCACAACCCCAGACCGCTCTCAGGGCCCTGCTCTGCCCAGACAAGACAAGCAATGGCCTGCTACTGGAAAGAGCAAAAATGCTGGGCTTTAAATCCCCTCTGCTTAGTCACTGAGCCATAGGCTCACTCAGGAGCACAGAAAGGACACCACAAACTCCGCAACCCCTCAGGATTCTGGACCAAAAATAAGAAAAATATCTCAACAATGTGCTTATTTTTTCCTGTCTAGTCTTGTCTCATGACAGCCTGAATCATTTCAAGTGAGGCTCAGGCTCCCATTTCCTTTTAATCATGCATGGACATCACTTCACTTGGTAAGTGATTGATTTTTATAGTCAATGCAATTTTCACAATCAGTGACACTATGATTGTAAAACTTACAGCTAAATGCTATAAAGTTAACCTCAAAATTCTTGCAATTGTTGCAGACCACTGTATTACATTTCAGGGTGCAATACAGTTAAAATCGTACTTTTTAACACAAGGGCATATTATGGGGCAGGTCATAATAAGTTCTAAGCACTGAGTAAA
Source organism: Corvus brachyrhynchos (assembly GCF_000691975.1). Taxonomy (NCBI): domain Eukaryota; kingdom Metazoa; phylum Chordata; class Aves; order Passeriformes; family Corvidae; genus Corvus; species Corvus brachyrhynchos. Next base: position 6,147,568 of record NW_008237239.1, on the reverse strand, counting down.
TATACAGTTGTAACTAGCTTCCACATAAATGATTATAGGTTGGTTAGAAAACACCAATTCTTTAAATGAAGTTTGAAAACTAATATACCTTCATATATATCACACATACATTAAGCTGCTGTTTGCTGGCAGATTATCTAGTGACAGTTTGGAATATTTCATTTGGTGAGTAGCTCTTTCTCATAGAGAGACATCTCAGAAACATTTTAACATTATAACATTAAAACATTATAACATACTTCCAAAATTACCAAATCAGACCCTTAGTAATGAAAAAGAACTGTTCGCATCATATTGAAAAAATACAAAATATGATATGCATATGTAGGGTTTTGGTATTTCCATAAGTGAGATTTTGTTTAAAAATATCTTTTATGATTTTGTCTACTTCATGTATATTTATTAGCAATTATCTTCTGTTTTCTCCTGCCACACCTTTCCAGCCTCACTCTTTTCCAAGATTTTTCTGCAAAATATGATTCTCTGACATACCTTAGTAAAAATAAAGAAAACAGCCCAGGGTGCTCTGGGTAAGATTACACTATTCCTTTTCTACTCTCTATTTCGTGATCCTACTCAATCCACTAAAATAAAATTGAAAAAAAGCCTGATACGCTTATCGTGTGTATATGTGATTCTTGCAAAATTAGCAAAATATAAAACTGTTCATACTATTATTGAGCAAAAGTAGCTGAAAAGCTGAAATAAACTTTAAAAAGACTGACATTAAATATTATTCTGTTAAGAACTGTAATTCTACCAGTGTGCTAAGTATTTTGGCTTTCAAAACCACAGGTCTGTGGTTCTTTTTTATTCCCCCAAACTTTTCTTGTCCTATTTCTTGTGATGAAATAACAATATTTTTAAGAAGTCTGCATTCAGTTTTGAATACAGAAAAGATCTGTCATAAATAAAATATGCGGAATAAAGACATCTGGAGCAAGACCCTTTTGAATCTTTATAACCCAAAAAACCCCCAGAATTAGTATGAAAAAACTGCCACTATAATATACAATAATTGCACCCCTACCACAGTGTGTATACGTTTATGTTTTATTAGCAAGGTTAAATGAGTATAATTTGACATTTATACATCTTTGACTTCAGTAATATTAAGAGCAACAAAATTTAAAAGGGCTTTAAAACATGCTAAATTTGGAGTTTGTGCACACAAGGAAAATCGAACAAACACTTTTAATTTAATTTATCCCACTTTACCAACAGAGTTTAATGGTTCTAATAATATTGTCAGTAATGCACATGCTTATAATAACCAGAGCTCTATCTTCTGCTTAATCATCAGTATATGAATATTAACATTACAAAATACTACATTTAAATATTTCAACGTATGGGTTTATTTATTTCTCTAACCTTAATTGCACCCAAAACTACACAAAAGTCATCCTGAGATGGTAGTATATTGCAGACATCAGTACAATCCTAAAAGCACAATTCTGCTATATTTAAAACATTAAGGTTGAAATGTGAGGGAGGATTTAAAAAAAAATAGTCACACAACTTTCACTTGCATGTATCTTATGACCAGACTTCACAGGTACCCATGGATCCTACCATCCCAGGCCTATAGTATGTTGTCTTTATGTTTTACTTGTCTTTAACTACAGGTGATTGATTTGCTATATGGGCTTTGAAATATTTTCAGTCATGAACTTCATTATTATTGTCTATTTTCAATAAATAATAACTAGCAACCAACAATTCTGCCTAAATAACTTTCAGGATCGTGGGGATTTTTCCCTCAAATTCAAAACCTACTGAACTAGACTTCTCATTAGAGCCACTCAAGTGATCCAGATTGTCAGTTAAAGTGGTGCAGAACTACTGAACACAGGACTCAAGGAACAAGTCTCTGAAAGAAATAAAAGTAAATTTTTATACTGGCAAGAGCCAGCATAGGGTTCATGGTTCAGAGAAGAGATTTTTCTGGATATGTGGATGTTCCTGTGATTCCAGACACTGACACAAGTCAAAATTATTTCAAAATGAGCTATGACCACAGACCTAACTCTGATGCATATCTATACTAGGTGATGAAAATAAGCAAAGGATTACCTGAGCTGCTGCCAGCCACAAGCCGACCCAGCTACGGCAACGTGCCAAAATTGTCCACTCAGACACAGCTTCCCCGCTCTTGGATCCGAGTTCCTGTGTCTGGACACGCCATCTGTGCTGCCCCAGGCACTGCCCAGTGCTTATGTGGGGTTTTGTACCTGTTTCCCTGCCACAGCAGAGGTTTGGTGCTTACCACAAGCAGAAGAGGCACAAAAAAAAGGTCAGAGAGCTCTCTGTAGATTTTTAATTATGGAATGAAGGCAATTACTAATTTCCAGGCATTTCTGTACATGGGCATTGATTTGGAATTGCAGCCTAATTTTTTTAGCACTCAATTAAATGTCAGCCAGGTATCCCTGGTTCTGAGCAAATGTCTGAGCCAGAATACACTGCTATACAAAGACAGATCAAGATTCTCCTTTTCCCCTCTTTAATATTTCTTCTCTTCTCTGGAATTCATCTGTCAAAAAAATTACAATAAATTTCTTCAATAATTTGTACTTCCCACAGGCAGTTCTGACATTTTTGCTAGGCAACACCATACCTTAACACATAATTTTCACTAGAACATCATTCACATCAGTATAACAAAAAGAGATTGTTTTTAGAATCATTTTTCCCTGAATCATATGCCATAATCAGGGAAAGGGGGAAAAAAAGATATTAGGAAGAGATTAAAAAAGAGTCTCTTTTCTGTATCTATTCAAATATCAAATCTTTCTCCTAACATTTTTGTACTATTATTTTAATAATTATTAATAGTTTTCTTAGCAGTATGGTTCCAGTTTTAGACTATGAGATGCTACACAGAAGGTCAACTCTCTGCCTAATCTTTTTTTATCATTTTTGACCTTGTGAATTTGTACCTCTCCAATGTGAACTAGTTTACCTGGATATAGTCCAGTGAAACAGTGAATCCACTGAGTGCTGGATTCTATTCAGTTACTTCTGATAACTAGGTTTCATCTGAGTCACATCTGGTTGTGATTTTGTTTCAATAAAAAGCCAGCTCCTGGACTTTGACAGACAGCCATTTGGGAAGTAAGAAGTTTTGAAATGCCTCCTTAAATTAGAAACTTCAATGGAAACCAGTATGGAATTCTGTATTTTTTTCAGAGATAAGTCATTAAATGTTTGTGTTCATAGAAATTGCAATGAATATGCACAATGCAGAAACCATCTGCTGGAAGAGTCTTATGAAAGATTAAACACTGAGTATACTGGAAAAATCCTGTGAGAATATCTTGCACAATTGGAAGTTAGCACTCTAGTGCCCACAGCAGTATGCAGAATGAAAAAAAATCACAGCACAAACTCTTTAATCATAAATCCTGTAAGTTTTCAATAGAAATCTTGCATATTGTCAATTTATATTGGTCTGTTTTGTAAACAGTCTGTGAAGCCAAGAAACAGCCAAGATTTTTATTTATCAGAAGGACTCATGGATTTTTTTTGTAATCAGAAATAAATCCAAAATAACAAGCTCAAAGTGCACTTCAGTAATCATCTAGGATTCCCCTTTATCAAGGTTATATTAATCTGTCCATTTTACTAGATAAACTTCCAGCAGCATCATGCCTCAATTAGTATTTTTAGTAGCTTTTTGTTCTAATCATCCTATACCCCAAGTATTTCACTAGGACTGGAAAAATCTGAATTTTGTGCAATATAAAGAATTAAGAAGAAACCAACAAGTGATAAAGTAAATTGCATTTGCAAGGAAATGTTTTATGATTACTGATTTACAGAGTGAAGTTTTATATATACAAGAATGCTGAAATTTCAGAAAATACGGGCACTTTTGTACAAACCAGACAGTTCCTAGTGACCTTTTATTCATTGCACACAAAATTGTTCTCATGAAACTTGCCATGCAATATTGCTTCTACTCCAGATGGCTACCATCTAATAACCATCTATTTGCATTAATTTGAAGAATTATACTCCTTGCTGACACATACTTCCTGCAAGACAGAAGATCATCTTGTTTTGTCAAGTGTCCATAAATCATGAAATCCTCCTTTCTAAATTTTGCATGCTCTGGGTTAGCTAAATAATGCCGTGTCTTTTTTTTCTATTCCAGAAGAATAGCACCAGCTTTGAAACACAGTGACATTAAATAATGCTCTCCCATTTCCCAAAACCCTTCTTCAAAAGCTCTGTGAACTATGGAATACAACTGATTCACCTGAGAAATACTACTTTTAAGTTATGTATGATATTAAAGAGCTTTTCAAAACACTGGCCAAAGATTACATCAGCCTGTGGAACTGGAAGCAGACAAAAGAAATTGTTTAACTTGTGTTCTGGCCAAACTATCAGGTCAAGATTTCTCTTGTTAAGTGGCATTGGATGCATTATAAGCAACTGTGTTAAGATCTCTGAGCTCTTAAATTCCCCAGGCTATAGTTGAGATTCACCTAGATATGACATGCAATTTTAACCAAAAATAACCAGCCAAACAAAAATGGCAAACAAGTAAGCCAACAAACCACCAAAACCATGCAACACAACAAAAACACATGCACACAAAAAAAAAAAGGAAACCACAAACTGCCCACCCCTAAACAAACCATATAACCATTTAACCAGCACACACCACCAGGCTGGATGGCCTTCAGCACACACCAAACCAAAGCCCTGCGACGACAATCACAGGCTCAGGCCAAGGTTGTCAAGGATATGTTGTTGCAGCATCCACACCACCTTGCTCCATACTGGAAGTATTGCCTACACAAGTGTCACACAGCAAAGCAGACCTACCCCATAACATGCAGCCTGCCTCCCTGACACTGGAAAAAGTGAGAGTGTGGATATCACCTGTTGGAGCACTACACCACATGTAACTTCTGAACTTTTGCTTGACCCCTTCGCCCAGGAAAACCCCTCCGAACTTCCAGCCCTTTTTTTGTCTAAAAAAATTACACAGAATCAGTGGGTCTCAAAGTGCTAGACATCCAAGGTAAGGGGCTAGACACTTCAATTTATAGTTTAAAATATTAAGGTTCCCACCTCTGTTGTTTGATCTCATTTCTACTAATTTCCCAATTGGACTTGGTGCCTTATATAATCCAACCCTTATAAAATTTTCCTAGGGTCACCCCTTTGCTGATTGAGCTATTTGGCATCTGCAGAACCTCCCAGTCAAACTACTGTGCTGTTCCTTGTAGCGCATCACTTCCTCCCCAGAGACCCCTCAGCACCAGAGCACAGAAATACACCTTTTCCTGGGAATCCTGCCCTCCTGCAGCACCACTTCCCATTGTCCTTCCAACCCTGTGGTATTTTGTTTCTGCTTCTTCTGTTAAAAGATTTTGCTCAAAAGAGACCAAAGAAAAACACTTCTCATAAGAGCATTATTCTTATTTAGCAGCACAACAGGATTTGCACCTATACTCTGTTGAAGCCATTCAGACATTTTAATTCCAAAACTCTTATCTAAGTTCATTCTTGACTGTGTTTTGAAACACAAAACATGAGAAATTCACTGAAAACAAGAGCCAAATGTAATGAATTCTGAGGAAAAAATATCAACCATATTAGAGCTCTGCAGTTTGGCATGACAGGTAAGTATTTCTTTTCTTCAAAGACCTCAGTAAATCAGAGCAATGGTGCTGATGGCATGGGATAATTGTCTCTGATATGCTGCAGTGAGTGTTATTTATGGTTGTTTATAAAATATGCTGTCAGAATGGCAGGCTGCCTAGAACCTCAGCCTTATTTATGGATTCTCCTGTCTTCACATGCCCTTTTCTAAGCCAAATTAAAAAATCCCAAAAGTTTCAACTCTATGCTCTTGAAACAAGAGCTCTTCCTTCAGAACACAGAAGATTTGCTATATTACAAATCTGTTATTCTTAAGTAATTCTGTGACTACCTGTTGTGGAAAATATATGCAGCTCCGGCAAAATACTTCCCACATTCTCTCTCAAAAGTCCATATTCTGCACTGAGTGATGACTGATGTAATGCTACCTATGCCATCAGCATTATACTTGATATAGTTCAGGAGTCTGGACTCTTGTTTGGGGTTTTCACAGATGCCAATGGAAGTATATCAACCTGTTCCCCCACAATTTTAAAAATATGGCCCTAAATACCCAGTACTTGTAAGACATCTTTGAAAACTTCTACATAAAATGTTTTGTACAATTTTCTGCTTAAGTATAGCAAATATCTACTTTGCCAAGTATGCCTTTCATTTAAATCAGAAAAAAAGCCCAAAACCCACCAAACCTCTATAGACTTTCAAAAGGCAAAAGATGTTCTCATTTTCTGTCAAGGAAGCTTTAAACAAGTGGATTTTTCAAGTTCCTTGAACACCAAACACACAACAGGTTTTTTTTGGTAAAGTCTTGCTCTTCTTCAAAAATTACCATTTAGCATCAGAGCATGGCTTGTAGAAAAGATACAGGAGAGGTGGAGTTGTTTGTTTGAAGTGTTAAATAGCAGAGCACAGGCGTTCTGACAAGGTAGATCTGCAATCATCAGGGTAGATGTTTTTGATTGTTCTGACCCCCAAAGAACTGCAGTAATGGCAGACACTTAAATCAGACTCTAAGAGTGATAAAAGTAAGCAGGTTGATATATTCATACATATTTTTATATATTTTTGACACTTTGAAGATTGTAGATATGGTCTAATAAGGTATAATTCGTCAATTATATAATAAGAATGAGAATAATTAATTATAATAACTAAAGTATTTCAATGAAAATATTATAGAGGGACCTAAAATATAAAATAAAATGTAAAAAAAACATATATTATTGAAGAATAAAATATAATACAAACAAGAAAATGTCCCAATGCTTTCACTTCAATCTTTAGTTACAGCCTGGTATTTCTTAGCTTCATTAGAGAAGTGAGTTGCATAGTTACAGTGCGAAAACACCTTTAGCAGTTTACTAAGAATATTTCCCAAAACATAATGAACTGCCTGCTGAGCTCATGAGTTTGATTTTAATTGTACTATTTCTAGCCTTGTTTTCAAGATATTACATGAAGAATACACATATGCACCCAACCATAAAATAAACTGGTCCCAAAATTCTCAAGAAAGTTGAATAACAGGACAGATGACATTCTTTCTTTCCCAAGAAACATCTATTTTCCCAAGAAACTTTGCTGTCTTTAGGATTACTTGTTTACATTGCAAAGAATCAAGTATTCCCTGGCTACTGGACAGAAATCCAAGGAGCAGATTTTGTTAGCGAACATAACACCTGTAACTTCAATGAGTAAATCCAATTTGTAGTTGAAATTGAAAAGAACTCATCTCCTGAAGTTTCCGTCCTGTTGCTATAGAAGTAGCAGATATTTGGAGCAGACTGGTCTCTGCAAACCAAGACATTTCCCTCATCATGGGACCATACAAATTAGTTCACAGAAAAAGGGAATCTAGATTAAACAAGCTGTCAGCTACCTGCATTTGCTTAACTTTTAACAGAACAGAGCACAGCCATGGCATACAGCCACATTTATCACAAGATTTGTGCCATTGTTTCTACCAGATGTTATCCTACTTGCATCATTTCTTGCTGATCACAAGCACTGTGAGGGGAGGCTATTTCAAGCCCTAACCATTTGGGAAAGGCAACCCAAAAGGGTTGTAACTGCCTCTAGGAACAGTAAGAAACTTACAACCTTACGACCCTCCCTTTTGAAATCCTACCAGGAGAAACTGATGTTTAAAGTGATTGAATTGCATCAAAACAATCAAAGACTACACAAAACACATCACTTAAACTGTGCGCTGGCAATCAGGTGCTGGTGCTGGCAATCATCCAAAAATTCAGGTCCAAAGTATGCCTGTCCACACAAGCAGTGCCTAGAACAGGAGATTTCTTGGCTGAGTGGTCATTTAGAATACTGAAAAATTCTTAAAGGCCTTGCAATCATCCAGACTTTGTACTCCATATGCTGGAGTACAAAGCTCTTGCAGCTTCCGATTCTGAAAAAGTTAGGAAACATTTCTGATTTCTTTCTGTAAATGTGGACATGGTTGACTTTTGTAGAGATAAAGGTGGAGAAATAACAGAAGACAAACAGAAGTAAAACGCTGCATGGCATTCACATAAAAGATACCAAGATCTTGAATTTAGGAGGGGAAAGGCATCCACAAGGGGAGAAAAAAGAAAAGAACTTGAAAACAGTTTGGTTTTGAGATGTCAAAGTCAAATTTCTCATTTCAGAAATCAAATTCTTCATTCACTAAAGCAGTAGGAGGTAGAATAGAATAGGATTCAAAGGAGAAATCGTACACTTATCCCTCTCCACAGTGATTAGTGAAGGGATAGAGGTAACTACAGTAGTTTTATCTGGGCCCATGAGGAAAGCAGACACACACACAGCAGTGGGAAAGAATTAAATTTTTCCTGCTCATTTGTAATACAGTCAAGAACATGCAATACGATATGATCAAACAGAACATAAAGGAATTGCAGAGTCTTAATCAGAAAAGACTTTTTTTTTATATAAAAAGAGAATAATGTAATTCTAGATCATTGACTAAGATCCAGAAGTTGCCCAGAATCTTGCCCAAACATCCTTGTCCACTGATTGTACATCATTTGTAATCATGTGTTCCTTGCTGCTGGCTAGCTTTCAGCACAAAGACAGATGCCATGAGCTTCCTATTAGCACGATACAGGCGGTAGCAGCACTTGTAAATCAACATGATGGATTGCTCCAGGAAACGAGATCCTTCTGATTGCAGCGTTAGGAAACACAGAAAGGGAAAGACTCTCCTCTGCTTATGGCAACATATCACTGATGTTTTAAATCTTCCTAGAAATACATGTATATATTTGAGTATTATGTATTTGGGAAACATACTAATAAATCAGATAATTTCATAGAATAATAGGACAGTTTGGGTTCAAAGGGACCTTAAAGATCATCCAGTTCCAACCCCCCTGCCACGGGCAGGGATATCTTCCACTTGACCAGGTGGCTTAAAGCCCCATCCAACCCCACCTCAAATGTTTCCAGGGATGGGGCATTCACCAGTTCTCTGGACAACCTGGTCCAGGGCCTCACCATCCTCACACCATCCTCACATTCTGCCTTGTCAGAATGCCTGTGCTCTGCTATTTAACACTTCAAAGTAAAGAAATTCTTTTTAATATCTAAATTAAACCTACTCTCTTTCAATTTGAAGCCACTCCCCATGTCCTATCACTACATTCCCTTGTAAAAAGTCTCTCTCCCTCTTTCTTGTAGGCTCCCTTCAGATACTGGAAGGATACCATAAGGTGACTCCAGAGCCTTCTCTTCTCCAGGCGGAACAACCCCAGCTCTCTCAGCCTTTCCCCATAGCAGAAGTGCTCCAGCTAAGATAGTGGCCTCCTCTGGTTGCTCCAACAGGTCAGTGTCCTGTGTGAGCTGAGAACTCCTCTGGGGTTTCATGAGAGCAGAGTGGAGGGGCAGAATCAGCTCCCTGATTTCTGTTGGTATCTTGTATAATTACTTCATACACCGTCCTACCTACAGCAGATAACTGCTTTCACAGTACCTACTCTCTTCTGTGCAATGCTTGAAGAAAACCTTTGATTCCTGTTCTCTTTTTGAGGCTAGACATGGAAAGCTCAGACTCATACTATCACCACAGTCTGAAATCAAGAGCTATCCCAGCTCCAGGATAAGACATCATATCATAGATAAGAAATGCCGTTAGCCATTTCTGCTTGCAAGGTCAAAAAATACAATATTCAGCTTAAAATATATATGAAAATTAATTTGATAGGAATACTTATGATACACACAACAAACTCATATGGCTCTAAAAGTCAGCGATATCTTTCATTAACAGTAAAAGAACTATACAAGTGTTACCTGTAAAATAACATTCTACAATAGCATGCCAACATCATAGCATCCCACAAGCTAGAAAACTGTAAGGATGAACTAGCATCACACACAACAATATGTCATGTACAACTCCCAAAATGTTATGGAGGACTCAAACTACACAAAGTAGGTTCAAATTTCCTAATGCCTACAACCTGCATTACCCTGCTGCCTGTATCTTTCATTTGTAGCTGAAAGGCTGCAGAATGAAAGAAAGGTGCAGGTGCCAATCTGTGCTGCCTTGTGCTGCATTACTCCTTATGCACAGAGAACTTATTGAGTTGCAAAATGCTTTCCTCTGTTTCTTCTGAGGAAGAGTTTTATTGTACTAAAATCCTGACCTATTTTGTGATTAGTGGTCTAGTTTTAGCAGAAAAAAATGGTTCCAGTCACCTTCACTGTATCTTTAGACATTTTTATATTATTACCTGCATTGCAGTTTTCTGTAAGATCAAAACAAAATAAAGCACCACTTATATCCTGCCTATTTATATACAGATGGAGCCTCACACTGAGCATGACATGAATAGCTTCTAAACTATCCAAGCTGACTGATTAAACCTTAAGCAAACCCCTTGATGAAGCGTAGCAACGTAAGGAATCCATCTTGCACACTTCCTTCACTTCGCAAAGGCGTTTCACAAATGCCAGCTTAAAGGCCTTTTCTGAGCAGTTTTAACTACTGACTTTAATAAACAAACCTGGGAAGTGGGCAATGTGCTTCATTTTCTGCATCTGTTTTCTCAGTGCCTCATGCATTCCTCCATAGTTAACACAAAAATCAAGTGCATCAACAGCCTATTACTGACCCAGAGGATTACACACAGTCCCAAACAAGCACCACTACAAAGTGCCACAGCATTGTGCTTCAAGCCCTGTGGCACAGCTGCTCTGCTTATCAACCAAGTAGCAAGGAAAAACTTAGAAGAAAAACCCATGTGGGTCCCAAAAATATCACTGAACATTCCCAGCCACAAGAGAACTAATTCCAACAAGTGGGTTTATTTAGTTGTTTGATTGGTTGGGAGTTTTTTTATCTATTAAAGATTTGCTGATTCACAGATTTAAAAGGATGAAAAAGAAAACCTTTTCACTTTTAGAGAGCATGAAACTTCCTGCCAGCCTAATAACAGTTACAGAAAATACATATTACTGAAAGAAGCCAATAATTTCTTAATGAAATCGCAATAAAGACTTCCATCAACAAAGGAATACCTGAGCTTTTGGCACGATGCATTACAAACACTTTTAGGTGATGGGAGTTTTATCTTCAGTTTAAGTAGGACCTGATATTTTTTTCCTTCCAACAGAAGCATTTCCTTAATAAAAATAATTAAAAATATTAGGTACTTATGATTCAATCAAATTTATACCTTGTGTCAATTTGTCATGTATCCCTTTAATTTAAAAAGTCAGCTGTGACATGCCCTAACAACAGAAGCTGTAGCGTCCTCTGTTTTAGAGATATTTTCTTTGATTTACCTGAAGTAAATCAAAGAAAATAACATTTACATGCTGTAAATGCCTGTTTCTTGAGTGAAATCTTTATGAAGTAGTTTTGTAAGTACAATTTTTTCAAACGAAAACTTGCAGTTTGGTTTTTAAGATATGCAAAATTTCTAAAAGCTGGTAGTTTCAGAAACATCACCATGAATCCTGCAAACATGACTCAGCACTCCAGCATTTTACTATTATGTCAACCCAGGACAGCTGGACCAAAATGAAATCACACTGACAAACTGCTGAAGATGGATTCACATATTCCTGTAAGTTCTTTTCAGGTTTCTTGTCTATAAATACACATGGAATTTTATCAAGGGCTGAGGACATGCAAGTTACCATAAACCCAGTTAAAGTTGCTGTTGTGGAAATCAAGATCTTTTTAACATAGGACAGGTTTTACCACTTCTATTGCCATATTCTCTTAAGAGCCCATATTAAAAATTACCTTACAGCACAAAGAAAAGTTTACTTGCTTCTCTTTTATGATTCCCAAGTGAAAAATTTCATAAGAGCTACCCTCCTAGAAGACTGCATATGTTATCATGGCAAATTTTAACACCTCAACTGCAACTACAGGTTAGAAAGAAGAAAAAACTACTTTACCTATACTACAGAAAAACGGTCTCCAATGACAAACCTAGGAGGTTTGATGTTGTACAAGGCACTTTTTAAACTGCCTTGGAGGCGAATTTCTGACAGCTTCCATCCTTACAGCCAGTGAGGACAGATGGTTTAAATCTGCATTATTTCACTGAGCTATTGAAAAAAATGTAAATTTATTCAAAGAATCCAGATTTGTGTCTTCCTTTTCCTGCAAAACATAAGTGAGAGGGATTGAAATATACTTGATAAATAGAGTGAGATATAATTGCAAACTAGAATATTCCAGTAAATAAAGAGCACTGCAAATTCCTATAAGATCTGTATCTCATTTTACCATTCACAGACCTCACATTATTTCCAAAAGGAAACCTGTCCCAGGAGACATGGCCACACTCAGTGGTACAGGGGAAGCATCAGCACATTTATAGAAAGTTTCCAGAAATTTCCTTTATCTTCAGAAAGACCATGTCTACTGCCAACAAACTTCAGAATCAGCTGAAGATTCATCTACACAAGAGCTCCCACCTCACTGAGCCTGATCCAGCTACATCTGTGGTAACACCCATGGAAACCTTTGTGTTATTTCTGGAAGTGCACACGTTGCTATGAAGGCTGAGTGCTACTGTACACATGGGTCTTCATTATCTCAGAACAGCCTCAGTGGCTGCTCCTGGCTCCACACTGGCATGGGCTGTCTGGAGAAAGGCAGGATAATACCACCACCAGTCACCCTGCCTGGCTCGGCTGCTGACAGCTTGGGCAAACTAGAAGCCAGAAACACAAAGAACTATTTTCTAACAAAAGGAGCACAGCATGGCAGAATCAGACCCCACATCTCTTCTTTGCCAGGTACAGAGGCACAGATAAAGTTTATTGTACTTTATTAACTGAGCAGTGGAACAACATTACTGTAGTTTTTCAGTTTCCTCAGATATTATTAGTAGAATATTCTTGATAAGTTGTTTCAATACAGGACTTTAAGTGGCACCATGGCCTGCTGCCACTCAGCATGAAATGTTTTATCTTTCACCAGGAAACACTGGCACGTTTTACATCACTGTCATGGCTTTATGAACCTGTCTCAATTTACTCACATCGTTTTGAGCTGGTGACTCCAGAAATGAACACACTATTCTATTTTGATTATAAAGGTGACAGATGCAACAAAAATAATGTCTCTAATGTAGTTTGGGGTTTTTTTCAACACCAAAAAATACATTATCCTTTGATGCAACATCACCTTAGCAGTGTACATTCAACTCACTGTGGATCAACCCCAGTACAATTTTGTAATCTTTTTTCATCATTCCTCCAAATACCTCTTCACTGCACTATCACTTTTAATAATATATTTTCTTCCTGGTCAATGAAAAAGATGTTCCAAATATTAGTCTGAAAAAAAAAAATTATTAATACCCCAAATACTGCTAAAACTACTAACTTAGGAATTCCTTTTATGCAAGATCCACCACTTGACTTAGCATCCTTACGTTTTCTCACCTGAAATCTTAAACAAGTGCTTACAGGAATTTGTCACATAAAACACCATTGCATGTATCAACCAATCTAAATCACATTAAAAATTATACCAAGCCAACTTGGCAAGATTTATCTTCCATCAAGTCTGTTCAGGAGTAGTTAATTATACTTCCCAATTTCAACGCTATTATTCAAGCCTTTTTTCAATCATTCAATTATTTTGCATGGACTGCAGTAAAGATGAAGATTCGAAGTCATAACAAATGGAAAAAGTGTGAATTTTCTTTTGATCTTTCAAAGGAAACCTTTTTCATTTTTCTGAAAAAGAGCCAACAATATCAATGTCCAAGTTCCTCTTAAAGCAATCTTTAGAAAGAAATCTTTGAAAATTAGGTAGGTTTTCTGAATGCTTTTCCAATTTTCGTAACATTTGCTGTGCTCATTCATTTATTTGCCATACAATGTTTTTATGTACAATTTTCTTAGTGTATTTACATGCCATGTATTATTAACTGCATCACCAATCACAAGTGTGATACAGATGTGTAATTTAATTCATCCTCACCTTGGTTGTGGTAATTGCACACATCTTCCATTTCAATGTAACAGAACATGTTAGTTATTTCAAGTACATTAAATCAACTCAATACCATTGTCAAACTATACCCATTTAACCAAAACCTTCATGTCTTCGGTATTTTTAGTGTCTTTTTCTTTTTCATCATCTTACTTTCTGTAATTATTAACTATTACTTTATAATTTCTCTATTTTTGTACTTTTCCTTTGCTTAAAACTTGTTTGATAACATTACAGAGTATCTAACTGCTCCCTGAAGTAGAGCTGGGTTTATTTGTTGTTTTCAAAAGTAAAAGGGGATCTTTATAATATATGGCATTGGACTTTGCTAGGTAATTCACCAAATAGTCTGTAAATTTCTCAGTTTTTATTCTAATTTAATTTTGTCTTTTAATTAATTTAAACATATTTCTTTAAGTGAGCAGAGCACTGTCAAAATCTTTGCACTGAGCTGTGACAGTCTTCATTTTCAGTCTGGATGAGGCACAAATTAATTTTTTTGATCAGTAGTATTCAGGCTACAATTGGGTCAAGTATTGTGTTCTAGGATACTCAGGCATTTTGAAATTACTTTCAATTTAGTTGAATGCAGGATCTAGCATGAAAACTTCATGAACAAATTCCCATGATCTCCACAATAAGGTGTATTTTTACTTGTCACATATAAACAAGCTCTTACAGAGCAGTGATTCTGTTCTTGGGTCTGATCATTATAAAGCAGACACCCTCTGTTGCCAGTTTGCACTGCAGTTCTTGGAAGATGTAGCCACTGTCACTGGAAGCTTCCCAAGCTATTGGTAATTCGAATGGCTAGAACTGTATTTGGCATGAAGTATCATTTTCCTCCCCTTCTGCCACATAGCTCTTCCCCAATATGCTAGATATTGGGTCCTGAGAGTTGTGCTGATGGACTTCAGTGTTGCCTACTGGTATTTATTGTATTTATTAGTTTTCCTCCTCAGTTGCTGAGCAACTTTTAGGACGCCCTCTAAATACAGTTTCATTGTGAATAATGCCAAGAAGCAGTTAATTCTCATGAACCATTTTTGTTAAATTCACTTTTTAACTTTACAGCCCTCACTCCAGTCTTGTTTACAAGAGGAATATGTCAGAATCATTGGGATGGGCTTGAAAATTGTTCTACTTTATGGCCCTACTGCAGGATTCCTTCTGATACCTATTTTGTTAAAAGTATGCTGCCCTCTCACTGCGACTGAATTTACATCCCTTGTCCTTCTGCCCCTAAAAAGTATTTCCCCAACCACAAATAAATTCTCCTCTTCGGAACCGATGATTAGCCTGGAGAGGAGCTAAACTATATTTGACATAATTGTTTCCTTAAGAAGCTTTGATTTTATGCAATGGAATATCTTTACTCTCAGGAATAATTTCTTTGTTAGACCTTTACACATATCTGTTTAAAGATTTGATTCAATCTTAGATTATTTTCCTCTTTGAATAATTTTGCATATTATATTTTAAGACTTTCTTGTGTCAACGAGCATACTTTGTTTGCACAGAATTTCATTAGGTATTTAAAAAAAAAAAAATCCAGAGCTTCTTCCCTCAATGCATTTGCAGTTTCCAACTTACACCTTCAAGCTATTCTGCTCCAAATAGCATCCAGATGTCTCTGTCTGTACATGTTAGTAACATGTAAATATCAAAAAAACTCAAATCACTATTGATTTACAACACAGATAATTAGGGATGAATGTGTAGTAAAGCTTTTTAATAGAATCCTGTCAATCATTTCTAAGCACTATTTTCTCATTATGTATTTGCAGAGCCCATATGATGGAATTCTGCTGGTGACATTTGAGTGATAGTGACTTTGATTTCAAAGGAAATGTTTCAGGTTCATTTCATTACCTTGGAAAAGTAAAAGCAAATTTGCCTTATAAAAAGCAATTACTTCTTAGCTGACCAGTGCACAATAGCAATATAAAAAAAGATTTCTCATTCCACTATTCAAATCCTAAACTAGCAAACTAGTGTTTGATTTTGCTTTAAACCAATTTTACCTTGTTTGAATTGCAAAACCATTTAATCTTCATAAAGTAGGTTATTATAATAGAGATCATATTTTATTAGTACAGTACACCAGCCTGGGACAAACAGGGGGTTTTGTGGTTTGGGTTTTTTGGTGGGTTTTGTCTGTTTGTTTGCTTGTTTTTATCTTTGGAAGGAATGCTTAAAACTGTAATATCCACACCCTTGAGGTATGCAACATTTTGAAACTTTGTAAAAATACCTGCAATAAAAAGTATTCCAACAATAATAAACAAATACAGGAATTCATGCTGTATGCATCATATAGCCAACAACATCTCAGATGATATATAAAATATAACATTTTTCTTCCCACTATAGTTGTAAAATCTACAATAAATAGGAGTCGAATAGTTCGCTTACCTGGTTTCTACAATGAGTTGTCTAAATTCATCCTTTGTTCCCAGGCTTGATAACCATAATTCACAATTTCTTACATGACAACAAAGGCATAACATTTGAAGAGGATTCAGCATAAAGAATTATAGCTGCAACCATTTCAGGTCATTCAAGTACCACAAATTCTCTTTTCTTTCACATTTAAGCACAAATTGAGACTATTGTACCTTAAGTTACTTACTAGTCACATCTGCCAATTTAATTACAATTTCCTTGGAGTTGTCAACATGAGGTTACTGAGCATCGTCACAGTATTCCTCAGCATCTTCTATTATAAAGTCACACTGAAAAATAAATAGATCAATATGCAATTATAAGCATCAGCAACAAGCATATCATTCAGCAAGTCTACACAATTCATTAGAAAAAATTGAAAGAAAAATCACAAGTAGTAGCCATGTTTTCTGATCATAATTTAAAAAGTGACCAAAACAAAATCCCTACCTATCTCTGTAATACAGCATGTCTAAATGTATAAATTATAGGTAAGAAACACAAAACCAGGGCTTTTTAAATCTCTGCAATTGAAATAATCTAAAATTAAGATGCATAAACTGAAAATAAAATTAAGTGGAGAAACCATTAAATCAATAGTAATACAAACCAGGAATTCAAGAAAAAGCTTTAGAGAGAAGCAAAATGAAATATTTTGAGCTAAAAGCAGAGCAGTTTCTCTCTGCTTTGAGTGCAAGATGTGAACTGATATGTGTTAGCAACTGGTCGATTTTAAGAGGTAGTCCCAAACTAATTTCTATCTTTAAAAGGTAATGTAGAATGAATCTGCAGCTTTGAATTTAGGAATAAAGAGGCATTTAACACAAGCAGGCACTCCATTGTTGAGGCCTGTACAAAACTGGAGATTAACATTTAATTGTTGCACTTGTGGAAAAGGTTAAGGAGAGACTGCACTTAAGCACAAACAATGAAAATATTTCAGGCAGTCCCACGAACCCCATGAAGCCTCTGTTTTCTGCATGCCTTTTGTACATGATGCATACAGAGGGGCCATATTAGGGCTGAGTTTATGATCTGATACCAGAGAGAGTTAAGCATTATCTCAAACAAAGTGATGCAATTCATCTTTGTTGCTAGGCTGGAGTAATTTCCTGGCTACCCAGCAGCCTTCCTCTTAAGAGAAGTTCGGATTACCCTGTTACTTCGCACTTAGACCAATTAATTTTTCCCTTTGCACACATGTATAAACCTAAATTATTCTGGGACCAACAAATATAATAAGGAACTACAGACCAATAAAGAAAGAGCAAACAGACTGTGCTAGTGATCATGGGAAACTAACTTCAATTGTGTACTTAAATTTGAAAGAGGAGAAATCATCAATGCCATGGTCTTCCAGAAAAGGACTTGAAAGGTTTAAGAATCATCATAACCATAAACAGAAAATAAACATGTAAAAATACTTTTCCCTGACAAAAGGCATGTCCACCCTTCTGCATACTAAAACCTAAACTTAGCTGAAGTAGAAAACTTGAATTTTAGATCATCATAAAGTGAAAGGAGAAAACATACCTCACAAATGTTTTGTAAACAAAAGCAATATTTGAACTTGTCTGCTAATAAACCAGCAGTGCATAATCCAGAATCTGAAGTAAAGTCATCAACAGCATAGTGTCATATAAAGGAAAATTGAAAATCCTTCCATTTAAAAGAGCATTATATTGCAAGTCAACAAGTTAGTTTCGTACAGAGGTGCAGACAATCCCTTCCACTGAATAACAGACATTACAAGGCCAAGCAGAAATGAATTAACACTGTCCTTGAATCAAGATAAATGTCAAATGAAATTGTACATCATCCTCAGGAAAAGAAAAAACAAATTATGATTCTCAGATATAAATATTAAATGAGGGGAACCAGATATTTCTGAAAGAGTGCTGTGTTTAAATCACTGTGTAACACAAAATTAGTACTGTGAGATTCAAAGGGATTAAAACCACTTAGCTGCAAAAATATATCAAAGAAATAGTTAACATAATATGCTGGCTACATAGAAAGTGACAATGATACTTCAAATAGAAAAGCAATTTCATTACTTCATTGAAGGAATTAAATCTCCCCATAAAAAAAATCTTTTTCCACCATTCTTTATTCAGTGACATTCCTGTTTCAAACTGATGTCCCTGTATTTTCCAGATTTTTTAAATAAGAAATTTAAACATTTTCATAATAATATTTTGATTTTACAAATTGTTATCCCCTCTTCTTAAGCAAAGCATCAAAGTTTTACAAGAACAAAACCAGAAATTTGAGGGTTTTTTCTATATTGAAAGGTATTTTAATTTCTGCTACATAGCAGCTTCCTTCTATTATTTCCAAAGAACAGTAGAAAATTATTTTAACTGGGCTATCAGAAAACTCACTAATATACTGTTTATTTATCTGTACTAGGCCTATGACACTTTTTTTTCATAAATTATTTCTACATAATGCAATCATTATTTGATCTGAAGCCCTTAATAATTTCATGGGGAAAAAAAAAACTCAACAAAACACAGACCACAGATATGTAAAAGGAAATTAATATAAATGGAAATCAAAGTAAGACTTTATTGTAATAGAACAGCAACAGTGATTCCAGCAATAACAGGAACTCTTTCTCCACACAGCTAAAATCAACTACAGAGATTTGTTTCAGAGAATTTTAATGATATTTTTGGATTTCCTGTCAATAAAAGAGCCTTAAGAGCAATTCCTCTTTAGTAAAGATATGTGGTTTTCAGCTATGTAAATCACGGCACTTCCAGCAGCAAAAAATGCTGCAATAATGTTGGTTGTCAAAAGAGATGATACCAGTTAAAGTAATCAAGGGGAAGAGGTTACAAATTCCTTATAAAACTCAGCCTCAAAGATGCCAATGATGACAAATCCTTTGACACGTTACCAGGAGCAGGTCTCTGATATATTGCAGCTGAAATTCTTACCACCAATGGATCAGAAAGGCTACAAATGTTCACTGCCTCCCATCGTCCTTTTCCCTTCTATAACTTCAGCCTGAATTACAAAACATTTTCCTTACCTCTGAGGGGAAAATATAACTCACACAATTTTCAAACATACACTACATCAAAGTGGTTAAAGAGATTCCAGCAATCTCAGCATAGTAACAGAGGCACACAATTAAACCCAAATCACAGCAGACATAATAACCTGCTGCCTCTTGAGCAGAATCAGATGGATGCTCATTAAAATCTAGAGTTGGAATTTAAAAGGAAGAACTTGGAGAAGTCAAGCTGTCCTCAGGTCTGAAACACTTTTTGATGCAACATAGAGGTGATCAAGTCAAATTCAATCAAAAGAAAAAATGAATAATCAAATTATAAAAAAATAAAAGACAAGGGAAAAAAAGTCACCCCATCATAAAGGTAAAGATTAAGGTAAAGCATGCCAAAAACCTTTTTTTCTGCTTGATTGAATTTAGTGCTTCTGAAAAGGAGTCAGATGGACATCAGCAGAAACCAAACCATTTTGTTCCCAGAACAAGCTCAGTACAATCAGCATTAGAAAGCACGAACTCCTGCTACTGACCAGCCACACAGCTAAACCCAGACCTGGCAGGGGCAACCTTCCTGCAGGGATAAAACAGAAATTCATTTTCTGTCTTCATCCTAACCTTGTTCTCTCCTGCAAGACTGTCAGCTAGTGAAATAGCTAGAAGGGGTAGGTATGACCTAGTTTATAGCTATCCATATTGCAGAAGAGAAAGACCAGAAGCTGATTTACACAGGACATTCAATAATCATCAAACCCGTTCCCAGTCAAAAGCATGAATTTTTGTTATATTAACAAACCTTAAGAGAAATTTGGATTCAGTCAGTAACCACCAAATCTTACACACACCTGCATTTTCTGATGAGGTATGTGCTATCTGCCAGTTTTGGCCTAGTTGTGGCCAGATACTTATAAAAATCCAAGTAACCCCATTGTTTGATGGCACAAAGGTACCCTCTCTTGTCTGCAATGTGGAAATATCTACCTCTAAACTACACATGGCCTGAGCAGTGAGTTTTCCCCACTGCAGAGAGCCCAGTTTCCTCAGTCCTTCTGCAATTGCAGAGCTGCCCTCTCACCTTGGCATGGTTCAGCCCAGCACTGACACTGCTTTCCCTCCCCTTGGTGATTCCAGAGAGATCCCATACACACATCCTCACACAACAGGACACAGCCTCAGAAAGTCAGCCTTTCATCTGTGTCACCTCCCTTCACAAAGGGACAGAATTACAGAATACTACACCAAAACCTGTGGCAGCAAGACTCAGAAACATGAGTTTTCATCATCCTGTGATAAACAAAGCACAGGATCACCCAGATACGACCGACTTGGTTCCCACAATGCCAGAAAATAACACAACTCACTCCCATGAAACTCGCTCTCCCTCTCCGTGTGTTAACCACTGCTTGTGTTGAGTATTCTACTGGAGCACCTGCTGTCAGTGAAACAGTCTGCCCTGGCAATCATTTGGCAGCATTGTGCTGCTTCAAATGGTCATCATCTCCACTGACCTAGTGAGAAAATGAAATGCATTTTCTCCTCTTTCTCAATTGTTCAGACAGAATATCAATGAAATTTGAAAATAATTTATACATGCTTCAGGTCAATGAACCCACTTGCCTTTGAGCAGGCATTACAAGCACTGACAGAAGCAGGATCCAAGCAATTAGCAGTCTTGACAGAAAAGCCCTGATTGGGCTTTGTAAGCAGTATACTACAGCTTACAAAGGCATGAGAGTTGCCAAGACCCTGCCACACTCCCATTGATAGAAGCAGAGTTTAAAAATTTACCAGTCAACATGTGGCCCTCCAACCTTCCAGTATAAACATTTCATTCATAGTTTGCAGCTTTTACTGATTTTGCAGAGATCTTACAGAGGCTGCAATCAAAGCAGCACTTGTCAGGAAAACCTAAGTAATTAAGAAGTGTTATATAAACACACAGAGACAAGCTCAAATGTCAGAGATCAGTATTAGCCTCTTAGGTAAGTTCTTGAGTATTTTGCAACAAATGCATGATTATCAAACTATGGCAGATTACTGAGCCACTGATCCATATGATACACCTATAAATTGTCTTACTTTCCAGACCAGATTATTTTGATTAAGTATGAATTATATTATTCCTTATCAATATCCTATGGAACAGATAATTTAAAGTAAAAAGACAGGATTTCTTTTCATACTCAGCCCATTTTCACTTTAACAGATGTTTAAAACAGTATCTACCTTCTGCAAACAAATCTTCCTTTCTTGCTTCCTGCACTTATTTATTAACATTGAAAACAAGTAGTGATTCTAAAATGCAAGGTTTTAACTCCATAAATACACAGCATCAAATGTTGAACAGTCAAGCAGAAAAAAAGGTCTTTTGTAATATACAAAGGGTTTCAATACCACTTTTTCCCCTCTTTTCTACTAGGGAAATACTAAGTGATCCTTGCATGAATCCACAGTATTCATGTTTTTATTTGTAAAAGTATGCATCTGACCTTAGATTCTGAACATGTTTTAATCCATTTATTCTTTGTTTTCTTTAATAGTGTACAGACAATTGGCTAAGTTTCTCTTAAGTTTCTGCTAGATATGCATCCTCATTTAAGCCTTTTGTATCTCACACTGTGTAACTAACTCCTGTGCATTTACCTAGCTCTAGTTCAGAACTCCAATGCCCCTCCACAGCTTGCTGGAAAGCTCCAGGTGCAGCTCTACACATCAGTGTGCCTCTGCCAAAGGGAAAAGCCCAGGGCCTGAGCCACGTAATGAGGCCCAAAGAGACGCAGACGGCCAAGGAACACTCTCTTACCTTCGGGTCTTCCTTGGGTACTACAAAGACTCCTTGCCACAGATCTCAGAGTAAAAAAATCTGGCTTCTTTCCTATCCTTGCTGTGCTGAAACATTTGTGTTTTCTCTCAGTAGCCCAGTGCAAGGTAGGAGGGACTGCCTTCAATGCAGGGTGTAGGGCTGGGCAGAAAGGAAAAGTCAGATAGACAGCTTGTATGCAGGCTTAATTTTTATTATTTCCCTTTGTGTTGCTGTTAATGAAAAGCAAATATGCACCATCATAAACATCAAGAGGTCTGGAAGACACCACAGCCTTAAGCTTACAAGGTGGGCAAAATAGTTTTCAGAGTCTAGAAAAGAAACTGAAGACAAAGTACAACTACAAAGGGGGACCTCATTAAAGTAATGCCTGTTCAAGGTAGCAAGAATGTCAATGAAAGAAATATCTCTACAAATTATTTGATGCATAAACATGTTATGCTTGGACAAAACAACTCTCCTTGTTCTCCACTGAGGAAGAACACGTCAAACTCTAGGCTGAGAGCTCTTCCAAACAGTTGACAGCGTGAGCAATTCAGATTGTCAGCAGCAGTATGTTTCATGTTACAGCATTTGCAGATATAGAAATTAAATTTATTGCAGTAATTTTTAGTGGTGAACTGAAGAGTATTCATAAAATCAGACATTGTTTTGCCTGGTATTGACAGTTCTACCCAGCTTTTCTTACTCCTGAGAGGACCAGAGCCCAGAGCATACAAGGCTGACAACACTGCTGTGCAGGGCACAGGCAGACTTGTTTGTGCACCTGGGTCTGAGTTGTCTGAGGGGTTACCATCACATGGGGATGTGAAATATGGGGAAACACGGGGACTATTGACAAGAGGAAGAAGTCCTGAGTTTTAATTGTCACCAAAGGGGTTATAAGCAGCTTCTTGGTGTGCCCTGGACTAGAAGCATTGCTGTGGTTCAGTGAAGGGTTACTGGGTTTCAGCTGAAGGGAAAACTGAACAGCAGAAATTCAGGTAACTTTCAACTCAATTGCAAGAGCAGATTTCACAGTACTCCTTCTGCAATCATCAATTCATATATTAGGATTTCCCTTGGACTCCAACTTGTTTGGTAAATAAGATGGATGAGACTCAGTGAACAAAAGAGTATTTTATTTCATTCTATCTCCATTATTCAATGTGATGCCTCAGGTCTTTAATGCCACCTCAAAAACCTGCCATGATACCCCATTTTTAATTCTTCATAAGTTTTTTTCTGTGTTCTTCTGTAGCATGTGAATGATCAACAGCCACCAGTTAATTTACCATCGGGATGTAAAGTTGTATTCCCTTATCTCTAGTGGAGAACTAAGTACAGAGAGTACCTGTACCCTGTTATCACAGGGTGACACCAATGTGTCATAGAGGCATTCACAGCATTTGAACAAGCCAGGAGCAGTTTGTCTATGACCCATGTGAATTCACAAGACTATTAATCCTGCTGCCCAAAGTTAGCTATGCTACATTTGCTGGTGTTGTGGCTGTCCTCATAACTCAGTGTCCCCACAAATGTAAAGGGTTTATACACACTTGAGGAATCTGCTTTAAAGTAGTTCCCTTTTTCTGAGTATTTGGCATTCTAGATGCTTTGAAAGACGGGATTGATATCACATAACCCAGTATGTGGCAATTCTGCAAAGCCCTTGGATTCAAGGAGAAGTTTAAGGTCCTACTCCTCTTGAAGAAGCCCTGTGAGTAAGGGCACAAAAAAAAAAGTTACTGAGAGATGAAAAGTCATCTAATTCACAGGAATTTGGCTATATAATTATATTAATTACTTTAAGCAGATTTCTATTAATAGGTTAAATTTATCACATGGCTTCACGTGACAAAGCAGAGGATTTCCAAGGTGACTTTTAACTGCAGTGGCATGTCTTTTCACTATCAGATTCTCCAATAGATAGAGAAAACTCCCTACATTCAATATCACCCTAATATTTTCATCATATAGCCTCATAATGAATAAAGCAACATACATTTGAGGGGTTGGAAATTATGTTACTCTCTTCCTTTAAGACTGTACCATCATTTCAATGCACAAATAAAGGATATGCCCATGCAGTACCCAAGTCACAAGTCTGCACAGTTAAGACCTCTTTCCAAAGGAAGCCATCATCAGCCTGCTACTAGAATTCTCATAAATACCCTTTATACGGTTTAGCATCTGTATAAAGAACATAGCAGCTATTTGAAAGCTGTTAGTACTGTGAGATACACAGTGTTGAAATAATGCAGGGCAGAACTCAGAAGGGGTAAAAAAATGCAAATTCAATCTGTGTTTCTTTACACAAATCAGTAGCCCCTGAATGCCATTTCCAATGCGTGGTACCTAGTGTAACAATCATAATCCTAAGAGAAAATCCACGGGAAATGAAATCCCAGGCAGGCTCTGACAGAAAGGTGCTGTTTCAAATCATGTAATACAGTCATATAACCTTTTTTAAAAACCTGTATTTTTCCTCTAATTATTTTTCATTTATGAACTAAATCTTAAAAATGAAAAACATATATTCAGGTCACTCAGATGATAAAGGAACATTTCCTGTATTATGTTGAAACAAAGGTGATGACTCACTGTAGGCTTCTGTAAGTACTTTTTTAAATTGGTTCTACTGATCACAGGGAAAACAAATTTCCTTCAACCATCTGCTTTTCGTTCTATTGAATAAGATAACACATTTGGCATATATTTGGGATGCATAACTGGATTTATTACAGTTTCATATTTTATTATGCAATTGATTTGTAAAAGTCTCAAAATTATGGAAAATGCTCTGATGTATTCTCCTGTTTTGAAAAGACACAGATTACATATATATGCAGACTCCCGCTGCAATTGAATTTCTTTTACTAATGACAATACAGTGATAAAGGTCAAATTAACTTCCATTCTTGTATGCTTTGTTATTTGCAAAATCATTTTTATCCTAGGGTTTTCTGAATAATGGTTTAAAAACACTCTTTAAATATTAAGCATACCAAAATATTGATGGATTAAATGAGACCTAGTTTCATAATCATAATGCACAGTGTTTAGTGCACAATGTTTTCTTTGAGTGTGCTTAGTACTGGCTTTCAAGAGGATCCCTTGCATTTTAAAATAGAATCAGTTTCATTATCATAGATGTTTCCTCCTTTTGAAAACATTTAGTCATTCAGATATATTTTTTTTAATTTCCTGGATACTAAACCCCTGGTGGGATAATCTCTTACCAATCCATATGGGGAAGGCAGTTTTGCAGATCAACAAATCCTACCATTATTTGATTTGATCCAAGAACAACTTAATTGAAACAACACAAAGTCATTAAGAAAGGTTCTTATGCACATCCTAGTTAATGTAAATGACAGACAGCTTAAAATAATGAAAACTTTGTTTTGACCAGTAGGTGACCCCATTCTCATAATAAGTAATTCCAGGATTTTCTTACGTATACAGAACATTCTGGCTGGTCACAGATAAAGGTTTGTTTTGTACCAAAGAAATGGATTGGTTACAGTGATACTGCATGAAACACAACACATATACATAGGGAGTATGAAGGAATGCTGCTACAAAACAGGCACATGCCATAAGCCAGGTAAAGGATTGAGGCAATGGAAATCTGCTTCTGAGATTTTATGTTGAATGAGGTTTTCATTTCAATATATGCATCAAAAATAATTATTTTGGGTAATAAAGATAAAATAATGAAACTGCAGTGACTCATCTAGGGAAAAAGCCTGTACAAACATGAAGCTTTTATTGCCTTTGCAACTAAAGCAAGTATTTAGCATTCAGCCAGCAGAAGAGAGATTTAAGACAGAGAAATTAATAGGCTGCAGAAATATACTCAGAACCACAAAAAAGTCTGTCAAATTCAGAGACCTTCATGTCTCTAAATGTGCATATATCTTACTGAAGCTACTTTGTGTTTTGATTCTTCTGAAAAAACTGTTTGTGAAAAAGTCATTTCCTACCTACAAAAAAAGAACAGGTTTTAGTACTCGGCTTTAGGCAGTCAAGGCTCCTAAATTCTCATTATGGACATGAGAATATTTCTTAGTGGAAGGCAAGTTTTTTGGGGTAGAGAGAGAAAAAAATTAGGACTTTCTAATGCACTTTTACTTAAATCCTTCAAGGTGGAAGGAATTGCACATTTTTTAACTTTATTTCAGAAAGAAACGAAAACCTGTACTCTTAAAGGAGGGGAACCCTATGTCTTGAAAAATCTTCCAGTCAAAAAATCTGGTCAGCTGTTCACTCTGAAACACAATGAATCATTTCACTCTCAAGAGTGTCAATTCACTTGTTCTCTTTAAACAGCTTTGTTGATACTTTCTGACAACACTCATACAATTAAGTTTTTCTTCAGGAATGTCTACAGAAGGAGAATTTCAATGTTGTATTTACAAATGCTCATGACCAAAAATACTCGCATAGCCTATAGCATTTTCATCCTCAAGGAGGAGTAGAAACAGGATTCCACAGCATATCCAAGCAACTGTACCTAACAGGATATGGACAACAACAATGAGCTATCCTTGAATATCTAGGAATGAAACTCCAAAGTGAAAATTTCATACCATTGAACAGACATATTCAACTGGCAAAGCAAATAAAACCAAGGACTAAAATAACCAACTTGTTTTCTGCAAATTATCCCCTCTGCCTGGGTATTTTTCTCATATCTGCAAATCCCATGGTAACACAGGTAA
This sequence comes from Corvus brachyrhynchos, assembly GCF_000691975.1. Lineage (NCBI taxonomy): Eukaryota > Metazoa > Chordata > Aves > Passeriformes > Corvidae > Corvus > Corvus brachyrhynchos. The sequence continues at coordinate 6,120,491 of NW_008237239.1, read as the reverse complement.
GGTGTTTTGTGAGTTAGAGAAATTGATTGCTGCTCCCAAATAGTGAGTTTTTGGTCTTGAGACAGCAGCTAAGTCTTTCTAATATGCCACAAGCTGGTGTGTTCCCTGCTTGGAAATGACGAATCCACCCCTCACATCTTCACTGGCAGATTTTCTACACAACAGGCATTGTGCTTACCATCATTTGTCAGGGAATGCCTCCTTACTAACACAATCAGTTTGCCATTTATTCTAGTTTATTCCCTGATCTCCTGGACCAAACCTCATTCTTGATGCTAACCAAAATAACCTGTGTTCAAGTTCCAATGCAAACTATTATACATTTTATATGTGTTTCAAAACCATTTTTTATACTTCAAATTATTGAAGTAGTATTATTGTGACTACCTGATCTGGTCCATAATTTTTTTAACTGGCATATCATACATACTGTGTTTTAGTAGTTCTCCATGAAATCCAGTAATCACCTTATGTTTGGATGCTTACACCATAAAAAAATTGTAGCCAAAGATGGCTTGATTCCTCACCAATTGAAGCAATTTTATTTGTTCTAGAGAAACAGTATTTGGCACCAAATCTGGCAGGCCATCTCCCATGGAGTATGACTCAGGAAGAAGATCACTTTCTGGGCAGTAAAAATACAAGTTTAAGAAGACTTCAGAAAAATAATCACTACTGTGGACTGTTTTTTTTACTTTTATTTACTGCCCAGTTATTACTGTTCTCTGTTTTCCAATTTGCTCATTCAGAATGGGTTAATGTTTCAAATCACACTATAATCTTTCTGAAAAGATATCAGAAAATGAGTTCTTAAAAAGAGCAGAACTGTGCTCCTAACTAAAGGGCAGATAATTGCAAGTTGTGTTGACAAGACTCACTGGTGTTACTGAAAACAAACTACTGCAAAATTGGAATGGTTCACAATTAGTTTTTCCATATTCTACATTATCTTCTTGTCTTTGAAGCAATACAGCTGCTTATTCTGCATCTTTGTTATCCACCCTATACACCTGTTAAAATCAGAGCCTAATAATAGCAAAAGAATAGTTATTCCTCATTGGAGTAACTGAGAATGCAATCTTGTCAACAATATATTGCTCACACAAGGGGAAGTATTCTTTGTTCTATTTGTGTACCATGACATTCAAAGCAACCAATTTTACTTTTGTTATCTAGATGAAAAACAAAATTAGTTTCTCATTAAAACGTACACTGGGTCATGAAAATATGCTGGGTTTAAAAGTTTAGATGTTCTCTAATAGAAATTGTGGTCCACTGCTGTCTGTGAGATCACAGCTGGTTACTGCGAGGATGCTGACAGTGCTGCAAATAGAGGATTATTACTCCAGGTGAGGGGAAAAACTGCAGGGATAGATAAGCTGTAATAAGGGGTAAAAATCCTGTTATTTGTGAAAAAGTTGCAGGAAAAAAAAAAACAAATGAGAAGAAAATAGGCTGCAGATAATACATACAGACAGAATTGTTTAATCACACTGTTTTCTACAAGGCTCACTCAGAAGAGTATCTGTGTTATGTTAAAATATCTGGAGGTTTAGAGTTAGTGACAAAGGGTCAAAACTCTCGCTGTCATGGAAAAAAAAACTCTTACATTTCATTTCATCCTGCAGGGTCTCAAGATTTCATGGCAAGAAATCACTTTTCAAATTCAAAGACAAATTAATTAGATTTAAGGCCATCTTTAACATTGAGAACAAATGTAACCATACCTATAATTCAGACTAAAATAGGATTTCTGCAAAAGATAGACCTGGATAGATTTTCCATTTAATTATCTGGTTTATTTCTCTAACGGTATTCACCAGTCCATGTAACTGTATGTAATCATAAAGGAAATCTTAAAAGGACTAATTTCTACCTTGCTCTATTACAGCCAATGCTTGGAAAAACTCAACAAAATTTTTCTTTCTTGGAGTAGAACAGAGTTATAGATCACCTGCACTGACACCTGATTATATCATCCAATCTGATGATCCACCAATCTAGGGAGATTGTAAAGGTGGTATTTTAAATGCACTGTCACTTCTGAGCAGATGATTATCACACAGAAGAACCTGAACTTCCCCAAGGGTAATGCAACAGATCATCTGCATCCATGTAATGTGTCATTTTCCCTAGGGACATAGAGTGATTGATCGATTGATTAATTGTAGTTATTAAACCAGAATATCCACCCTCTGCCTTGTCACATCTCATTTACAACCTGGTTGTTGTCATAGGCAAAGCCATTTTATATAAATCTTTGTTTCAAACACATATTTTTGTTGTGGATGGGAGAATAACAGCCTCAAGATAAATCACAGCAGCAGAATCCTAAGCTGAGCAAATGGAAGGAGTTTTAGATGTCATTAACTCTGTTCATAGTATTAGTCACAAATTATATTGATAATCATTGCTATTGAAATCAGTAGGAGCAGAATGAAATCACCATTTTCTGGGAATGTGATAACACAAAAAATCAAACTATACTTCAACAACATGTTACAGTTATGTCCTGCATGGCCACTACGCAGATGCTATCTCCCCATGGTGTGACCAGCTGAGGCCTTAATGCACTTCTTCCCTTTAATAAATGTTCTGAGGCTGAAAAGATCAGTACTAAAAACTGTACTGAGAAGTAGCTGAAGAACAAACTTGTCTCTGCTCTTATTTCACTTCCCCTATTCCCATTTCTCAGTTTCTTCTTTCTCCTTGGTTTCTTACACCCATCACAATTCACTGCCTCTTGTCCCACTTCTCATCCAAAACCTTACTTAAAGATTTCCTCCACAAAGCTCAGAAACAGAAATCCTTTTCAGCACACATTGCTACGATCCATAAACAGTTATTTACTCAGATAAAGGTTTCCTTTAGGTCTATTATCAGGGCGTCATTCTGTTGTATTTGTGTTCTTTTCTGCTCACACGTGATCTTGGCAGTCAAACTCACTTTTTATTCAATAAAACCAGCGAGAAAGATTTCCTTGAACTTTTAAGATTGTTTAAGGTTTGATTGCTTTTGCTGTTGAACGCAGCAAATTCAGAGGAAGGTGAGCCCAAAACTCACTGAGGACTGAGAAATTTCTAATGTTGTCAAATCACCTTTACATCAATCTCTGTTTAACCTGGCCTTCCTCCTCCACGATGTCTAAAGTGACTTCAATCTGTACCATGTTTTTGATGGACTCACAAGCTCTGTCTTGTGAGATTTCATGCAGGTGACAATTTTTATGCCTATGGCTTACTTTGTAATTTTGACAACAAATTCCAATGTCCCATCTACATATACCAACTATCTTAACAGACAAAAATAAACAAACTAATTTACACTGAATCCATAAGTTGACAGAGTCCTTCCTAATGATGAGAGGCTGAGTTTCTTTTTAGTGTCTATCAATTAAAATCACCCTTTTCACACAATTGAACATATAAGAGTCAATGTGTGAATTACTATCAGCAGCCTAAAAAGTCTCCGTTAGAAAGACAACCCTCTTCCGCTAGCCATTAACGATAAGAATACAATGGAAGAATGAAATTGTTTGAAAGACTAGCAAATATCAAACATAGTCCAGATTTTAACATTAGTCAAAGCCCACATAAGCCAACCTAAAATCCAAATTCATCATTACTTTATGTCGTGTTTGCTGACATAGCAAACTCCACTGTAACCACTCCTCATTTCATCCAGAACAAGGTATCCAAATGTTTAAGTCTTAAAAAATATAACAAACACCTCACTTTATTTTCTGAATCTTCCTAAGCAGACTGCAGCAAAGAGAACTCTAGTTTTACGTTCTCCCAGAATCATCAGCTACTTAATAAACAAACTGATAGTTTCCTTTTCCATCTGAAAATGGAAATAGTCCCACACAGGCCACATTACAATGTTCTCATCATACAGTGATTTAAAAATAACATATTAAAAATCACTGCATACAACCACAGCTACCCAAACTGCATCATTGCTCCAGGATAGAACCAGTTTACCTCAGCTTCACCAGCAGAGTGTAGTAGCCTGCAAGATGAAAGAAAATACTTTATCTTTGAAATTTCCTTTTCCATTCAGGCTCAGAAAATAAAAGCAAACAAACAAAAAAAGATAAGGTACTCCAGACTATTTTACACAAGCTCCAAGCAATACTATAAGCAGGGTCTCTAGAGAGATTAGGATGCTTATACTAATTGTATTTAACATTTTAGCGTTTTATAAATAAGCCATGGGGCAACCGAACATCTTGTGAAATTACGGTGCTTAGGATATATTCCCAAAAGAATAAACATTTGAGTTTGGCAAGTTCTTTACTTGTATTGCCTGAGGCACCAATAGGTTTATCCTTCAGATGGCTAAAGCTGGGATTTCTCAATATCATGTAAAGCTCATGATGCCCTTCAAGAAACAAAAATCAACCTGCTCTTGCAAAGTAACTTTGTCTAATGCAAAAAAATGAAATGAAAAGAAGTTTTTTTTCTTCCTCTTTTGAAATTGCAGGGAATAAAATTGGTGGTTCACCATGTTTAAATTGAGGTGAAAGTCCAGGTTAGCAAGGGAAAGGGTGCCTGAGTGAAAATCTGTATTCACTTCTAAAGTCAATTCACCTTTGCAGACAGAAATCCTTCATGTGATACAGAGCTCTACCAAGGAACAGAATAGTAACCAAGGGGAAATATTAAAACAGAATTATGCAAACAAGATGGCAAAGAGTTTTTTTGGAACTAGAAGAAAGATGTCTCAGACACAGCAATAAGACAAAAAACAAGTAACATCAACAAATTATCATAAAGCTTATTATTACCCACAACTTACAGCCTGTAAGTGTCATGGTGAGGAGGGAGTGAGTTAAAGATATGTGGGGGATGAAGGATTTGGGAAAGACCAAGCTAGGTCTTCATCACCAATCTGGGGACATGTAATGAAGGGGACCTTTTCCCTGGAAAGATCAAATAAAGGCTTTATTTTTATCATAGTCTGTTTCAGAAGGAACAAAACAGTTAATAGCTGGGCAGAACAGTTACACAGCTTCTTCACTGACCAGATGAATACCCTGGAGCAAGTAATATCATCTGTGCATTTATCAATAAACAAAATAGCTTATTGCAAGTCCCTTGAAGCAGAAGCTGTGCTCTGTGTGTCTGTACAGCTCCTCAGACAGCAGTCTCACACAGGCTTGGCAGACCACACTGTAATTTGGTTCATCAGTAGCAGTAAAGACAGCACATGTGGAAACTGCCTGTGAGACCAAGGCTTTCAAATCACTCCAGCAGTGAGAGGTCACAATTTTAGCAGATCTCCTTTTATTTTTTTTAATCCCCTACATAACTAAAGAGGTCACAGTTCAAGAGATGGTAAAAGATCCTTTCAGCCAGAGCAGTGTGGGAGATTTTGTTTGATTCCAAAATGTTCATAATACTACAGGCTGCTAAAAGGATATGGGGTGATTCATGTCAGCAGAAGTATGTCCCTCAGAAATCTAAGTCACCAGAAAAAGAAAAACAAGGAAAGAACTTCAAGCCCCTGTGAATTGCCTTTCCCCAACATAAGTCTTTTCATCCCCAGTATCAATATCCCTAATGTAAAGAATTTCTGGTCCAGTGACTGGTTATTTCCACATTCCCCCGCCCCCCCCCCATTCCTATTTCTGTAGGGTAGATTCCTCACTTCTCAAACCAGGGACAGTGACAAGAAGAAAAGAAATGTGCAATATGGAATGCCACTGACTTCTGAAGGCTGGCTATCAGCTCAAGAAATGGGACAGAATGGTGAATGATGCTTTGAAGCAAACAGGGCTTTTTTTTTTCACTCCAATGGATTAAATTCACTTCAATGAATTCACTCACTGTTTGATTGTCCTTTCAAGAAAGGATCCTCTAAAGAGAAGGATCCTATTAAATGGAGTGGAAATTTAAAATAGTTAAAGCAAGAAGGTACCTCACTGTATTCATGAACATGTTAAAGAGTCCTTATGCAAAGTCCAATTGCTTGGTTTTACAAACCAAGAAAAGGAATACGGAGTTTCCGTATTTAATTCCCTTTTTTACAACAATGGACCTGGTGTTAAGTACCCAACAGAGTAGATGATCTATAAGGGGTAATAGCGTCCCTACAATTCTTCTTCTCAGAATATATTTTAGCTGGAAGAGAACAAAAATAGAAGCAGAGACACAGATGGGGGATTGTATTTTTCAGAGTCATTGGTCCAAACTGATTTGGAGTCAATTATTTTGTTATGTTGAGGTTCTGGCCAGAATTCAGATCTGAGAAAAACCTGCCCATCCCACATCCCCGATCTTTCGGATAGCTGGAAAAAGATGCAGAGTGGAAATAACATGACCTTATAAATACTGAATGGCATAAGGGAGAAGGAAAATATCTAGTAGAATCGAAAAAATCTGTGAAAATTAAGGCAGTGGCTGGGGAATGTTTAAACACTGGCCCCAAAGCATAGATAAGTTATCATTGAAATAAACTAGAACTCAGTCACAAGTAGTGACAGAAATGTGTAACATTCAGCAAAATCTTCTTCTGAGCTTCAGCCGCTGTTAACTGGTGAAGAAATTTGAGAAGTTGCTTTTACTTTGGGTTTTGGGTTTGGCTTTTTTTTTGCCATAGCAGGGATCCTCTCAGAATTACTTGGAAAGATGGTTTTTCCACATATTGCTGGACAAGTATGCCAATGGTTCTCTGGGACTACAGAAATGAAACGCTTTACCTGTCTCACTCCATTCGAATTTTGTGCAAAAATTTCACATGCATGCATCTCTCTAAAACTGCCTTCAAACCAGCACAGGTCCACAGAGTGTGACACAGTCACATTTCCCTGACACCACAATTACCTAAGAAAATATCCTGAGTAATGAGACAATAAATGGTATTTATGGCATTCCTACTCGGAGCGTCAGGACTGTGCATGCTCCTTGGTGTTTCTGAAAATTGTCTCCTTTTGCTGTCAGATATTCAGAATACAACACCACCTTGTAATAACAGAAGACAATTCTTTTTGATGTGCTTCTTTCATTCAAACTAAATTAATTCAATTTGATATCAAATCTTACGATGCAATATTTTCCTTTTGGAAAGACTTCTTGCTCTTTTCTGGTTCTGTGTTTCTTATCCACAGTTTGAAATAAGCTTTCTTGAACATCTCAGGTCTGTAGACAATTCTATAGGCGAAAAGGGTTACAGTAATTGCTTTGTTATAGTTTTATGTTTGCAATAAAAAAAATTTTAAAATTACATTTGTGAAATCTTAACTCTTTAAAGATAAGAGTAATAAGCAATATTACAAGTGCTCTCCTATGGATTTGAATGAATGGCTGGAGAAGAACCCCAGGTTAGCAGAGAGGAGTACAAGTAAATCATGTTCCCACACCTGGCTCAAAGCCTCCCTCCTTACTTATTTCCTCACTGCTGCTTGTCAAAGGCAACAAAACAGTAAATAACTGCCCAAAACAGGCTTCCCTGCTTTCCCTTATTGCAGAAACATGCTGATCCTTACAAGAAAAATGGAATGCAACACATATCACTAACCCACAGGTTTCTGCAGAAGTTCAGGGAGGAGGGGAAGGAGCACCTGGGAAATGTTGGATGGGCTGATACCCTTATTTATGAGGGTGACTCACACCTATGGAAAGTTGTATATACCCTCATCAGAATCATTCTCTTAAGGAGTAGCTACAAAATGGGGCTTCAGATGGCTTCCTTAGTGCCTTGAAAAGCACTTTTCCTACATTACTGTTCATTTAAGTGCATCCAGACATGCTGATAACAAACACATTGAGTACATGTTTCTAGTAAATGACACAGCCAGACCATACATAGCTTGACAATATATCTGTTTTAAGAAGCACTTGGTAAACTACTGCTTTCCCAGAGCATTTGATTGTTAGAGACATGCTCCCTGCTTTCTAAAATATTAATAAATGTCAAAATTGATATTAAAATAGAACATTATTTGCTTTCTATAGCTGTCCCTGTCAACATTAGTGGTTTTTAACATTATAAAAAAGCTCTTTCATCACTGAGGTAAATGCCTTTCTAATTACATATGCCAGGATTTTCCCTATTAAAAAGCATAGTTTAGGATGATTTCTCTTTGCAGGGGTGCCTGAAAAGAACCTTTTTTTTTCTTTTCTTTTGTTGAAGTGGGGTGCTCTTTTATAACAATTCGTGAGAGAGCAGCAATTACTACCTATAGGGCTTTTTGTTCTCCCAAATCCAAAATATCTATCTTCTGATGCATCACAGATAAACTACTGCTGGGAATCTATTTAAGTATGATTTTAAAAAGGAACTGGAAAAGGAAAAACTGGGTAAACATGGCAGATTGTGCATTTATGGTACTTATAGGATGATCTTATCCTCACTGCAATATAGCCATTACATGGATTATGCTTGCAGTGAGGCAACAAGGTCTGTTTCAGAACTGCATTATCTAAAGTACCATAAGGCATTTTCCTCCTTTTACAACTGGTGATGAAAATGGCTGAAATTATTTTTTCTCTACACATATACCCAGATAATGTGTCATTTATCTGCATTTACTTAATATTCCAAGAAGATGGTAACTGCAGTTTAATATGTGATGATGTTTTAATCTACATTAAATACTTTAATAAACCAACAGTCTTAAACACATCTGTGGGACAGACATATCAGGATTTAATCACACAGTAACCCAGCAAGGCATTCTGTCTTAAAATACACAGAGAGAAAGAGGGGGCTAATATTTAACCAAGTATGTGTTATATATTAAAAATCGTACTAAAATACAAAGCTGGGCTATAATACACAACCTCCAACTGCATCTGATAGAGAAAAAAGACTTAGCAAAAGATAAACATGGAAATAAATGAAACAAATTATTCTAAAGAGCTGGCACATTGACACTGTTCATTTTTTTCATATGTTTATAGTTTTTAAAATTTATTTTAATAACAGTTAAGTATATATTTCTAGCAAAGAAATTAACTTTTTATGGCTATATATTAAAAATATGAGATCAAATGTAAAACTCTTACATATTACAGCACTTGCTGAACAATCAGGTTCATAATATGGCCCAGTGGTTCTCGGTACTTTATGTTCTATAATGTTGAGAAAAGAATGAGGTTGAGATATAGGAATAAGGAAAAGATATTCACAGCACTTCAACCTAGTCTCCAAAACTGTAAGAAAGCCATTTCAGCACAGAGCATACCTTGATTTGACATGTCTTAACTCCTCTGAAAATGCTCCAGTCATGAAAGCATTTTACAGTAAGCCTTAGATGAAGAGAGGGAGGCATGAACAATTGAGTGAAACTGTTCAGCACATGGAATGTGTTCTGGGCCAGTGGCATTCTGGCTTCTTCCTGAATTTACCTCTATAGTTCTCTCCTGGGTTACCCAAGCCATAGAACTTAGCCATGATCATGTTGTAGAGATAGGAAAACAAACTGAATAGAGGCACTGACTGAAGCAGCATAGCCAAAAAGAGATTTCCATGTTAAAAAAAAAAAAAAAAAACCAAAACCAAATCAAACAAAAAAAAAACCCAACCAAAAACCAAACAACTTTGCCCTCTCCTACTAAAAATATGGTTTAAAAAACTAATTCATGTAAAATTGTTATTTTTCATGAGAAAAAGAAAAGAGTAAATATAAACAGAATTCCTCAACTTTGTGAGCAGATGTTTTGTTTTCTGGAATGTTCACTTGAAAGTGGATTTAAGTCAGCCCTCATTATCAGAGAGCCTGTGAGTCACGATGTGCAGCATGTAGGGCAGCACAGAGATAGATCTGCTCAAAAAGCCCAACCCAAACCAAACAACGCAACAGTAATGGCACTGACAGAAAAAACCAAACCCACCAGCATTACAATAGCATGCCAGTAAACAGCCTGAGGAGAAAAGCTAGAACTAAAATGGATTGAGAAACCAGTATTTTTCATACCCATAATGAGTTGCTCAACTCTCTGTTACACTGCTTTTACAGATAAAATAACTTCCAGTGCAGTCCAATTGTACAGTGCAGGAGACCTATATATTTGTAAATATTTGCTGAAATGGAAGTTTCATAGTGAGGTGAGGAGATAATATGGAGTCAGTTCGAGGTCAGGCAGAGGTAATCAAGCAGGAGGATGATGTTACATTCACCTTCTGTTGCATATAGTCCACGTTGCTGTAACACTTTCCCCTGATGGACCAAGGCATTCTCTCACTCTAATAGATTACCTATATTGTTTATTCTTTCCATAGTTGAAAAAGAAAACTCCAACTTCTTCAAATTGTTTCAGGATGATTAAGACCCTGAAAACCAGAAACAAGACTAGAATGTGAAGCATGACTATAGATGCAATAAGTGTTGACATTATGAATGGCTGACACCACTAAGCCTTCAGGAACTGGGGAACCCTAGCTTGTCTAAAAACCCCTCTTCTCACACAGACTACAGCAAAATTATAGAAAGGAACTGTCACACAATCGATGATGTTTTCCTTGCTTACAAAGTAGATGATAATTTATTTTGAAAGAGGGACAACTGTGCTCAGAGCTAAACCTTCTGTATCACAGAAGAGCATGGAGAGGGGACAAGAGAGTCAAGGGAATCTGTTCTTTTCTATTTGCACTCTCAACTAAGTTTTGTAGACTAAGAATAAGCCAAGGGGAAAGGACAATAACTTGCCAATGAATTTACTGCTCATTAGCTGGAGTTTCTACAGCTTCCTATGTTTTATTCCCTAAAGAGTACAGGCTTACATACACAGCCCAAAATATCTGCAGTTTCAGCCTCACAAAAGATGGAAAAGTCACCCAGTCATATCTGCAAAGAACAAGTGCCCTTGCCATATAATGCTATACTAAAAAAGAACAAAAAAATAAATTCTGTGACTATTAACTGATAAGTGCCATCTCCCATCATTAAATCCAAACCTAGGCTGTGACAATGGCCCATGCCAAGCACAAAAGCACACAGTGCAGCACAGTGAGCAGAGCTGCCTGCAGCAGACATGGGAAACCGGGCAAAGGGAAAAGGATGGGATCATGTGGCTGCTCAGCCACTCTTCACTGATGGATAATGTAGTGGGTGGAACCTGAGTTGATGGACAGTCTTTTAGACAAATGATGCTTCTCATAATTTACATATTTAAACCACAAGGAAAGGCGGGAATTGCCTTTTGTTCCAGCTTACCTGCCGGAAGGTGAGGGGGCCTCGAAGCCTCCAGACCCC